>NC_079191.1:212662133-213036508 GCF_029499605.1 Hyla sarda
ACATTTTTAAAAGGGGTAATAGGAGAAAATGACCCCCAAAATTTGTAACCCCATTTCTTATGAGTATGGAAATTCACCATGTGTGGACGTCAAGTGCTCTGCTGTAAATGCTCACTGCACCCCTTAATACATTACATGAGGGGTGTAGTTTCCAAAATGTGTCACATGTGGGGGGGTCCATTGTTCTGGCACAATGGGGGCTTTGTAAACACACGTGGCCTTCAATTCCGGACAAATTTTCTCTTCAAAATCCCAATGGCGCTCCTTCTCTTCTGAGCATTGTAGTTTGCCCGCAACATCCACATATGGGGTATTTTCTTAATCAGAAGAAATGGGGTTACAAATTTTGGGGGGCTTTTTTCCCTTATGAAAATAAAAAATGTTGGGTAACACCGCATTTTAGTGAAAACATTTTTTTTTCCATTTTCCCATCCAAATTTAATGAAAATTCGTCAAACACCTGTGGGGTGTTAAGGCTCACTATACCCCTTGTCACGTTCCATGAGGGGTGTAGTTTCCAAAATGGGGTCACATGTGGGTATTTATGTTTTTGCGTTTATGTCAGAACCGCTGTAAAATCTGCCACCCCTGTGAAAATCACCAATTTAGGCCGCAAATGTACATAGTGCGCTCTCACTCCTGAGCCTTGTTGTGCGCCCGTAGAGCATTTATGCCCACATATGGGGTATTTCCGTACTCAGGAGAAATTGCGTTACAAATTTTGGGGTTCTTTTTTTCCTTTTACTGCTTGTGCAAATAAAAAGTAGGGGGCAACACCAGCATGTTAGTGTAAACATTTTTATTTTTTTACACTAACAGGCTGGTGTAGCCCCCAACTTTTCCTTTTCATAAGGGGTAAAAGGAGAAAAAGCCCCCCAAAATTTGTAGTGCAATTTCTCCCGAGTACGGAAATACCCCATATGTGGCCCTAATCTGTTTCCTTGAAATACGACAGGGCTCCGAAATGAGAGAGCGCCATGCGCATTTGAGGACTAAATTAGGGATTGCATAGGGGTGGACATAGGGGTATTCTACACCAGTGATTCCAAAACAGGGTGCCTCAAGCTGTTGCTAAACTCCCAGCATGCCTGGACAGTCAGTGGATGTCCAGAAATGCTAAGAGTTGTTGTTTTGCAACAGCTGGAGGCGCAGTTTTGGAAACACTGCCGTACAATATGTTTCTCATTTTTATTGGGTGCGGGGGGGGGTGGGGGTGCGGGGGACAGTGTAAGGGGGTGTATATGTGGTGTTTTACCCTTTATTATGTGTTAGTGTAGTGTTTATAGGGTACATTCACACTGGCGGGTTATGGTGAGTTCCCCGCTAGGAGTTTGCGCTGCGGCAAAAAATTTGCCACAGCCCAAACTTGAAGCAGGAAACTTACTGTAAACCTGCCTGTGTGAATGTACCCTCCAGCTGTTTCAAAACTACTGGAGGCACACTGGTTGGAAAACCTTCAGTTAGGTTCTGTTACCTAAATCAGTATTTTCCAACCAGTGTATCTCCAGCTGTTTCAAAACTATAACTCCCAGCATGTACTGACAGACCGTGCATGCTGGGAGTTGTTACTTTTGCAACAGCTGGAGGCACACTGGTTGGAAAACCTTCAGTTAGGTTCTGTTACCTAACTCAGTATTTTCCAACCAGTGTGCCTCCAGCTGTTGCAAAACTACAACTCCACTATCACTTTCATTGTCACTGCTGAACCCTCCTCTTCCTCCTCCATTAAATTTTTCCGTACATTTTGCTTTCCCTGCTTATTTTTCCATGTCGATGTTGGTGATGCCATATATTTATCCATTCTCCCCGCATTCTTTTTCTCTTTTAGCGGGCTTGTGGACTTCCTTTCTGGAGGTATTTCTTTTTTTCTCTGCCGCATGTGCCTAACTCTCACACCTTATTCCACTCTATACATAAATGCACACCAATTCCTTACAATTTCCTGCAATCAAAATCTACAATTTCTGTAGCCAACAACAATAAATAACCACCTTTTTTTATCTTCTTATCTATAGATGAGCGAACTTTTGAAAAATTTTATTCGGCCGATTCGTCGAATTTGATTCAATCCGAATTTATTCACGGCGAATCTATATTAAAAATGGCTATTTCTGGACTACAAAGAACCTCAAGAGGGGTGTAGAACACTTTGCTTTGTTCTAACACGCATATGGAGTGTGCTGGGGTAGTGAAATAATACTGTTTTTCAGTATGACATGCAGATTACAGGCATCGCTTTTAGAATCTCTGCCGCAGAGCTGCACAATTACAGAGCCTGAAGGTGGCATCACTATGAGGAGACCATATAGTGGCTGAATGACACAGCGTGGAGGTGTTGGCAGCATGAGGAGACCATATAGTGGCTAAATGACACAGCGTGGAGGTGTTGGCAGCATGAGGAGACCATATACTGGCTGAATGACACAGCTTGGATGTGGCTTATGCATAAGGAGACCATATAGTTGCTGAATGACACAGCGTGGAGGTGTTGGCAGCATGAGTAGACCATATAGTGGCTAAATGACACAGCGTGGAGGTGTTGGCAGCATGAGAAGACCATATAGTGGCTGAATGACACAGCATGAAGGTGTTGGCAGCATGAGGAGACCATATAGTTGCTGAATGACACAGTCTGGAGCTGGCAGCAGCATGAGTTGACACTAGGGCTTCGCAATCCCTAAAATTAAAAGATGAATTTTGACATTTTAATTTAAGATTTATGGTAGCTAGCGCTACCATAAATTTTTTTAGGCCAAGGGCCCAGCAGCATCAGTAAACCATATATTGGCTGAATGACACAGCCTGGAGGTGGCTGAAGCATGAGGAGACCATATAGTGGCTGAATGACACAGCCTGGAGTTGACTGAAGCATGAGAAGACCATATAGTGTCTGAATGGCACAGCCTGAAGTTTACAGAAGTATGAGGATACCACTGAAATGTAAGATTTTTTAATTGAAATTTAAGATTTATAAATTGAAATTGAGGATTATAAAATAGAAATTTTAACTCCCAAGTTTTAGTGTCCCGCACCCCGGCGTGTGGGTACACAGGACCAAATTTAACAAGGAGTCACATGTCACATGGCAGCACAATGACAGAGCCTTGAGATGGCAGCAGCATGAGGGCTGTTGACTGGGGGTCTCAGATGTCACTTGGGATGAAGTGGATGACCGAGTGAACCGATCAATCACGGCTGCTGAGTTGCTGGTTGAGACACGACTGTTAGCTGAAACCGGGAGCTCAGACCTCTTGCTGCGACTCCAGCTGCCACACGCCCCTACTCTGCTGCGACCTCTGCCTGCGCCTTATGAACTTAGGCCTCTGCCACTCCACTGTGCACGTCCTGGCACTACTCTGCCTGACATACTTATTACGTATATGAGGGGAGTACAATACGCTTCACTATGCTTAAAACAATATTTGTCTAGAACAGCAGCAAGTGTGTACTATTGGCTGTCCTTTCACAGTATATAGACCCTTGACAGATTAACAGGTACAAAATAGTACACTACTTAGATGTAGGTATGTGGTATGCACTTATGAGGGCAGAAAATTGTGCTACAGTACGCTTAAAAATACTTATTTTTACCTGAGTCCAAGATTCCAAAATTCCTTTATAATCAGAAAATGTCAGAATACTACCTGACATTCAAAATAAGAAAATGATACATACGTTCTCTGAAGAAAAGAATCCTTCATTAGATGACAATATGAGTATTGTGTGTTCCAGTGACATTAGCTCATTGGAGGAACAGGAAAATATGATGCAACTTAATTCTGCAACTGAGGGACCACAACAAAGAAAGAATGACTTAAAGCCTACTGGAACTGAGGAACTTCAAAATGGTAAATCTACCACCTGGGATAGTCAGTCAATTCCAACAGACCATGGTCAGTATCCACAGTTCCCTGTTTCTGCTAGTCCTTGGCAATTATTAACATGGCAATAATGTTTCCTACAATACACAGTCAATCAATCCTTATAATCAGTCATCTGCATTTGCAGTACCAAATTCCAATAATACAAACCAGCCTTACCGTATATACTCGAGTATAAGCCGACCCGAATATAAACCAAGGCCCCTAATTTCACCCCAAAATCCCAGGAAAAGTTATTGACTCGAGTATAAGCCTAGGGTGGGAAATACATCATCCCCCCCCAGTCATCATCCAGACCTCCGTCATTAACACCCTCATCATCATCACCCTGTCATCATTACCCTGTCATCATCTTCCCTTCATCATCCCCCCTTCATCATCACCGCCTGTCATCATCCCCTTGTCATCTTCCCCTTGTCATCATCCCACACCCCCCCTTCATCATCCCCTTGTCATCATCCCCTTGTCATCATCCCCACCCCCCTTCATCATCCCCTTGTCATCATCCCCACCCCCTTCATCATCCCCTTGTCATCATCCCCTTGTCATCATCCCACCCCCCTTCATCATCCCCCTGTCATCATTCCACACACCCCCTTCATCATCCCCTTGCCATAATCCCCCCCTTCATCATCCCCTTGTCATAATCCCCCCCCCCTTCATCATCCCCTTGTCATCATCACCACATGTCATCATCATGGTCTTCAACCTGCGGACCTCCAGATGTTTCAAAACTACAACTCCCAGCAAGCTGGACAGCCATCGGCTGTCCGGGCTTGCTGGGAGTTGTAGTTTTGAAACCTCTGGAGTTCTGCAGGTTGAAGACCACTGCGGCCTTTGACATCATCCAGCCCCCTCTCACCCCCTTTAGTTCTGTACTCACCTCCGCTCGGCGCTGGTCCGGTGCTGCAGGACTGTCCGGTTGGGAGATCGAGGTCGCTTCGGGCCCAGAATAGAGGCGTTGCCTTGACGATGACGCAGAGGAACGTTGGTAATGAACGTACCTCTGCGTCGTCGTCAAGGCAACGTGATGGCTGCCCGGGCTTGCTGGGAGTTGTAGTTTTGAAACCTCTGGAGGTCCACAGGTTGAAGACCACTGAGGGCGGAGAGTTCACTCGAATATAAGCCGAGGGGGGTGTTTTCAGCACGAAAAATCGTGCTGAAAAACTCAGCTTATACTCGAGTATATACGGTACTCTGATTTCAATGAACAGATTCAAGCACAGATGTATTCAGTTTCTAGCCCCTTTGGTGCCAATTTGCCATACAATTATGCAGATCCATCCTCTTCTTCTAATCAGAATCCAGTGCCAAAGCCATACTCTTATAGTTCTACTGGAAATACAGGCTGACCATGGAGTTCTTGGCAATAATGAAGAAAACACGATGAAAGATGAAACAAGATGAAAAGATGAAACAAGACGATGATCTCTGGATTCAATATCTGAATTTTTAATTCCAAAAATTTGCAGTTGACTACTTGCAGTAGTACTATTTATGCCAATGACATTTGTAGTTTTTGGCACATTTCTAAAAAAATGTTTTTTTAAATCAACTGGTGCCAGAAAGATAAACAGATTTGTAAATTATTTCTACTAAAAATCTTAATTCTTCTAGTACTTATTAGCTGCTGAATACTACTTTTGGAATACGGAGCTCTCTGCTATATCACGAGCACAGTGCTCTCTGCTGACATCACTGTTACATGTACATGCAATTGTTAGTACATGCAAATGAAAAAAAAAATTTAAGAAAAGGGAAAAAAATTAATGGATTTAGTAAAAGAAGCAGAGGGAAAATTTATAATAGATAGTTCTGAAGATTAAAAAAAAAAAAAAAAAAAAAAAAAAAAGATTGGGAGGATAAACAAGAAAAACTAGAAATTTACTTAAAGGGGTACTCTGGTGGAAACCTTTTTTTTTTTTTTTTTTTTTTATCAACTGGTGCCAGAAATTTTAATGGATTTGTAAATTACTTCTATTAAAACTTATTAGCTGCTGAATATTACAGAGGGAATTATTTTCTTTTTGGAACACAGAGCTCTCTGCTGACATCATGACCACAGTGCTCTCTGCTGATATCTCTGTCCATTTTAAGAACTGTCCCGAGTAGGAGAAAATCCCCATAGCAAATATATGCTGCTCTGGACAGTTCCTAAAATGGACAGAGATGTCTGCAGAGAACACTGTGCTCGTGATGTCAGCAGAAAGCTCTGTGTTCCAAAAAGAAAAGATTTCCTCTGTAGTATTCAACAGCTAATAAGTACTTGATGGATTAAGATTTTTTAATAGAAGTAATTTGTGAATCTGTTTAACTTTCTGGCACCAGTTGATTTAAAAAAAAAAAAAAGGTTTCCACTGGAGCACCCCTTTAACTGTGCTAACTTTTTTTTGTATGTTTTTGCATTATATTATCTAAAGTTAACATGTCTTGCCAGTATTACATTTTTATGAGCAAAATACTTATTTCTATATATTTTTCCATGTTTTTTATACAAGAGTTTTCCTGAGGGCACTTGCTTAAATTGTCTATAACTATTTTACATATTTGTTTGTTAGGAGTCACAATAGATGAATGTGTTGAACTTATGAGGGCAGAAAAATGCGCTACAGTACACTTAATAAACGTATTGGAGTAAAACACTAGCCGGTGATTACTTTTGGCTGTCCTTTCACAGTATGTAGGCCCTTGACAGATTAACAGGTACAAAATAGTACACTACTTAGATGTAGGTATGTGGTATGCACTTATGAGGGCAGAAAAATGTGCGACACTACACTTAAAAAATTATCTAAGTAAAAACACCAGCCAGTGAGTACTTTTACCTGGATTTTCACAGTATCTAGGCCCTTGACAGATTAACTTTAAACAATAACATAAACGTGGTCTAAGGTGATAGAAAGTGCTCAACCCCAAGTGCAGTTGTGCACCTACGTTGGAGTGGAGGACCTGCACTTGTGGACCACAATATGGGTTCACTCCTGTAGAAAATGTAAACAATGACATTAGCTAACCCTCAAAACTGATGTAAAATTGAGACATTAGCCAGTATATCCTTATATGAAAGGCATACCTGAGCCCGCACACCACGCCAAGGCTTGACAGATTAACAGGTACAAAATAGTACACTACTTTAATGTAGGTATGTGGTATGCACGTATGAGGGCAGAAGAATGTGCTACAGTACGCTTAATAAATGTATTAGAGTAAAACACCAGCCAGTGAGTACTTTGCCTGGACTTTCACAGTATCTAGGCCCTTGACAGATTAACAGGTGCAAAATAGTACGCTTAATAAATGTATTGGAGTAAAACACCAGCCGGTGATTACTTTTGGCTGTCCTTTCACAGTATGTAGGCCCTTGACAGATTAACAGGAACAAAATAGTACACTACATAGATGTACGTGGGCGGTATGCAGTTATGAGAGCAAAAAAAATGTGGTACAGTACGCTTAAAAAAAGGTATTTTAGTAAAACAGCAGCCGGCAATTACTTTTGCCTGGACTTTCACAGTATCTAGGCCATTGGCAGATTAACAGGTACAAAATAGTACACTACTTAGATGTAGGTATGTGGTATGCACTTATGAGGGCAGAAAAATGCGCTACTGTACACTTAAAAGAACGTATTTTAGTAAAACACTAGCCGGTGATTACTTTTGCCTGGACTTTCACAGTATCTAGGCCCTTGACAGATTAACAGGTACAAAATAGTACACTACTTAGATGTACATATGTGGTAATGCACTTATGAGGGCAGAAAAATGCGCTACTGTTCTCTTAAAAAAAACATATTTTTGCACAACACCAGCAGTACACAACAGTGCTGAGGCACAAAAAATCTGTGTACTAAACACAAAATTGCACTCAAGGACTATTAGGAATTGACCGCTGGGTACTATACCGTCTACAGACTAGTATAACCAGCAGACGATTTGTTGTGAAACAAAGACACAGAATTGCTCTGAAAATGTTTTCCTGCCTCCTCTGCTAAGGTTTATGAAGTTGAGTCAGCTTGTTGAAATGTATGAGGCAACACACAGCTATCTGCCCCTCTCTGTAATACAATGCTGAAGAAAGTTACTGGGAGGTTAATGGCTGCAGTAAAAATCCTTTTCAGTGAAAAAACACTGCACGCTGATGTGTCTAGGATGTAAAATGCTGCTGGAGTGTAACACACACACAGCGATGCCCGTCCTATCTCTATGCAGTGTAATGAATGATATGACGAGCCGCAAAAATGGCTGCCGAATATACAGGGCTGTGACATCACAAGGGTGACTGGCTGCTGATAGGCTGCATCCTACATGTGATTCAGGGTCATTGCGCCTACTTCCCTTCCCGCCTTTCCTTCCCGCCTTCCCAGCGTCCCTTGCCCTATGTACTGACATATGGATCAGGTTCAGAGTCGGGAGGGGATGCCTCATTCCCGCGGTCCAGCCATCACCGGGTTCCGCAGCTTGGCGTGGTTCACGAGGCGGAGGGAGGGGGTGCAGCCTAACTTGGCTTCCTGACACCACCTAGATGTGACTGCCAGTGGTGACAGCATCTAGGCAGTTTGAAACTGAGCGGCAATCATTTCGGGTCCAGTCAACCACCCCACACGACAATTGCATGGTGCCAATTGGTTGTCATGACAGTTCTGAAATCTCCATGATAAAAGTTCTAATAAATAGAACCTGAGCAGTCTAATGGTTCACTGCAAGTTCACTTTGTCAAGTACTCAAGTCACATATGGGACTAATGTAATCAAAAAACTTTTTAGATTTGTAAAATATTCCAATTTGGTCAGGCTTGAACAATGAAAATTTTATTGGGATCAAAATATGGTAATGCAAAGCATTTTGTTTTTTTAAGTGTATCTGTCCTTTGCAAACACTTTTTATGTAATGTAGATAATGCCATTATATGCATATTTGTAAAATACATTGGTTAAAAAATGGCAATTTTTGGGGGTGAAAATTTTTTTATCCCTGCAGCTATTGCCTGTGTGTCTCTGTGAGAAGTCCAAATACAGGAAGTCAGGGCTGGACAAGCAGGGCTCTGTGCAGGCTCCTGGCTTGTAAATCATCCTGGGAGTGTGTCACAGAGCCTGTTCTCACTGCACAGAGCCCTGCTTGTCATCACTGCACAGAGCCCTGCTTATCCTCAGTGCACAGAGCCCTGCTTGTCCTCACTGCGCAGAGCCCTGCTTGTCCTCAGTGTATAGAGCCCTGCTTGTCCTCACTGCACAGAGCCCTGCTTGTCCTCAGTGTACGGAGCCCTGCTTGTCCTCAGTGTACAGAGCCCTGCATGTCCTCACTGCGCAGAGCCCTGCTTGTCCTCAGTGTACAGAGCCCTGCTTGTCCTCACTGCACAGAGCCCTGCTTATTCTCAGTGTACAGAGCCCTGCTTGTCCTCAGTGTACAGAGCCCTGCTTGTCCACCCACACTTCCTGTATTTGGACTCCTCACAAAGACTCACAGATAATAGCAGTAGGGCAAAATATACACATTTTTAACCAATGTATATTACAAATATACATATAATGTTATTATGTACATCATATAAAAAGTTTTTGCTAATGACAGGTAGAGATGGGCAAATTTCTCAAAAATTTGATTTGACCGAGTCGACAAATTTTCTGAAAAAATTCAGTTTGATCTGAATATATTTGTAGCAAATCGCTATTAAAAATGGCTATTTCCGGGCTACAGAGTGCCTCAATAGGGGTGTAAAACACTTTGCCTTGCCATAACACGCATATGGAGGGTGCTGGGGTAATGAAATAATACTGTTAGTAAGTATGACATGCAGATTACAGGCGTCCCTATTAGGATCTCTGCCGCAGAGCGGGACAATGACAAAATCTGGATGTGGCAGCAGGGTTGGGAGACCATATGGCGTCACAATGGTTGCTTGCAGTCTTTGAATGGGGGGTGCTTCCTGTGACGATCTCAATTGGTAGACTATGAAACGACTTCTAAACTCTCCCTGCCTGCCTGCCTGCAGTGATGCGGGTTTGAGGTCAATGGATTTCACCTGTGCTGATCTGTATTGTCAGCAACGCTTATTAGTGACTGCACAGTGTCTGCTCTCTCTCTAGCCAGAATGAATGCAGGCTTGAGGTGAATGGATTTGTAGCTGTAAAGATCTGTATTGTCAGTAAAGGTGATTAGTGTGCACACACAGTCTCTGCTTTCTCAGAAAAGCAGGAAATACCCATTTTCGGTAATGGCTGTCGAATATCTAGGGCTGTGACATCACAGGGCTGGCTGGCTGCTGATAGGCTGCATGCCGCCATGTGATTCAGAGTGATCTCACCTACCCACCTTCCCAGACTTCCTTGCCCAATGTCCTCACATGTTGAGCCACAATTTTATCCCCCTGGCCCTCACAAAATGTAGTGAATGAAGCGATTTGTTACCACAAAGTGAGAGGAAATTCGGATTCGTTCAGAATCAAATTTTTCATGAAATTTTGAACAAATTCAACTTCGACAGTTTCGATTCGCCCATCTCTAATGACAGGTACACTTTAAGTTTTTAATTCTATTAATAATTTATATATAACTATCACTAAATCTATATTAATTTGGTATAGCTAATTTATATAAATTTATCATACTGACCTGCAACAAATCTGCATGGCGAATGGCATAAAAATTAGAATCTCAAAATTTGCCAATTTGCATTCTTAAAATTTCATTTATTTTAACATTTTATTTGCATGAGGCCAATTGGTAGCCTTTCTTTACTGTAAAACCAAATCCGAAACTAAACAAAAATAATAATTCAGTTTTGGTTATGGTTTTACAGTAAATGGAGGGTACCATTAGAAAGTACAACTGGTCAGATGCTTGCTGGAGATGTCTGGAAGATATGGTGGTCTTTAGAGATGAGCGAACTTACAGTAAATTTGATTCGTCACGAACTTCTCGGCTCGGCAGTTGATGACTTTACCTGCATAAATTAGTTCAGCTTTCAGGTGCTCCCGTGGGCTGGAAAAGGTGGATACAGTCCTAGGAGACTCTTTCCTAGGACTGTATCCACCTTTTCCAGCCCACCGGAGCACCGGAAAGCTGAACTAATTTATGCAGGAAAAGACAGCAACCGCCGGGCCAAGAAGTTCGTGACGAATCGAATTTGCTGTAAGTTCGCTCATCTCTAGTGGTCTTGCCTTCTGTTCCAACCATGGTGGAGAAATATCTTCCGGCAGTGCAATTCTGTATGCTACTCCTCCATCTTATGCACCTCTGATATTGCTCCTTTGTCTGTCTGCACAGCTTTTCGAGGCATATGTATTCCTATGTCATTCCATCACTTAATTATTGGCTGCCAGACTTTGAATTTCCAAACAATGGCTATCCTTGCAGCTTCCCGAGGTCCAACATTAGCTAAGGCGGATCAACTTTACCACTTTGAAGAAATTTCTCATTGGGAGTACCAATAGAGGGCTTTTCTTAAGACATGTCTTCTGTGGAGAAGGTTTCGGAATTTCGATTGATGTTTTAAACTGCCTTTTGATATGTTAGTAATCGAATGCCATTACATTTACCTTCTTAGTCTACCATTGTTTGTGTTTTTTGGTTACTGTTCTCTGCAATCATAGTTGTTTTATATTAATTTTCTTTCTTGTCCAACCTGTCATTTTCTCTAAATTGCATTGCCTTAAAGACCTAGATAATCATTGGTTGCCGACTACATTTTCCCATGTTTTGAAATAAAATTTCCAATAAAAATATATTAAAATAATGATGTCCTTATACAGCTATGCTGATGGAAAAACAAAAGGGTTATGGCTCTCAGAAGCAAGGAGAATGCAATAAAGATTATTGACTCATACACGGGTGACATTAAAGGGGTTTCCTATTAGTTATACTATTAGAAGTTTATTTTAAGTTACACACTTTTATTCTTAGCAGAATGAGGGGGAGAATACTTTTCCAGAACTTATTCCCCTCAATGTATCATATATTAAATTAAAGTTATTACTTGGTGAAAATAAAATTTATATGAAAGCTGAAAAATTGGGCAATGAAAGATAATTCTTCTGTCCAGCATGTTAAAGGGGTACTCCGGTGGAAAACATTTTCTTTTTTTTAATCAACTGGTGCTATAAAGTTAAACAGATTTGTAAATGACTTCTAAAAAGCTTTACCCTTTTAGTAATTTTTACCAGCTGTATGCCTCAGAGGAAATTCTTTTCCTTTTGAATTTCTTTTTTGTCTTGTCCACAGTGCTCTCTGCTGACACCTGATGCCTGTATCAGGAACTGTCCAGAGCAGGAGAAAATCCCCATTGCAAACCTATGCTGCTATGGACAGTTCTTGACACGGTGTCAGCAGAGAGCACTGTGGAAAAGACAAAAAAGAAATGCAAAAAGAAAAGAATTTCCTCTGCAGCATACAGCTGCTAAAAATTACTGGAAGGGTAAAGATTTTTTTAATAGAAGTCATTTACAAATCTGTTTAACTTTCTGGCACCAGTTGATAAAAAAAATTTTTTTCCACCAGAGTACCCCTTTAAGTGGTGCTACACCAGGTTACACAATGACTGAGCCTTACTCCAGGCGCACAAAAAGTCGCACGTGCGCCTAAGCACTTTTTTGTGCGACTTTTGTGGGTAAGCAAAAATTTACAAACAGCCTTACCTAACTAATTTCAGTCTTCACTTTGCAGTGGTCACGAATTTATGATGTATGAAAGTCGCACATAGGCACCAAGGGGGAGATTTATCAAAACCATAACAACCAATCAGATTGCTTCTTTCATTTTGCAGAGGCCTTGTTAAAAATGAAAGAAGCGAGCTGATTGGTTGCTATGGGCAACTGAGCAACTTTTCCTCTGGACAGTTTTTGATAAATCTGACCCTTATCTGACCCCGATCGTACCCTTAACGGGTCGATGCAAAGGACTTGTGAACCTATCCTAAGAAATATTGTGACAGTCTTGGTTAAGCATGAAAAGGTGAGTTCTTCACTATCGGGCAAACTGACAGACCCGCTGAGAGGCAGCATTATCCAATCAAGCCCTCTTTACTGGGCAGAAAAGTAGATCTCCAGGAGTGTGACAGCAGCCAATCAGGAAACTCAGCTGTACTGAAACAAAAAAGAGAGGGAAAGCAGCCACCACCACAGAAATATATGCACCAATAGTTACAACACAGCATTGGCCCTGTGTGAGCGACATACAGCTCCTTTGCCCATGCATCGTCTACGATCATTGCAAAGCTGGCTGAGTAGTCCTGTATATAGAGCCAGGAAGTAAGCAAGCTCTCTGCCTCTATTATTTGGAGACAGCGCATGGGCAGAGGAGCTGTATGTTGCTTGCACAAAGTTGGAGCTGTGATGTTGTCCGACTGTTCATCTTCTTCCCCCTATTCTGAAAAATTGAAATAATGACAATAATGGCAATAATGGCAATAATGATAAAATCTCCGCAGAATATTTCACTCTGACTTTTTTATTTGAAAATATACAAAGCACAGAATTGGTACAAAAGCTGATCTATTAACTTCTAAAACATACCTCAAAGAAATAAAACCAATATTGAGAAAAAGGTATCTTTCTAGACAACCAGTACCCTTCTCTCTGTACTGATGAGGAGAGAGAACACTAAAACGAAAGAAAAGAGTACTTTCTTTTAGAGGCTAGATCATTGATATGCTTTTTGTTGCCTGAAAAATAAGTTTCTATATCACTGGTCTATTGAGTGACAGACAGCACCCTTCAGGAGCTAGATCTAAGGCCTCCCACCAGCCAACCAGTACCCTGTCTTGGACTTATGAGAGACAAGAACCCTTAAACAAGAGACTTTACTATCATGGGCAGTCCAGATGTGAACGGTGAAGAGGATTAACCCTATTCTTTTTGCTCTCCCCTTGTTTTGTCTGTCTTAGGCTAAGTTTTCACTTGGTTTTTTTTCTGGCAGTTTTTGGAATACTGCCACTGCAGTTTTTGAGCCAAAGTCAGAAGTGGATCCATAACGGAGGAGAAGTATAAGTTCTTCCTTTATATGTCCTATTCCTTTGGAATACACTTCTGGCTTTGGCTCAAAAAACGCAGTGGCAGTTTTCCAAAAACTGCCAGAAATTTTTTTTTTAAATGGAAACTTAGCCTTAAAGGGGTACTCCAGTGGAAAACTATATACTTTTTTTTTAATCAACTGATGCCAGAAAGTTAAACAGATTTGTAAATTACTTCTATTTAAAAAATCTTAATCCTTCCAGTACTTATTAGCAGCTGTATACTACAGAGGAAATTCTTTTCTTTTGGGATTTCATTTCTGTCATGACCCCAGTGCTCTCCGCTGACACCTCTGTCCATGCCAGGAACTGTCCAGAGCAGGAGAGGTTTGCTATAGGGATTTGCTTCTGCTCTGGACAGTTCCTAAAATGGACAGAGGTGTCAGCAGAGAGCACTGTGGTCGTGACAGAAAAGAAATCCCAAAAGAAAAGAATTTACTCTGTAGTATACAGCCACTAATAAGTACTGGAAGGATTAAGAATTTTTAATAAAAGTAATTTACAAATCTGTTTGACTTTCTGGCACCAGTTGATTTAAATAAAAAAAAAGTTTTCACCAGAGTACAAGCTTCTGGCTTGTGTTTACCCTCCCCTTTTCTTCTTTCCAACCCTCACCCCTTATTACATGTCTTCTTATTAGTGTAGTGTTGCTCGCGAATATTTGCAATGGGAATTTTATTCGCGAATATCGCATATTCGCGAATTTGCGAATATTCGCGAATATAGCACTATATATTCGTAATTACGAATATTCTTTTTTTTTTTTTCACAGTACACATCACAGTGATCACCCCTCTCTGCTTCCAGCTTGTGTGGTCTAAAGAAGGCTCTAATACTACTGTGTGAGACTGGCGTTCAAATTTTCGCAAATGCAGAAATAAAACGCGAATATTACGAATATGCGAATTTAGCGATTGGACTATGCGTCCATATATTCGCGAAATATTGCGTATTCGAATATGGCCTATGCCGCTCAACACTAGTATAGTGTAGGGTCTTTGCCTTGGCTGTATGTTATTATGCATGAAAGTGTGTGTAGTATATCTAATGTTTGTGTTTGACATCTCACTGCAAACAAAGCAACATCCAATTAAAACGAGCAAATTAACAAAATCAGCTGTCATCAGAGGGGCAAGTCTTCCTTTCAGAGAAGGTATGGCTAATATGAGGTAGTTTTCTTCCTTCTGGAGAAAAATAATATGTCTTCTTTTTCTCATGGGGGCAGATGTGACAGCACTAGTGTTGCACGAATATTCGCAATGCAAATTTTTATTGCGAATATCGCAACTTCACAATTTTGCGAATATTGCAAATAAAGTGCTAGATGTTCGCAATTACGAGTATTCGTTTTTTTTCACAATACACATCACAATGATCATCATCCCTCCCTGCTTCCAGCTTGTGGTCTAAAGAATGTTCCAATATTATTCACATATTTGCGAATTATGTCACTTCGAGGACAATGATCCCTCCCTTCTTCTAGCTTGTGGGCTAATGGGAAAGATGCAAATACAGTTGTCAGAGGTTAGCAACATCCCTAGCAACCAATAGGAAAGTTGCCCACCCCTTCACTATATAAGATTCCTCCCAGAAGCAGCTCCCTGCAGTTTCATGTGGTGTTTTTTGTGAAAGGAGCTGGAATACTGTCTGTGTGCTTTCAAGTGCTTTTTTAAAAGCAAATTATGCAGCGAATTAGATAGTGTTAGAGTAGGTTAGCTTAGCACATAGGTACTAGTGTAGGGTATAGAGTTAGAGCTTTGCTTTCTTAAAAGCAAAGCAAATTATCTAGGGAATTTATAGTGTTAGATAGGGTAGTTTAGTTTAGCAAATAGGTTTTAGTGTAGGGTATAGAGTTAGTTACTTTAGATATAGTATAGTGTAGGCTTTAGGTGTGTCTTAGTGTTTAGTTTTAGTTTATTAGCTTTAGTTTTTAGTTAGTTTTTTATTGTTTAGTTGGTGTAGATAGTAGTGTCTGCATCCGTGTCTGTATAATTGTCTTTGTCTTTGGTGTGTAAAAAAAACCAAACAAACAAAAATAAAGTTTATTAGCACTAGTTTTAAGTGAGTTAAGTGAGTTTTAAGCCAGTGCCATGGATTCCTCTGCCTGGCTCCGAGCAGCAGAAGCAGCACTCCGTTTCCTGTAGAACCAGCCCCCAGCCCCCAAGAATCTTCTCCTGTTTGACAGCGAGTGAGAGGGACCTCTTGGGGGGGAGGGAAGGGATGATGGAGGTGGAGGAAGAGGGGGTAATGGCTGTCAGTACCCCAGTGACGTCCCTTCCAACTGGTGCGGGTGGTTTTAGCCAATGAACCCCCACACCTAGTCACACCCAGGCATCAGCAAGGGGACAGCGTAGCCAGGTCAGGGGCTCCACATCTGTTGTTCCCCTCAGTCCACCACAGTTTGGCCCCGGGTCTGACATACTGTATCAGGGGGCAAAGAGGAGGGTCCCCCAGAATGGGTGCCACCTTCCTTGTCAGTTCACAGCAGCAGTGACAAGGAAGGTAGGCACCCTAGGGAAACGGTGCACCTGGTCGCCAGGGAGACCACCGTCAGGGGCTCCACTGGTAATGGCAACAGGAGGAGGCAGCAGAAGCAGTATGCACTGGGTGCACTGAGCATTTATTTGTGTATATATCTATGAATTTATTTATTTTTTGTAATTGTGGATGAATGTCTTAACCCATTAACCACCACGGACGTAAATGTACGTCCTGGTTTGGCGGGACTTCCCACACCAGGACGTACATTTACGTCCTGTGTATGACCGCGAGCATCGGAACTGTGCTCGTGTCATCCACGGCAGGTTCCGGCTGCAAGTAGCAGCAGGGGACCCGCCCGTATTGGCCGACATCCGTGATCATGCGGCTGTCCGCCATTACGCCATGCCGTGATCAATACAGATCACGGAATCTGCAGCTCAATACAGATCACGGAATCTGCAGCAGTGCGGTACTTTGAATGGATGATCGGATAGCCCGCTACGCTGCCGCGGTGATCCGATCATCCAGCATGGCGGCCGGAGGTCCCCTCACCTGGCTCCGGCTGTCTCCCGGGGTCTTCTGCTCTGGTCTGAGATCGAGCAGACCAGAGCAGAAGATCATCGATAATACTGAGCAGTGCTGTGTCCTATACATAGCACTGAACAGTATTAGCAATCACAGAATTGCTATAGATAGTCCCCTATGGGGACATAAAAGTGTAAAATAAAAGTTGAAAAATGTAAAATAAAAATGTTAAAAAAAAGTGAAAAATCCCCCCCAATAAAAATGAAAATTGTCAGTTTTCCCATTTTACCCCCAAAAAGCGTAATTTTTTTTAAAATAAACATATTTGGTATCACCGGGTGCGTAAATGTCCGTACTATCAAAATATAATGTTAATTATCCCTTACGGTGAATGGCGTAAACGTAAAAAATTTTAAAATTCCAAATATGCAGCTTTTTTGTCATATTTTATAAAAAAAAATTATAAAAAATTATCTAAAAGTTTTATATATGCAAATGTGGTATCAATAAAAAGTAAAGATGACGGCACAAAAAATTAGCCCTCATACCACCCTATATATGGAAAAATGAAAAAGTTATAGGTGGTCAAAATAGGGCGATTTTAGATTACTGATTTTGTACAAAAAGCTTTAGATTTTTTTTAAGCGCTACAAAAATATAAAAGTATCTAGCCATGGGTATAATTTTAATTGTATTGACCCACAGAATAAAGAACACATGTCATTTTTACCGTAAAGTGTATAGTGTGAAAACAAAACCCTCCAAAATGCGCAAAATTGTGGTTTTTATTAAAATTTCCTCCCTAAAAATGTTTTTGGGGGTTCGCCGTATATTTTATGGAAAAAAGAGAGGTTACATTACAAAGTGCAATTGGTCACGCAAAAAACAAGCCCTTATATGGGTCTGTAGATGGAAATATAAAGGAGTTATGGATTTTAGAATGCGAGGAGGAAAAAACAAAAAAGCTAAAATAAAATTTGCCTTGTCCTTAAGGTGAAAATATTTCTGTATATATTTATATTTACTTTATTTCTGTATATATTTTTGTATATATCTATGAATTTATTTATTTTTAGTAATCATGGATGAATGTCTTTATTTTTAAATTTTTTGATTAATTTATTTATTCATTAGTTTACTGATTAATTCATTTATATATTTTTGTATACATTTTATATATTTATTTATGTACCTATCGATGAATTTATTTATCTTGTTATCAATCAATGAGTTTATCAATTTTTCAATAATTGAACATCTTAGGCTGGTGTCCCATTACGCTTTTCCCCATATGGGAGCGCACGCGACAGGGGGAGCTAAAAACTTGCGCTCCCATATGCCTGCGTATGAGCTCCCATATGTAATTCATTTCAATGAGCCGACCGGAGTGAAACGTTTGGTCCAGTCGGCTCATTTTTGCCCCGTATGCGCTTTTACAACCGGACCTAAGACCGTGGTCGACCACAGTTTTAGGTGCGGGGAAAAAGCTCATACGGTGCAAAAATGAGCACAGTGGAGTTTGTAGTCTGTTCAGACACCCAGACTGGATTGCTGTACACTTTTCATGAACCTAACAGATCTAATTTTCGATAGAGATGAAGGTGAGCTGCATTTGTTTTGTGGATTATGTTTACCTGCAGTTCTATGTACTGGCAAAAAACATAACAATAACAAAAAAAAAAAGAAAGCACATGTTTTAACCAAATTTTATTTTTATAAAAAATGTATATATATATATATATATATATATATATATATATATATATATATATATAAAAAACAACGAAAAAAAGACATAGCAACAAACATGCCTCTAAGACAACTCCTTTAACTTTTTTTTGGAGGTCCAGCAGCTTCTGCATCCCCTTTTTTTTTTGTTTCTCCTCAAGCTTCCTTATGTTCTCATCCAGAAGCCATTGCTGCTTGATCCTCCTTTGCTGGCTTTTAATTACATCTAATGCAGCTTTTTGGTTCTGCTGCAAAATGGAGAGATAACTTTAAAAAAGTTTAATTACTTTCAATGAAGATTAAGATGTAATTAGTGCATTGTGTAGAGTATTTGGTAAAGCACTGACAATTTACATAACATTAAGCTATACTGAACTAACACAAACCCACTACAGTATATAATCTTCATAAATACCATTAACAAATGAATTGTTATTTATAGAGATGAGCGAATCGAATAGGACAAATCAGAATTTGTTCGGAATTTCAAAGATCTTTACAGCGGTGAGTCAATTGACCTGAAACCCACATGATTGCCGGCAGGCAGATAGACAGGGACAGTAGAGAGAGAGAGAGAGAGAGAGAGGACACTTCATGTTGCTACTGTACTGGGGTGTATTACTCTGAAGCTAATAGGGGACAGGTAGTGTGAGCACTAAAAGACATATTACCCTGCTTTTAACGCCTAATTAAAGTGTAAACATCATGGGGCTTATTTTCTTATCCTAAGTGTAATATATGCAGTAAAGACAAAAAAAACAGTGGGGGAGATTTATCAAAGGATTTAGACTGGTTTTTCCTGTCTAAATTTGTCGCACAGAAAGTCGCAGTCTAAATATGTGCAACTTTTCTGCGACTTTTGCTTTAGAGGATTTTTAGAACATGATGCATTCCAGTCTATTTTAGATGGAAAAATGCATTGGTGCTGAATTGATCAAAAGCGACTTTTCAGCGACAAGTCGCATCGGCTGAAAGTACGCCAAAATGTCAGACCATACTTGAGCAGGTTTAAATACTAATGCATAGATCATGCAGTCTGTGCACAGAATTTATCAAGTGCCGTGTGCCTTTTGATAAATTAGGCCCACAATAGACCAGCCTAACCCTCCACAGTTTGGTCTATATTGATGCGGGACATAGACAGGTTTGATAAATCTTCCCCAGTGTGTGCAGCTCACAGCTACAAAGCTCAGAGGCTATGTTCACCTATACCCCTAGGTGCTATTAAAAAGATTAGATAAATAAAACTGAAATCCGAAACCTCCAGGACCTCACCAGAGATACTGGTGCATGATTGTGGTATGATAATATATATGACATATATAAAAATATGAGGAAGGGGGTCGTGTATTAGTACCCTAAAAAATGTTTAGATTGTGGACTTTTGACTACGCACTACTACTGCAAGAAATTTGCCATCTTTGGAAAAGCTATTCATCTGTTGCCCAGACAGAATAGTAGCATCCCTTTCATGCACTTTCAATCAAACAGCCGGCCTTTGCTCCCAACATCTCACCTCATGTGGACCTTCTCCTGACGTCAGACCCCATTCCACTGGAGCTCCGGTCTTGCCGATCAGAGCAACAAGTGTCTATTCTCTGCTAACCAAAATGGAGTGTGGCAGCAGTGCAGTTTAGACGGTGTGTTATAATCCATCGTACTGCCCGTCGCAGAACGGTGCCAGCCGTCAGAGCTGACCCTATACAGGACATCCACAACGTATTTGTTGAGATTGTCAATAACTACTTCTATATACCATTATTTAGACACATATCTTGTGTCAGTGACTGTGAAGCATTTAGGCCGATAGCCACGGACTTTTAACCATCTCCTGCCACCAGTGCCGGAGAAGTAGATGCCAGATTAACTGATATTCAATGGGAACTTTAATCTACCAATGTGATCCAGTATATATATATGTTATGCCTATAATATACATTATAATTTCAGTAATAGTGTGTGTCTACAGTTTTTACTTTGTTGTTATAACTAAATGTTATTCAAAATATTTTTATATATTTTATGTAGTTTATTATCATACCACAATCATGCACCAGTAACTCTGGCGAGGTCCTTGAGGTTTTTGTTTTTTGTTTTATTTATCTAATCTAAGTGTAATATATGCACTTAGCTCTTTTACGTTTTTTCCTGTTAAAGTCATAGGGGCCAGTTATTGTTAAAGGCCATAAAAACCTCAAGCCTGAATCATTCTGCCACTATATGGTCTACTCATGCTGCTGCCACCTCGAGCCTGTGTCATTGTGCCACTATATGGTCTCCTAATGCTGCTGCCACCTCAAGCCTGTGTCATTCTGCCACTATATGGTCTCCTAATGCTGCTGCCGCCTCAAGCCTGTGTCATTCTGCCTCTATATGGTCTACTCATGCTGCTGCCACCTCAAGCCTGTGTCATTCTGCCACTATATGGTCTACTCATGCTCATGCCACCTCAAGCCTTTGTGATTCTGCCACTATATGGCCTCCTAATGCTGCTGCCACCTTAAGCCTGTGCCATTCAGCCACTATATGGTCTACACATGCTGTTGCCACCTAAAGCCTGTGTCTTTCTGCCACTATTTTGTCTACTCATGCTGCTGTCACCTCCAGGCTTAGTCGTTCTGCCAATACATGGTCTACTCATGCTGCTGCCACCTCAAGCCTGTGTCATGCTGCCACTATATATCCCACTCATGCTGCTGCCACCTCAAGCCTGTGTCATGCTGCCACTATATATCCCACTCATGCTGCTGCCACCTCAAGCCTGTGTCATTCTGCCACTATATGGTCTAATCATGCTGCTCCCACCTCAAGCCTGAGTAATTTGGCCACTATATGGTCTCCCAATGCTTCTGCCACCTCATGCCTGTGTCATTCTCCCACTATATGGGCTTCTCATGCTGCTGCCACCTCAAGCCTGTGTCATTCTGCCACTATATGGTCTACTCATGCTGCTGTCACCTCCAGGCTGTGTTCTTCTGCCAAAATTTGGCTACTCATGCTGGTGCCACCTCAAACCTGTGTCATTCTGCCACTATATGGTCTACTCATGCTGTTGTCACCTCCAGGCTGAGTAATTCAGCTACTATATGGTCTTCTCATGCTGCTGCCACCTCAAGCCTGTGTCATTCTGCCACTATATTGTCTACTCAGGCTGCTGTCACCTCCAGGCTGAGTCATTCAGCCACTATATGGTCTACTCATGCTGGTGCCACCTCTAGGATGAAATAAAAAAATTTCAGACTATTCGGCAAATCGGCTGAATGGAATTTTTGAAAAGTTTATTTATCTCTAGACTTATTTAGTTGGTTATTTAGTGTTAGTTCTGTATAGTGTAATGTTATTAAGTTGGTTAGTTTGTGATAGTTATGTAGAGTATTATGGGATTTATTTGTGTATTTAATGGGTTCTATGTAGATGAATGAGTTAGTGTCTAGTGTTATTGTATGATATGACGGTATTGTGTGGTTTTCCTTCATTGTTGGCCATTTTTTTCTGTACATCTAATGGATACAAAATTATAATGCTGTGTTCACATATTTACCCTCATGGCAGGGGTAGTAGGCAACTTCCTCCTCCTCCTCCTCTTCCTCATCAGGAGCTTGGGGGGGGGGATGTGGCTCCTCTTCAGCCAGGTGACCGATGGGAAGGTCCTGCCTCCTCTCCATAATTATCATCATCCTCCTCCTCCAACTCCACCACTTCCATTTCCTCTGTTGCTCACCTGCCTTACAGAGGGAAGTGGAGCTCCTGTTATCACACAATGTTGAGAATGTAGACAAACAACTTAGAACTCATAACCAATGCAAATTCACCCCTTAATGACCGGGCCATTTTCACCCTTTGTGCCCAGGCCATTTTTAGCAAAATGGACATGGTCATTTTATACAGTAGCAACTTTAAAACGCTTTTACTTATCCAAGCCATTGTGATATTGTTTGCTCATCAAATATTGTATTTCAGGACAGTGGGAAAATGCAGTCACAAAATTTCTTTGTTAGTAAAAAAAAACATTTTTTTTTAACTTACATCACAAAAAGTATACATTTGTAAAGGGATGAAATACTTATTTTCACAACTGTATATATAAATTACATTTGTTTCTCTCGCCAACACTTTGTAATGTAAGCATTGTACCTGGGCACTTCTTGTCCCTGATTATAGTGACCAGATCGAGGTTCCTCCTTTTCAGAGCTGACCACTTTTTGACGATTGACAATGGGGTGTGTCACCTTTTATATGTGGTCCTTAACTCCTCCTCCTCAATGTCGGAGTGCGAGTGGGTTTGGTCGTAACCCCTTTGCAAAAAGCACTGCAGGATGAAGATGCAAGTATATTAATTATCCCAATCTAAAAGTATTTGTGGTGACATCACAGCATTATGTCTGTGGCATGTACGTATGGACAGCATAGAAATATATCTCACATTCACATTGCACATCCATTTTCCTGCCTCACACACTATATGCCTCACACGCACACACAGCCTATAGATTATAGTTAGTGTTCTGTTAGTCTGGACTCAGGAGAAGCTTTACTTGTCAGACCGCCAGTATTTGCTGGTTCATTTAGAGTTACCCCGGGTGCACCACGTGGAGACGAACCAGCTTTACACCCCATACCGTACCGTCAGTTCACTAGACAGATAAATCTTTACTCAGCTGGACAATATCCAATTGCTCAGACCTCACACACATTCAATTGCAATACAATCTGATCTTATAACTGGAATTTTAAATCTAAAATTTCCTCTTCAAAGACTTAATACTTAGTGCACCAATCAGTAATATCTACTTAGAACTGATAAATAGTGAAGTTGTATGTATTGCACATCATTTTCGCACACGTGAATATATTTTAACACTCTATCGGCATATAAAGAGGTTGATCTAACATGCATGTAAAGTGTAATCAAATACACTGGTGTAATGTGAAAATGCTTAGAGTGATTCTTGGTAAATTTGCTCCCCACCATGTTTGCTCAGTCACAGGAAACTGCAGGAAACTTCACAGGAAACTTCGCATAGAGTTGTGGAAGTAGATCACTCCGATATTGCGATTGCACATGCAAATTTTATGATGAATTTTCACATTAAACTAAAAGGGAGCGAATATTGCAAATATGCGATTTTCGCGAATATAGGAGGAATATTTGCACATATATTAGCGAAATATTGCGAATTTGAATATGGCCTATGTCGCTCATCACTATAAAGTACATGACTGTAGGCTCAAACACTTTGACTGTACACAAGAGCTGTGTACACAAAATGGAAGGATATTGTTAATGAACAGCATTCATACGGTTGTCTAATTTTAGTAGGTCACTGATAACAGTGAGTAATGCTATGCAATGGCATAGCATTATTGTTAGCAATCTAAAGACTGATGTAAAAGTCCTTTATATGGACTCAATACGTGTAAATAAAATAATTTAAAAAAAAGTTTTTTTTAATATAAATAAGCCCCTTTCCTAATAAAATTTAAATCACCCCCTTTTCCTATTTTTCAAATAATAATAAAAAAGTTGCCATGGCCATTTGCAGAACTATTCAAACTATTAAAACATAATGGCCCTCATTTACTAACATGATTCCGACTCTTTTTGTTGGGTTTTGCACCCAAATTCTGTCGCACGGAATGGTGCGACAGAAAAAACCTGACAGAATCTGAATCACTCATAGTGAAAAAAAACCTACAAAATGGGCGTTGTTTTCGGGAAAAGGGGTGTGTTCCCTACATTTCTGCCAAAATTACTCATCTTTTCCTAAAACCACTCTGAAATTCATGTGAATTATCTGGGAAGAAAACCTGACACTTTAAAGCCTGCCTCGTCTTTTCAAGCAAGTCTTACTTGTCATTTTTTATTTTTTTTGCACAATTTAATTTTTAAGCAATGTTTTTGCTTTATTAACACAACATTTTTCAACACTTTTTTCCCTATTGTTTCAGTAATGATGGTGATTAAAAAAAAAAGAAAAAAAGAAAATATATAGATATCTTTATATACTCATTTAATACATCTATCTAAATGTGTCTCCCTCCTTCCTCAGGTCCGAGTTACAGTGTGTGGATACAGTACTTTTTATATACATATTTCCATGAATACATTAACCCATTAAACATTTGAAGTTTACCATTGGAGGCTGAGCATGACGTCAGCCTCCATGGTCTATTGGTGGTGTATAGGAATAAATGGGCTAGATCTATAACATTGTGATTTGTTGCCCATTGTGGTCTAATGAGATCTTGCGGCAAATGGGGTAGAAAGCTAAACAACAAGGTCCTGGTAGTAATGTGGATGGGAGACCCTGGTGTGGGTTCAATTCCTGGGTTGATATAAAGTGTTGGGATTATACTTTAATTAGGATAAACACATATGGGTCAATTGATAGTAAAGAAAGTGTTTGAACCGTGGGAACTAGGTCAATTGGATACCATAAATGGGCAAAATACTGTCTATGCTAATTAAAGTCTAATCCCAACACTGTATATCAACCCAGAATTTAACCTACACCAGGCTCTCCTATCCACATTAATACTAGGACCCTGCTGTTTATCTTTCTACCCTGTTTGCCGCAAGATCTCAATGGGCCCTTGATTTCAATGGGCAAAAAAATCACTGTTATAGATCTAGCCCATTCATTCCTACACACCACCAATAAACCCTGGAGGCTGACGTCATATTCAGCCTCCAATGGCATTCAGACCCGGCAAACTTCAAATGTTTAATGGGTTAATGTATTCATGGAAATATGTATATATAAAGTACAGTATCCACACACTGAAACTTGGACCTGAGGAAGGAACCCCTCAGAAATGCGTAGTTCTACCATGTATTGCCACTTTTTATTTAGGGTACGAATCTATACCCGAACCCTGTGTCACCACGCCAGTGTACCGCTCCAGTCCCGAAGTCGGATATTCACTGGAAGGTCAAGTCGGATTCCCACCTCCCACATCTGTACTTCTGTAGAAGAAACCCTGCAACAGAAATAAGCCTGCCTGCGACAGAATTTACTGTGTGACAGAAACCCTGCATCAGAAATTACCATGCAACAGAATTTTTCCCTGCGACTAAAAATATCGGGAAAAGTGTGACTGATTAGTAAATACCAAGTGAAAAAAAGGTTGAAAACACAAAAAAAGAAACACAAACCGACACTCCACTTTTAGTAAATCAGGGCCAATGGCACTGATTTACTATTGTACACCCGACATGTTTTGTCGGGTTGTGTGCCAGATACATTGCGCCAGAAATTCTGTCTGCGACAGAATTGAAAAAAACCTGAGAAAACCTGAAAAAGGGGAGTGGCTGTCGGGGGAAGTGGGCATGGTCACCGAAAAGGGTGTGTGTTCATGTGTGTTTTTTTCACAAAAACCCAACATATTTACTAAGTTTTCCACAGAAAGTGTGGTGGATTTGAGCAGAGGAAGACCTGACAGATCAGAGCATGTGTAAAAAGGAAAATGTAAGGAAAAGTGCAAAATGTAGGGAAACCTTAGTAAATACTGTGGAAAAAATACATAGGCACTTTAAAAAAAAAAAATCGTAAAATTATTGTAAAATAGTGTTCTAAGACCATTAGCCTAGCATCTAAAATACTATCTGACAATAGTCAGATGAAGTATTATCTCTCTGAGAACTGGAGATTGGATAATCCCCTGATCTAAACATACAAATAATATTAATTTCCGTAATTAATCTTTCCAAATGACTCTAAGCTCCTCTGCTCATAACAAAGGGATGCAGTTTCACATTGCTGGTGGAAACCCTGTTTTCACATTCTGAGCTAGTCTAATCAAGAATTACAGAAGGTTAGAGGCTATGTCAACCAATAATGAGGCAAACTTAGTTTTCTTTATTGGTGAAACTGGAAAGGTGCTATAAAAATCCCCATATTTTATTCAATAATGTTTTCCTATCCTCTTTTTTGGAGGATTCCTTTAAAATATGCATTAAAACAAAATAAAAATTCTGTAAAATGATCCTTTAGTCTCATATCATTCGGTAATAATGGAAAAGCAAGAACAGGAGTGTAGTTGTAGGAAAAGGCAGCAATTTCACCTTGGAGGGGATATAGAAGCATTCATGCCCCAAAGGGGACATCAGTATTAAAAAAGGCACATGGTAGGTATCCTCATTGATATAGAATTTTACTCTGTATTGTCATAATTACCTTTATTCAAGAATGCTGAATTATTAGTTTTTTTTTTTATAAAAAAAAAAAACATTTTATTTTTTTAAGTATAATTCTTCTCTTTCCTTCTTCTTCTTCTTCTTCTTCTTCTTCTTAATAATAATAATAATAATAATAATAATAATGATATTATGTCATTTTAATGGTATATTAGGTGCAAAATCCCATCACATATTAACCTTTATTTTTCCTCATTTGATATTTTCTATTAATTTGTTAAATGCCATCCATGAATTCCCCATGAATGAATCATTATTCTTTACTGTAAAAACATATTCAAGAAAGAGAAAGTATCCAAATTATTTATGATCGCTGTCGTATCGCCTATAATACCTATCGCCTATGTACACTGTTAAATTTTTTTTTATAAAGGGAACACTTAAACAACACAATGTAACTCCCAGTCAATCACACTTCTGTGAAATCACACTGTCCACTCAAGGAGAAACACTGATTGACAATCAATTTCACATGCTGTTGGGCAAATGGAACAGACAACAGGTGGAAATTATAGGCAATTAGCAAGACACCCCCAATAAAGGAGTGATTCTGCAGGTGGTGACCACAGACCACTTCTCGGTTTCTATGCTTCCTGGCTGATGTTTTGGTCACTTTTCAATGCTGGCAGTGCTTTCACTCTAGTGGTAGCATGAGACAGAGTCTACAACCCATATAAGTGCCTCAGGTAATGCAGCTCATCCAGGATGGCACATCAATGTGAGTTGTGGTAGGAAGGTTTGCTGTGTTTGTCAGGGTAGTGTCCAGAGCATGGAGGCACTACCAGGAGACAGGCCAGTACATCAGGAGTCATGGAGGAGGCTGTAGGAGGGCAACAACCCAGCAGCAGGACCACTACCTCCGCCTTTGTGCAAAGAGGAGCAGGGGGAGCACTGCCAGAGCACTGCAAAATGACCTCCAGCAGGCCAAAACTGTGCATGTGTCCACTCAAACGGTCAGAAATAGACTCCATGAGGGTGGTATGAGGGCCTGATGCCCACAGGTGGGGGTTGTGCTTACAGCCCAACACCGTGCAGGACATTTGGCATTTGCCAGAGAACACCAAGATTGGCAAATTCGCCACTGGCACCCTGTGCTCTTCATAGATGAAAGCAGGTTCTTACTGAGAACATGTGACAGAGTCTGGAGACATCGTGGAGAATGTTCTGCAGCCTGCAACATCCTCCAGCATGACCGGTTTGGCGGTGGGTCAGTAATGGTGTGGGGGGGCATTTCTTTGGGGGGCCGCACAGCCCTCCATGTGCTTGCCAGAGGTAGCCTTACTGCCATTAGATGCCGAGATGAGCTCCTCAGACCCCTTGTGAGACCATATGCTGTTGCGGTTGGCCCTGGGTTCCTCCTAAGGCAAGACAATGCTAGACTTCATGTGGCTGGAGTGTGTCACCAGTTCCTGCGAGAGGAAAGCAGTGATGCTATGGACTGCCCCACCCTCTCCCCAGACCTGAATCCGATTGAGCAGATCTGGGACATTATGTCTCGCTCCATCTACCAATGCCACGTTGCACCACAGACTGTCCAGGAGTTGGCGGATGCTTTCGTCCAGGTCTGGGAGGACATCCCTCAGGAGACCATCTGCCACCTCATCAGGAGCATGCCCAGGCGTTGTAGAGAGGTCATACAGGCACGTGGAGACCCCACACACTACTGAGCCTCATTTTGACTTGTTTTAAGGACATTACATAAAAATTGGATCAGCCTGTAGTGGGGGTTTTTCCACTTTGTTTTTGAGTGTGACTCCATATCCAGACCTCCATGGGTTGATAAATTTGATTTCCATTGATAATTTGTGTGTGATTTTGTTGTCAGCACATTCAACTATGTAAAGCAAAAGTATTTCATACCATTAGTTCATTCATTGAAATCTAGGATGTGTAATCTTAGTGTTCCCTTTATTTTTTTTGATCAGTGGATATGTACAGCTTGAAATAAATTCAGAATTACATACTTCCTTTTCATCTTTTGAGAAAGAAAACCTGACAAAAAAACTACAACTTTCATCCAGAACTAGGAATTGATACATTATATTTTGAATATAATGAAAGAAAGATATTGAATACGGTGATAGCGCTCAACTGACCAAATAAGTGCACAGCATGAGCAACATATGATATCATGTTTTTTTATCACTTGTATTACTTACAATTTATGTCACTTTAATGTAGTTTAATAAGGCCATAACTTTCTAGTTGTGGTATCTCATAATACTTTTATAAAGTTGGTTTACAGGCTGCTCTTTGTTCTGAGGTTCAAAGTGACAAGCACATTGCCGACAAGTCACCTAAAGGTTTGCATGCCCAAGTCCAGCATGCACTGAATGCGTTAGATTTATTCCAGACTAGTGATTGTAAGGTATGTTTCTAGACTACAGATATGCCAGAGTTGATATTATTCAATTTAATACAAGAAAAAAAAAAAAGTGAAATAACTTATTTGTACATTATTACTTTTTTATTCGTTTTTAAACAAATTGAACACTGTTTGCAACACTCATTTAAGTTCTGCGAACGTCCAACAATATCTTTCAGGGCTGTTACAATGCTGGCATTATACTGTCCCCTGTCAGCTTTCAATTACTTCATGCACCTAGCTGATCACCAGCTTATTTCCTGGCTTAGGTAAATAGGGTTTTTTGGTGCACTTAACAAAAGTCATTTCAGAGAAGATAAATTAAATAATGATTGCAATTTAATACAGTGATAGTGCTAAAATATTTCCTTCAAGTTTCAAGTTTGACCACAATTTTCCAATAATAAACTTATTTAACTTGCTAGTTCAAACCTGAGGTTTTATTAAATTCTACAGCTGCAGTCAATATTTATGTATTCATCAACCTCGTTGGACATTTTAAATATTATGGAGACTCGGGTGTGTTATAAGCACATTGAGTGAACACTTGCGTTTCATATTAGGTGGGAAATTTCATTTGTAGGTACCACTATTCTGGAAACACATATGGCCCAACTGTTTCATAGAATATATAATTTCATACCTTTTTGCCATTTCTGAAAAAATACAAGCACAATATCATAAAATGAGAATTTTCCTTTTATTTTCAATGACTAAAAATAATACAATATACCTACTCTATATAAGCAATTATAGAGCTCGTAGCTGGAACATGCACTTATTTCAGCTAGGCTTATGAAAGGACTGAAAGATGCCAAAAATTTTTGGAGATGATTGCAAGCCAAAAAATATTTGTGGTTACCCAACGTTAGTTATAAAAGCTGAATTGATTGTGCTATATATATATATATATATATATATATATATATATATATATACACATATTAAGAAGAACTCCTGTTTTTTTGTCCATTATTCACACTCACCCTCACTAGTCCTACATGGCTATGTTTTAAAGCAGCACAGCTGCCTCTATTTCATCACTGTAATTGGGTTGGGGTTGACCCAAAGAAAATCGTAGTGTTTATTGTGTCAGAGGAAGTGTTTGTCTTGGATCAGCTGACTTCCTGTGAACTACAGGATTACAATCACCTATCAGATCTCTTCTGATTGTTCACAGACCCCTCCCCTCCTCATCCAGCTTCATCTGTTGCTGCTACTGCTATCTATGATATATAAATAGGATATATAGCAGTAAGGCCCCCTTTACATATGTCCGTCATAAGTTTTCTTTTCCCTCCAGCGCTGCAAAAAATGCACTGGAGGGAAAATGAAACCCGAACTGATTCCATCCATTTGAGTCGGACCGTTCACAATCATCCAGCGTCTCAGTTTAGAGCCGGATGATTGGACTCGCCGGGCCGGCATAGACAGGGGAACGCATCTTGCTGTGTTCCCCCATCCAGTGATCACAAACAATGGATGCAGGATGATGCACAACTGATGCACTTCTGGCATCAGACGGTGCCTCAGTTGTGGCAATTTTCATCCAGTTTTGCCAGAACTGGACGTCGGATATATGTAAACCTAGCCTTATACTACCCCTCTAAGGCTATGTTCACACCCTGCATTTTTTCTGTGCTTTTGCTGTGATCTGCTGGAAACCACTGGAAAATTGCACTATTTTACAGTGATTGCACACATCAAAATCACAGTAATGTACAGACATATCTGTTCATCGTATTTTCTGTGGTGCCTTATACTACCAGTGAGTGCTACAAAAACTACACGGCTCAAAAAAATAAAGGGAACACTAAGATAACACATCCTAGATCTGAATAAATGAACTAATTGTATGAAATCCTTTCGTCTTTACATAGTTGAATGTGCTGACAACAAAATCACACAAAAGTTATCAATGGAAATCAAACTAATCAACCAATGGAGGTCTGGATATGGAGTCACACTCAAAATCAAAGTGGAAAACCAAAACCACACTACAGGCTGATCCAACTTTGATGTAATGTCCTTAAAACAAGTCAAAATGAGGCTCAGTAGTGTGTGTGGCCTCCACGTGCCCGTATGACCTCTCTACAATGCCTGGGCATGCTCCTGATGAGGTGGCAGATTGTCTCCTGAGGGATGTCGTCCCAGACCTGGACTAAAGCATCCGCCAACTCCTGGACAGTCTGTGGTGCAACGGGGCATTGGTAGATGGAGCGAGACATAATGTCCCAGATGTGCTCAATCGGATTCAGGTCTGGGGAGAGGGTGGGGCAGTCCATAGCATCACTGCTTTCCTCTCGCAGGAACTGGTGACACACTCCAGCCACATGAAGTCTAGCATTGTCTTGCCTTAGGAGGAACCCAGGGCCAACCGCACCAGAATATGGTATCACAAGGGGTCTGAGGATCTCATCTCGGTACCTAATGGCCTCCCAAAGAAATGCCACCCCACATGGGTCATGCTGGAGGATGTTGAAGGCATCAGAACGTTCTCCCCGGGATCTCCAGACTCTGTTATGTCTGTCACATGTGCTCAGTGTGAACCTGCTTTAATCTGTGAAGCTCACAGGGCACAAGTGTTGAGTTTGCCAATCTTGGTGTTCTTTGGCAAATGCCAAACATCCTGCATGGTGTTGCCATCTTGATTCCTATTTACCTTCGGATATGGTTTCCTAGCAGAGTACCTGGCATTGCTTGGTCTTCTTACCTATCCTATGAGGACCTCATATCCTGTACTCATATCTCGATTTCATAACCTGTCCTCATTTCCCATCCTTATATCCCTTCCTCATATCCCATACTCATATGCCATCGTCATATCCTGTCCCCATATCCTGACCTCATATCCTAACCTTGTATTCTGTCCTCATTCTCATATCCTGTCCTCAGGTTAGACTAAGCTGTGATGAAGAGAGTGTAGCCCAAAAATGTATGCAGAGTATGTCTGTTCTATGTACAGCAGCAGGTGATAGATCAGTTACATAGTACGTCTGTCTTCTTACACTTTACATTGTCATATGAGATATGCCTAAAGACTGTCTTCTTTTCTCCCTGTTACTGTAGTTCTGTCACGATGCCGGCTGGCAGGTAGTGGATCCTCTGTGCCAGAGAGGGATTGGCGTGGACCGTGCTAGAGGATCGGTTCTAAGTCACTACTGGTTTTCACCAGAGCCCGCCGCAAAGCGGGATGGTCTTGCTGCGGCGGTAGTGACCAGGTCGTATCCCCTAGCAACGGCTCAACCTCTCTGGCTGCTGAAGATAGGCGCGGTACAAGGGAGTAGACAGAAGCAAGGTCGGACGTAGCAGAAGGTCGGGGCAGGCAGCAAGGATCGTAGTCAGGGGCAACGGCAGAAGGTCTGGAATCACAGGCAAGGAACACACAAGGAACGCTTTCACTGGCACTAGGGCAACAAGATCCGGCGAGGGAGTGAAGGGGAAGTGAGGTGATATAGGGAAGTGCACAGGTGTAAACACTAATTGGAACCACTGCACCAATCAGCGGTGCAGTGGCCCTTTAAATCGCCAAGACCCGGCGCGCGCGCGCCCTAGGGAGCGGGGCCGCGCGCGCCGGGACAGAACTGACGGGGAGCGAGTAAGGTACGGGAGCCGGGGTGCGCATCGCGAGCGGGCGCTACCCGCATCGCGAATCGCATCCCGGCCGGAGGTGGTAACGCAGCGCCCCGGGTCCGTGGAACCGACCGGGGCGCTGCAGTGAGGGAAGTGTAGCGAGCGCTCCGGGGAGGAGCGGGGACCCGGAGCGCTCGGCGTAACAGTACCCCCCCCCTTGGGTCTCCCCCTCTTCTTGGGGCCTGAGAACCTGAGGATCAGACTTTTGTCCAGGATATTGTCCTCAGGTTCCCAGGACCTCTCTTCTGGACCACAACCCTCCCAATCCACTAAAAAAAAAGTTCTTCCCCTGACCTTTTTAGAGGCCAAAATCTCTTTGACAGAGAAGATGTCCGAGGAGCCGGAAACAGGAGTGGGAGGAACAGATTTAGGAGAAAAACGGTTGAGGATGAGAGGTTTAAGAAGAGAGACGTGAAAGGCATTAGGGATACGAAGAGAAGGAGGAAGAAGAAGTTTGTAAGAGACAGGATTAATTTGACACAAAACTTTAAAAGGACCAAGATAGCGTGGTCCCAACTTATAGCTCGGGACACGGAAACGGACATATTTAGCGGAGAGCCATACCTTGTCTCCAGGGGAAAAAATGGGAGGAGCTCTTCTTTTCTTATCTGCGAATCTCTTCATGCGAGAAGAAGCCTGTAAGAGAGAATTTTGGGTCTCTTTCCATATGGTGGAAAGATCACGAGAAATTTCATCCACAGCGGGCAGACCAGAGGGCAAGGGGGTAGGGAGGGGGGGAAGAGGGTGACGGCCGTACACCACGAAAAACGGAGATTTGGAGGAAGATTCAGAGATTCTGAAATTATACGAGAATTCGGCCCAAGGTAGAAGATCTGCCCAGTCATCCTGGCGGGAGGAAACAAAATGTCGTAAATAGTCACCCAAGATCTGGTTAATTCTCTCTACTTGTCCATTGGATTGAGGATGGTATGCAGAAGAAAAATTTAATTTAATCTTGAGTTGTTTACAGAGAGCCCTCCAGAATTTAGACACAAATTGGACGCCTCTATCCGAGACGATCTGTGTAGGCAACCCGTGAAGACGAAAAATGTGTACAAAAAATTGTTTAGCCAACTGAGGCGCTGAAGGAAGACCAGGAAGAGGGATGAAATGTGCCATTTTGGAGAATCGATCAACGACCACCCAAATAACAGTGTTGCCATGGGATGGGGGTAAGTCAGTAATAAAATCCATACCAATCAGAGACCAAGGTTGTTCGGGGACAGGTAGAGGATGAAGAAAACCAGCGGGCTTCTGGCGAGGAGTCTTATCCCGGGCACAGATAGTGCAGGCTCGCACAAAGTCCACCACATCAGTCTCTAGAGTCGGCCACCAATAGAAGCGAGAGATGAGTTGCACAGATTTCTTGATGCCCGCATGACCTGCGAGATGGGAGGAGTGACCCCATTTGAGGATCCCAAGGCGTTGGCGTGGAGAAACAAAGGTCTTTCCTGGAGGAGTTTGCCTGATGGAGGCTGGAGAAGTGGAAATCAGGCAGTCAGGAGGAATGATGTGTTGAGGAGAGAGTTCAATTTCAGAGGCATCTGAGGAACGAGAGAGAGCATCGGCCCTAATGTTTTTATCAGCAGGCCGAAAGTGAATTTCAAAATTAAATCGGGCAAAGAACAGAGACCACCTGGCCTGACGAGGATTCAGCCGTTGGGCAGACTGGAGGTAGGAGAGGTTCTTGTGATCGGTGTAAATAATAACTGGAAATCTTGATCCCTCCAGCAGATGCCTCCATTCCTCAAGTGCTAATTTAATGGCTAGAAGCTCTCGATCCCCGATGGAGTAGTTCCTCTCCGCCGGAGAGAAGGTCCTGGAAAAAAAACCACAAGTAACAGCATGCCCGGAAGAGTTTTTTTGTAGAAGGACAGCTCCAGCTCCCACTGAGGAGGCATCAACCTCCAATAGGAAGGGTTTAGATGGGTCAGGTCTGGAGAGCACGGGAGCCGAAGAAAAGGCAGACTTGAGTCGTTTAAAGGCGTCTTCCGCTTGAGGAGGCCAAGACTTGGGATCGGCATTTTTTTTTGTTAAAGCCACAATAGGAGCCACAATGGTAGAAAAATGTGGAATAAATTGCCTGTAATAATTGGCGAACCCCAAAAAACGTTGGATGGCACGGAGTCCGGAGGGGCGTGGCCAATCTAAGACGGCAGAGAGTTTATCTGGGTCCATTTGTAGTCCCTGGCCAGAGACCAAGTATCCTAGAAAAGGAAGAGATTGGCATTCAAACAGACATTTCTCTATTTTGGCATAGAGTTGATTATCACGAAGTCTCTGAAGAACCATACGGACATGCTGGCGGTGTTCTTCAAGATTGGCAGAAAAAATCAGGATATCGTCCAGATATACAACAACACAGGAGTATAGTAGATCACGAAAAATTTCATTAACAAAGTCTTGGAAGACGGCAGGGGCGTTGCATAGACCAAAGGGCATGACCAGATACTCAAAGTGTCCATCTCTGGTGTTAAATGCCGTTTTCCATTCATCCCCCTCTCTGATGCGGATGAGATTATAAGCACCTCTTAAGTCCAGTTTGGTAAAAATATGGGCACCTTGGAGACGATCAAAGAGTTCAGAGATGAGGGGTAGGGGGTAGCGGTTCTTAACCGTGATTTTATTAAGACCGCGGTAGTCAATGCAAGGACGTAGAGAGCCATCTTTTTTGGACACAAAGAAAAATCCGGCTCCGGCAGGAGAGGAGGATTTACGGATAAAGCCCTTTTTTAAATTTTCTTGGACGTATTCAGACATGGCAAGAGTCTCTGGGACGGACAGAGGATAGATTCTGCCCCGGGGTGGAGTAGTGCCCGGGAGGAGGTCAATGGGACAATCATAAGGCCTGTGAGGAGGTAGAGTCTCAGCTTGTTTTTTGCAAAAAACGTCCGCAAAGTCCATATAGGCCTTAGGGAGACCGGTTACATGAGGAAGCACAGGGACACGGCAAGGTTTACTGGGAACCGGTTTTAAGCAGTCCTTGGAACAAGAGGGCCCCCAACTCTTGATCTCCCCAGTGGACCAATCCAGGATTGGGGAATGGAGTTGAAGCCAGGGAAGTCCAAGAAGGATTTCAGAAGTGCAATTGGGGAGGACCAACAGTTCAATCCTCTCGTGATGAGATCCGATGCACATTAGAAGGGGCTCCGTGCGGAAACGTATAGTACAGTCCAATCTTTCATTGTTTACACAATTGATGTAGAGGGGTCTGGCGAGACTGGTCACCGGGATGTTGAACCTGTTGACGAGAGAGGCTAAGATGAAATTTCCTGCAGATCCAGAGTCCAAGAAGGCCACAGCAGAGAAGGAGAAGGCAGAGGCAGACATCCGCACAGGCACAGTAAGACGTGGAGAAGCAGAGTAGACATCAAGGATTGTCTCACCTTTGTGCGGAGTCAGCGGACGTCTTTCCAGGCGGGGAGGACGGATAGGACAATCCTTCAGGAAGTGTTCGGTACTAGCACAGTACAGGCAGAGATTCTCCATGCGGCGTCGTGTCCTCTCTTGGGGTGTCAGGCGAGACCGGTCGACCTGCATAGCCTCCACGGCGGGAGGCACAGGAACAGACTGCAGGGGACCAGAGGAGAGAGGAGCCGGGGAGAAGAAACGCCTCGTGCGAACAGAGTCCATATCCTGGCGGAGCTCCTGACGCCGTTCGGAAAAACGCATGTCAATGCGAGTGGCAAGATGGATGAGTTCATGTAGGTTAGCAGGGATTTCTCGTGCGGCCAGAACATCTTTAATGTTGCTGGATAGGCCTTTTTTAAAGGTCGCGCAGAGTGCCTCATTATTCCAGGATAATTCTGAAGCAAGGGTACGGAACTGTACGGCATACTCGCCAACGGAAGAATTACCCTGGACCAGGTTCAACAGGGCAGTCTCAGCAGAAGAGGCTCGGGCAGGTTCCTCAAAGACACTTCGAATTTCCGAGAAGAAGGAGTGTACAGAGGCAGTGACGGGGTCATTGCGGTCCCAGAGCGGTGTGGCCCAAGCCAGGGCTTTTCCAGACAGCAGGCTGACTACGAAAGCCACCTTAGACCTTTCAGTGGGGAACTGGTCCGACATCATCTCCAAGTGTAATGAACATTGGGAAAGAAAGCCACGGCAAAACTTAGAGTCCCCATCAAATTTATCCGGCAAGGATAGTCGTATTCCAGAAGCGGCCACTCGCTGCGGAGGAGGTACAGGAGCTGGCGGAGGAGATGATTGCTGGAGCTGTGGTAGTAACTGTTGTAGCATAACAGTCAGTTGAGACAGCTGTTGGCCTTGTTGCGCAATCTGTTGTGACTGCTGGGCGACCACCGTGGTGAGGTCAGCGACAACTGGCAGAGGAACTTCAGCGGGATCCATGGCCGGATCTACTGTCACGATGCCGGCTGGCAGGTAGTGGATCCTCTGTGCCAGAGAGGGATTGGCGTGGACCGTGCTAGAGGATCGGTTCTAAGTCACTACTGGTTTTCACCAGAGCCCGCCGCAAAGCGGGATGGTCTTGCTGCGGCGGTAGTGACCAGGTCGTATCCCCTAGCAACGGCTCAACCTCTCTGGCTGCTGAAGATAGGCGCGGTACAAGGGAGTAGACAGAAGCAAGGTCGGACGTAGCAGAAGGTCGGGGCAGGCAGCAAGGATCGTAGTCAGGGGCAACGGCAGAAGGTCTGGAATCACAGGCAAGGAACACACAAGGAACGCTTTCACTGGCACTAGGGCAACAAGATCCGGCGAGGGAGTGAAGGGGAAGTGAGGTGATATAGGGAAGTGCACAGGTGTAAACACTAATTGGAACCACTGCACCAATCAGCGGTGCAGTGGCCCTTTAAATCGCCAAGACCCGGCGCGCGCGCGCCCTAGGGAGCGGGGCCGCGCGCGCCGGGACAGAACTGACGGGGAGCGAGTAAGGTACGGGAGCCGGGGTGCGCATCGCGAGCGGGCGCTACCCGCATCGCGAATCGCATCCCGGCCGGAGGTGGTAACGCAGCGCCCCGGGTCCGTGGAACCGACCGGGGCGCTGCAGTGAGGGAAGTGTAGCGAGCGCTCCGGGGAGGAGCGGGGACCCGGAGCGCTCGGCGTAACAAGTTCTTACACACTAACAGGGAGATCTCAACCTACATCACATGGTATAGGCACAAGAGAATCAGCTTTCAGCAGATAGAGGAAGGCAGATAGAGGCAGACATGTGATCAGGAGACTATTACAACTGCAGCTAATCAGTATATCATGGCTGCTCTCCCGATGTCTTAAAGGGTACCTCTCATCAAATAAACTTTTGATATATTTTAGATTAATGAATGTTGAATAACTTTCCGATAGCATGTTAATGAAAAATATACTTCTTTCTATTGTATTTTTCCCGATCAGTCCTGTCAGCAAGCATTTCTGACTCATGCTCGAGTCCTAAACACTCAGAGCTGCCAGCCTGCTTTGTTCACAGCCAAACAGGCTGTGGACAAAGCAGGCTGGCAGCTCTGAGTGTTCTCCTTTGTGAACAAAGCAGACTGGCAGCTCATAGTGTTTAGGACTCCAGCATGAGTCTGAAATGCTTGCTGCCAGGACTGGTAGGGAGACCCCTAGTGGTCATTTCTTCAAAGTGGAAAATTAAATAAAAAGAAGCATATTTTTTAATAACATGCAATTGTGAAGTTATTCTGCATACATTAACCTATAATACATCAAAAGTTTTTTTGATGAGAGGTACCCTTTAAAGAGTACAGACATTCTATCTCCAGCAACATTCTGTGCATGGGCAACATACAGAAAAACATGGAGGACTGAGACAGGTGGAGAGGGGACTGGGAGCTTCAATGAAGTGAGGAGGCCTGATAGGTGATGCTGTAATCCTGTCATTCATAGGAAATCAGTAACACAGGATTGGCCTCCTGTCTGCACATAAGAGCATTCAAATTAACTTTGCTGTAGTGTTTTAATGTATTGATGCAGCAGAGATGGGATGAAACAAATCATAAGGTAGAAATACTGATGGCGAGATAACATTTTAAAAATCAGAATTTAGTATTGTGATGTTTGATTTTTGTGCATTGTTTTTGTATATGTTTGTATAAAAAAGTAAAAGTAGAAAAAAAAGTAAAAATGCTATAGTATTCTAAGTCACTTTAAAATCATGATTATCATGCTTTTACAGAATCACTAAATTACTTTTATAATTCTAATTTAAAAATGTTACTGTACATTTAATGAATTTAGTTGATACTTTTAACCTATTTTGAATGTCATTATCAAATAGTGTAGGTTATCTCTAGAGATGAGCGAACTTACAGTAAATTCGATTCATCACGAACTTCTCAGCTCGGCAGTTAATAACTTTTCCTGCAGAAATTAGTTCAGCTTTCCGGTGCTCCGGTGGGCTGGAAAAGGTGGATACAGTCCTAGGAAAGAGTCTACTAGGACTGCATCCACCTTTTCCAGCCCACGGGAGCACCTGAAAGCTGAACTAATTTATGCAGGAAAAGTCAACAACTGCAGAGCCGAGAAGTTCGTGACGAATCGAATTTACTGTAAGTTCGCTCATCTCTAGTTATCTCTGCTGTGGTAAACACAATTTACATCTTTATTGTTATTTTTATGAAAGGGTACGTTAGGGGATAATTAATTAAAAAAATACTTTATATGTATGGCTGTTAAAAAAACTAAAAACTAAAATAAAAAATCTACAATAGTTTTAGAATAGGAAGTCACACGCTTGGCAATGTGTGATTGTAGTAATCCCTTTAAACCCAACCACTTATCATTAAGTCCTAAATGGATGACCTTTGTCATACTAACTCTTGCTAGATCAGTTAGATCTGTGTGGTCCACTCTGCAATTCCCCCTGAGAATCAAAAAAGAATTTTATCTGGCTCTTCCCAGACAGTGAAACTTTCTAAGTGGTTCTAATCTTTTAAAAATGTTTGTACAAAATACCCTGCTTATCATTCCACTGCCTCTAAAGCTGTAAAATAATTTGATAGAATTCATTTAAATTGCCTGGCAGGTGTTTTGTATTCATTTCTTAGAGAATGCAAGTCCTACCCATATACTCACATAAGGAGAATTGTTCAAGTCACAGGTTTTTGCACAAGCCCCCGTTTTGAGCAAAATTTGCAACTTTATGTCTTTTTAGGTCCGCCATGCTACTTTTTAAAAAGTAGGTGGGACTTAGCTTCAAGAGGTGTGGCCAGATATACTGCAGTTTACATAAGAGAACTGGCTTAAATTGTAGCTGAAATCTATGCAAGCTAGGGGAATTTCACTTTGAGGCACATGAGCAGACACAGACCTATTTTATTAAAGCGCAACTGTCATGGAAATTATACCCCCCAGACTAATAACATGATAGTATAGATGATGATACGTGTAATGCAGCTATACTTTTGGCTGCTGTTTATCACTCTTTATTAGCAGGAAAATAGTTATATTGTGCAGTCAGCAACAGTCGGATAGGTGTGGCTGGGGATCGTAATGCCCCACCTCCGCCACGCATCTAGCAATGCGCAGGCGCACTGAGCTGGCGGCAGACAACGGGAGCGAGCTCACTGCCTGTAGTGAAAGCAGAAGCAGAGCGTCTCCGGCACCATGAGAAGAAAGAAGAGGAGTACGGGCATTGTATTTCATATAACATAAAGGTGCAAATTATATGTATAGGCTCAGTGGAGTCACGCCGGACCACACTTCATGGACATCGGGGGGGGGGGGGGGGGGACACCTGTGTGTGTCAATCACACAGTGGTCCAGCGCTCACTTACAGGGGATAGGTGTGGCGGAGGTGGGGCATTACGATCCCCAGCCACGCCTATCTGTCTGTTGCTGACCGCACAATAAAACTATTTTCCTGCTGATAAAGAGTGATAAACAGCAGCCAAAAGTACAGCTGCATTACACGTCTTATCATCTATACTATCATGTTATTAGTCTGGGGGGTATAATTTCCATGACAGTTGCGCTTTAAAGGAGTATTCAGGGATTTTTTTTTATTTGACTGTGCTACAGGGGCTGTGAAGTTAGTGTACTTCATACTTATAGTGCCTGTACCTGTGCTTAGTGGCTGGTCTTGCAATTCTTATGTTATCTTTGTCCCGGATGTTCATTTTTAGCAGCATAAAAAATTTATGTTGTCAGGGCCTTTCCCAGGTTGCAGTGCAGCCTGAAACAATGAATGGATCACTAGTCAGGTGTAGAAAAAGTAGTGTGTCTGTGCTTAAAAGGGTGAAATGACCCCTGGGTGGGAGGGAGATCATTCTCTGCAGGAGTGCAAAGAATTGTAGTTTCAAGCACAGCACGCATGGAAGGGAGCCTAGCTGTGCTGCAATGTGTGGGGTGGTTGATGTGTGGGAGGGAAGTCACCTCCCACCTATAAACAAGGGATCCTGAGTATTGTAGTATGAAGGAGGGCACAGAAACAGGAAGTAGCCAGGAGTCAGCAGCGTGATGGGGGATACAGGACACAGCCATTTACTACCAACACAAGTGGGGATGCTTGGCAAATATGTCCATTACTGGCTACTAGGCAATTAGTAAAGTCACCTTATGTTGGATAACCCCTTTTAGAAGCCTGGGCCTCACAGAAGTACTGGCTCACAGATTAGCTTAGGAAAAAGCATGTAAAATGCCTGTTTTTAGTAAATATGTCCAAATTTGTAAGCAGTGCCGAAGCTAATTACCATTTGGCACAAATCCTTTAAAAAGGTGCAAATCACCTCCATAAAAAAAGTAACATTGAAAAATGTTTCCAAATTTTTAAATACATTTTTTTTGTTATATTTTTTATAGGAATATATATATATATATATATATATATATATATATATATATATATATATATATATACCTATATATATAGATGCAAATCATAAAATGTTGCAGTATCTTGTAATACCTTTTGTATTGGACTAACAGAATTTTATAGAGACAAGTTTTCAGGATTCCTCCCTTTATCAAGTCCAAAGCAAATCTAAGCTCACAAGCAGAAGACACAGGTTACATCTCACAAATATGCAGGGGTTAAGACAATAGATGTGGAGAATTCACACTAAGATGGGCCATAAATTGTCCTGCTATAGGAACAAGACTAAATTGATAAGGATGAGAAAAAGATGGAGGGAGGGGGGAGCAGGGGAGAGACTGATAATTAAGCAGGACATGGTGAGATGCAAAAGAGAATCCAGTATAGTACAGGTTATAAGAGAATCCAGTATAGTACAGGTTATAAGAGAATCCAGTATAGTACAGGTTATAAGAGAATCCAGTATAGTACAGGTTATAAGAAATAAGAAGTCAAAAAACAGTATCATTTTGGCTTCAAATGTCTTTCTCTCTTGTATGTTTTTGAAATTCCCTCTCAGTATCCTGATTGTAAGGTCATGTATGGAGTGGCCTGTTTGGGTAAAATGGTGTCCAACTGGGGTGCAGTAGTCATTTTCTTTATGGCGGTTGATGGAATGTCTGTGTAGATTCATCCTTTCGTTGAGTTTCCGTCCGGTTTCACCAATGTAGCATCCCATCACACTTGGTGTATTGTATCATGTAGACCACATTTGGGGATGTGCAGAAGTATAGTACCTTAATGTTATATGTCTTGTTGTTGTGGGTGGCTTCCATCTTGGTGCAGATATGGTGGCAGAGTTTTTCAGCGACCAGCTTTTTTTTTTTGTTTACGGCTGACCAGCTTTTTTTGTAAATTGTGTGGTTGTCTGAAGGCCGAGATGGGAGGTTTTGAAAAGATTTCTTTTAGCATCTCATCTTCCGCCAATATTGTTTGCAGGTCCTTGATAATTTTCTTCAAGGGCCGGATTGTATGTGGCTACCAGTGGTACGCGTGGTGATGGTTGTATCTCTCTGTATTGTAGCAGGTGTTCCCGTGATGTTTGAAGGGCGGAGTGTATTTTCCTATTGATTGTCCTTGCTTTGTATCCTCTTTGTTTGAATTTCTCAGACAGTGTTTGTAGGTGTATGTCTCTGTCATCTGTGTTGAAGCAGATGCGATGGTACCTATTTCCTATAAAAAAATATAACAAAAAAATAACTTTTAAACACATTTTATTTTAAAATTTGGAAACATTTTTCAATATGGTTAAGATGGACATGTTTAAAAGTCTGGATATTTGGTACAATTAATTTTAACACACAAGGAATCAACTCTGAGAGAGCTTCCTGTAACACTACCTGTAAGGCTAGGTTTCCATTTGTTTAGTTTTTTTGGGCAAAAACGCCAGGAAAAATGCCCATTCTGCCACATGGTGTTTTTTTTTGTGACAAAACGCTGCGGCCAGATGTTAGCTGCAAGTCAGTAGGGAACTGCAGAATTCCATATTCACTTGGTGTTTTTTTAGTTTGGCGTTTTTTAAATCTTTTTGGCGTTTTTCTACTAATTTGGGCTTTTCCAAAATGACCTCTTGTTGAGACTTTGGCGTTTTTTCGGGAAAATCTTGGCGTTTTCCTCCCATAGAAGTCTATGGGAGTGAAAAAACGCCAAGAAAAACGCAATGTGGGTTTTAATTTTGGCGTTTTTGAAGGAGGTTTTTATTTTTTTGGACTTTAGCGATCCAAAAATGTGATGGACATACCTTTTTTTAATTTTTTTTATTTCGTAGGGTACTATTAAAAAAATAAATAAATAAAAAAGATACAGTAGTGATGGAAAAAATTGTATTTAATGAAATGTATCTTTTTTTATGACAACGATTTTATAATTTTTTTAAACAGGGATCAATTTATGTGGGTGGGCAGGGCACTAAAAATGTAGAAGACAATGATAAAAATGCAGTGTGTGTGTGTTTTTCACTTTTTTCTTTCTTTTTTTTTTTTTAGGTAGTACTATTACTCACAGCATGGAACACACTGTTCCATGATGGGAGTAGTAGTAGTACCTGTACTAATTGACAGATTGGCCCAGGTCCGTTGCGATCCTTCTGTGTCATTTATAGATGCGGCCGACCGCTCTTCTATGGTCCCCTGCACTGATGTATATATACACCTATTCATATTTCCTGCAGAGAGCTGTGATTGGCCAGATGGTTCCAGCATCACAATCACAACTCTCTGCAGGAAATATGAATGGGGGAATATATATATACGGCAGTGCAGGGGACCATAGAAAAGCAGCCGGCCGCATCTATACATTATACAGGAGGATAACAGCAGGTGTCTGTGATCTTTCCTTAACTGCAGGCACTACAGCTCCCAAGGGGCTCACTTAACCCCTTGCTGAGCTCTGCGCTATGCCAGCCCAGCAAGAAAAGAGTTAACTTACACTGCTGGACAGTATAGGTTAACCCTTTGGGCAGTATACAATATACACAGCTATTTATAGCTGTATATAGTGTATACAGAAGATGAAGTCCCCTTACCTCCCTCCAGTCCTGACTGGGTCAGTGTAGCTCCACCCCCTAGTGATGACATCATTAGGAGGCGGAGCTTCAGATGGGAGCCAGGCTGGTAGACATTGCATTATGGGCACTCTCCCCAGCGGAGAATGCCCAAAATGTCCTAATACATTTTTTGTATTTTTTTTCCTTCTCATTTCAGATCTGTGGGTGGATTCAATGGATTACGGTAGATGAACTGGATTTTTTTCTTTTAATAAAATGGTTAACGAGGGCTGTGGAGGAGTGTTTTTTAAAATAAAATAATTTTTCCAATGTGTTTTTTTTAATTACATTTTCAGGCTTATCAGTGGAGGCTATCTTATAGACGGAATCCATTACTAAGTCGGGGCTTAGTGTTAGCCCCCAAAACAGCTAGCGCTATCCCCCAATTATTACCATGGTACCCACCGCCACAGGGGTGCTGGGAAGAGCCAGTACCAACAGACTTGGAATGTCAAAAATGGCGCTCCTAGGCCTAGTCGGTAACAGGCTGGTGTTAGTTATTCTGGGTAGGGCCAGTAACAATAGTCCTTGCCCACCCTGGTAATGTAAGGCTGTTGCTGCTTGGTTAGTGTCTGGTTGTGAATAAAAATACGGGGAACCCTATGCGTTTTTTTTCTCATAAATAAAATGCATAGGGTTCCCCATATTTTTATTCACAGCCAGATACCAACCACGCAGCAATAGCCTGACGTTACCAGGGTGGGTGAGGACCATTGTTACTGGCCCTCCCCAGCCTAAGTAACACCAGCCTGTTACCACCTAGGTCCAGGAGCGCCATTTTTGACACTCCGGGCCTGTTGGTACTGGCTCTTCCCGGCTCCCCTGTTGCGGTGGGTACCGGGGTAATAATTGGGGGTTATCGCTAGCTGTTTTGGGGGCTAACGCTAAGCCCTAGCTTAGTAATGGATTCCGTCTCTTAGACAGCCTCCACTACTAAGCCTGAAAATTCAATAAAAAAAAAAAATACATTGGAAAAATTATTTTATAAGAAAAAAAAAACACTCCCCCACAGCCCTCGTTAACCATTTTATTAAAATAAAAAAATCCAGTTCATCCACTGTAATCCATTGAACCTGCCATAATCCTCTGCATACACGGATCTGAAACAAGAAGAAAAAAAAACACAAGAAAATTAGTTAGGACATTTTTGGCACTTTCCGCAGGGGAGAGTGCCCATAATGCAGTGTCTACCCAAACAGGAAGCCTCCAGTTTGTGCAAAACTACCACTCCCAGCATGCCTAGAGAGCCTTTGGCTGTCTGGGCATGCTGGATGTTTTAGTTTAGCAGCAGCTGGAGTCTCCTTGTCTGGGAAGACACTGGCAGAAGGGTCAGTTCACATCATACAAAACGGACAATGTGAACAGAGCCTCAGACTTACCAATCCGGCTTTCAACTGTAACTCCTCCCCCTAATGATGTCATCACTAGGGGGTGGAGCTACACGGACCCGGCAGGTACAGGAAAGAGTGAGGTAAGGGGATCTTGTCTTCTGTATACACTATATACAGCTATCTATAGATAGCTGTATATACTGTATACTGCCGAAAGGGGCTATAGGAGCAGGGAGTCCTGTCAGTCTGGTGACAGAATTCCCTGATCCTGTATAGTATTCACGGATACACTATGTACCCCTGTATACTATACGGCCGGTGGAGGTGAGTAGTGATGCTGTACATTGCTGTACAGAGTGGTACCTGAAGACAGTGAGAAAACTGCCACAGGGGCCAAATTTGTCCACACACCAGAAAAAACGCCGGAAAACTGCCAAAACACAGGAAAAAGCTGTGGCAGTTTTTCTGGCATTTTTGCTGACATTTTTTTAGGTGTAAAGAAAAAAAAACAACAAGTGGAAAGCTAGCCTCAGGTGGGTAAATTCACACATATGGAATTTTTGAAATTGCACCAAATATATAGCCCGACTTGCGCCTTTTTGTAATTTTGGTGCAGTAAGTTAAAAAGTCACCTATTCGTAAATACCCCCCCTGTATGCCCAGTTAAACATGTCTGCCATTTACTTGTATTGTAAAATAAAATATACCTTAACATATACAACAGTTTTGCAGTATAGAATAGTATGGTAGGCTACATGTTTTTGTACTGTCTAGAAACACTTTCCAGATGTTACTCTGTTAATTGTATGACAAAACAGATATGCCCCAAAAACCTATTGGTATATTATTTTATTTATTTGGGTACTTTTCTACCACCTAAACGTCATGGTTTGAATAGAATTGTGGCATGTTATTTTTAGAGCACCAGATGGAGCATAGAACTTAACACAGAGAATTCCTACACCATGAAGCTGCATAAAACTCTGTGTACCGATGGACAGTGTCCCATACATAAATGTGCTGAACTTGAGGCCTTAAGCTGATAAAAATTCCATTCTTTAAAGCAAAGCTCAGTTTTCAGAATTCTGTCAGCACATTTCAAAAAACAAGACTTGTACCATTTGTTTTCATTATAAATCTGCTTTCTTTGTATAGCTGCAGCTCCATATGTACTCTCTAGTAACTATCCAGTGAATTAGAGCAGTGAAAGTTTGTACAGGGAAACCGTCAACAGTTGTCAATGCTTTTCTGATGGGTTGTCTACAGGTATAAAGCATATAAACAATCATGATCTAAGGGGAGGCACCGCAGCCACCAAGTTGGAAAATAGGTGTAGTATGGTATAGTTGTGTGTAATATTTCATCTCAGTTCCATTGAAGTGAACGGAGCCATGTTGTGTGTTGTGCTGTTTTCGGAAGAAATTAACTGTTTTTAAATTTATTCCTGGATAACCCCCTATAACCTCTTAGGATGTAGGGCCTACCTGTATGCCCTACGCCCCGTCCCGGTATTTAAAACGGGGTCACGCCGTGACCCCGCGTCATACCGGGACGGTCTCGGTGGCTAATGATAGCCGGGTCCCTGGGCTAATAGCGTGCTGCACCGATCGTTGTGCCACGCGCTATTAACCCTTTAGATGCGGCGATTAAAGTTGATCGCTGCGTCTAAAATGAAAGTGATAGCTTTCTGGCAGCTCAGTTTGGCTGATCGGGACTATCACGATAAAATCGCGATGTCCCAATCAGCTAGGACGAGAACAGAGTTCCCCTTACCTTGCTCCATCGCATCCGATCGGCATTTGATTGCTCCAAGCCTGAGATACAGGCTTGAGCAATCGACCACCTATAACACTGATCCATGCAAAGCATATGTGCAGTGTTATAGCCCCCTATGGGAGCTATAACACTGCAAAAAAAAAGTGGAAAAAAAGTTAATAAAGGTCATTTAACCCCTTCCCTAATAAAAGTTTGAATCACCCCCCTTTTCCCATAAGAAAAAAACAGTGTAAATAAAAATAAACATATGTGGTATCACCATGTGCGGAAATGTCCGAGTTATAAAAATATATTGTTAATTAAACCCACGGTCAATGTACGCGCAAATAAATTCCAAAGTATAAAATAACGTATTTTTGGTCACTTTTTATGTCATGAAAAAATTTATAAAAAGCGATCAAAAAGTCTGATCAATACAAAAATGGTACCAATAGAAACTTCACATTACATCGCAAAAAATGAGCCCTCATACCGGCCCTAATGCAGAAAAATAAAAAAGTTATAGGGGTCAGAAGATGAGAATTTTTAACGTATAAATTTTCCTGCATGTAGTTATGATTTTTTTTCCAAAGTACGACAAAATTAAACCTATATAAGTAGGGTACCATTTTAACTGTATGGACCTACAGAATAAAGATATGGTGTCATTTTTACCAAAAAATGCATTGCACTGCACTGCGTAGAAACGGAATCCCCCAAAAGTTACAAAATGGCATTTTTTCTTTAATTTTGTCGCACAATGAATTTTTGGTAAAATGACTAATGTCACTGCAAAGTAAAATTGGTGGCGCAAAAAATAAGCCATCACATGGAACTTAATGTGAGGATTTTTAGAAGGTGATGAGGAAAAAAATGAAAATGCAAAAACGGAAAAACCCTGCGTCCTTAAGGGGTTAATCTTTACCAAAGTTAGAGTAATAGCTATTCCCCATTATTCCCAAGCTATCTTTATAGCAACATGGAAGTGCAAAGAAGCTAATAGAGAATCCTTTTGGATATTTATGTTTAACTCTTTAACTCCTGATGGTCTCAATGAGATCTATTGGGGTTATTTATCATTGTGTTCTGTTGCTGTTTTTAGTCTACATTTGCAAAAATTTTTTATTTTTGCGCTAATTGCATTTTTTTGCATTTTTTTTTCAAGTTCTAAAATCCGTCATTTTGACATTTTGATGTTGCTAGACCATTTTTTAAAGTGACGGTTGCAGTGGTCACGAATTTATAGTTTTGTGCAAATTTTGCCGCAACTGGTGCAAACACCCGCAAATCTAGACCACCTCCCAACCAGGTCTAAAAAGATAAAGAGAGAGAGAGAGAGAGAGAGAGAATAAGGTAGAGAATAATAACATTTGAAAACATAAAATTAAAAAATTTAAAAACATGCAAATGAGAAGTAAAGCAGTTGTCCATATGAAACAATCAGATATTTTTTTTAAGGTACAAAATAGGAATGGTAAAGACGTAAGAAACAATAAGATTGTTAGTAATGGCCAAATTTAACAATTTCGTGTGGCCAAGTTTAAAAAAAAGTGACGATAACAAAATAAAAAAAGTGAAAGGTAAAAAAAAAAATATATATAAATATATATATATATATATATATATATATATATATATATATATATATATATATATATATATATATTATATATCTGTTCAACTAAAACATCCGTCTCTTAACAATAATTTTTTTTCCCCCCTGGCCTGCGGCAGGGTAAACCACTATTCCAATGTGAGACTCTCTTTGCAGACCTTCATTTAGACATTAATGTGCCTTAAAGATAAACTAAAACAAATAAAGCCAAACACACAGACAAACAAGCTCCTCAGTAGTAGGGTAAACCTGATCTGAAAGCGGTGGTAGAAAATGATCTGGGTGCAGATCTGCGTGAAATTTATCATGGTCACTGCCACAATATGATAAATTTTGAGCAGCACCGCCAAAAAAAAAAAACACATCTAGACAAACAACAAAAAATGATCTAGCCAAGACCATTATTGATAAATAACCCCCATTGACCGTTCTACCATCTGTGACTCGCTGTGTGCCTGTGAGTTCTGGATTTTTTCACTTGTGTAGTGTATATATATTTTTATTTTGCAAACAGTGTACAAATATTGGTTCCTCTAGGTCATTTAGGTTCTTTCTGTACTGTTTTATTATATATTATATTATATTGTGACGGAAAATATAAGTTATATGAAGACAGGAGGCGAGTATCTTGCATTAATCTTTCTTTATTAATGCTTATAGAAGAATTTTTATCTTCATTTTTAATAAAATTCAAATAGAAAACTGTCCAACAACTTAAAGACTACAACTCCCAGCAGTCCCTGTAATCTCGGTAGCCACACCCAGTCCAGTGGCTCATATATAAGGGAATGTCCGAGAGTGCTCCCTCCTCTTTCTTGATGCGAAAACCAGCCACACTGGAACCGCGAACTCCATCCAGACTGCTGCACTGCAACCCGGAACTTAGGCCAGCCGGCCCATAACCCTCCAACTCCAGATCTGGAACCTGGAACAGTATCATCAACATCATCCCAATGGGGATGTCAGGAAATGGACTTCGTCCCAATGGGGACTGAGGAACCCGAACATCTGTTCGAACATGTTAGCCGCCAATATGGATCCACCATCGCCGTTCAGCAACCGGAGAAGAAAGCAAAATACTCGTAATAGGGTTGGGTCGGGAGGGAAGATACTCACCTCCTGTCTTCATATAACTTACATTTTCCGTCACAAGCTAGGAAAATCTCGATTTATATATCAGACAGGAGGCTCATATCTTGCAAGTTTAAAGCTAAACTAAATAGCACAATTATACCAAGACAAAATAATCATAATACCGACACAGAAATATGTTCCTCTGGTCTGAAGTAGAACTGACAAAAAGTAGTTTCTGACGACCAGTCAGCGGCTAAAAGAAGATCAGAAAGTGAACCCCCGGAAGTGACCACCTTCGTGGCCATAGCACCTCTAGAGGAGTGGGCACCAAACAGGGAAACATCGATTCCCGCCATTTCCATGGCCGCCCTCACCCACCTGGCCAAAGTGGCAGAAGTGACTGGAAGATGGGGTTTTACGTAAGACACTAATAATTGATTGTGAGAACGTGAGTGCAAGGACGCGGTTTGCGTCTCATATGCCTGAAGACAGCGTACCACACAAAGTCGGGGATGCGCCGGAAAAAAGGGATAAAAAACTGTTTGTAATCCCGTCTTGGTTCTGCGAACCACCGAGAATCGGACCCCTTCCGGCAAAAACTGTCGCCTAGAGATGTCAGGAGCCCTAACATCAGATACCCTCTTAATGGAAACCAGACATAAGAGGGTAGTAAGCTTGAAAGACAAAAGTCTTAAAGACAAAGTCCCATTGTCATCCCAGGCGGAAAACATGTCTAAAACTTGAGAAACATCCCAAGTGGTTTAATATCTAGGACGAGGAGGACGTTTAAATTTCACTCCCCGCAGGAGTCTACACATCAATGGATGTTTGCCCACTGGAAGGGAATCCACTGGGCAATGATACGCCGATATGGCGGAACGGTAAATGTTAAGGGAGCTGTAAGACTTCCCAAGCTCATAAGCATCTCCCAGATAATTGACTACGACACACACAGGTGCTTGAATGGGATCAACTTGCGTTGATCACACCAACGCACCCATAAGGCCCAAGCAGATCGGTATGCCGATCTAGACCCTGGGGCCCAGGCCAAGGCGAGGAGGTCTCTAGCTGATCGAGAAAGATCGCCACCCTCCTCTGGCACCCCAAAACCAACCAGGCCAGGAGTGTCAAGTTGCCCTCCAGAATTAATGGATGAAGACCCCTGCTCGGGTTCATCAGTAGTTGAGGTGAGTGAGGAATCAAGCGGGGATAGTCGATTGACATCCCCAGAAGCAGAGGGAACCACGGTTGCGTTGGCCACTAGGGTGTGACCAGAACAACCGTCGCCCTCTGAGCTGCTACCTGGAGAAGAACTCTGATAATCATCGGAAAAGGAGGGAACGCATAATGCGTCCCCTCCGGTCATATCTGGAGGAATGCGTCCACTGCCACCGCCTCCGGATCCGGCCTCCAGCTGTAATATAGAGGTAATTGCCGATTGAGGCGAGACACAAACAGGTCTATGTGAAGAGGCCCCCAAACGTCTCTCATGCGTAACAGCACGCAACAATTGTACCGTCAAGGAAGAAAGCTCTTGATGGCGAAAAATGCCATCAAGAGCTCCAGGGCATCGATATGAAGAAGAGACTCTTCTTCTGACCAAACCCCGCCTGTAGCGTCCCGCCCACAACGAGCTCCCCAACCTTGGCGGCTCGCATCTTATTCTATAATCATTCGACGGCATGGCGCAACCACCACTGCAATTCCTGAACGGATTCCAGACAGAGGAACACCTCGTCCGCACATCGTAAGCCCTGGCGAAGATGGATGGCTTTGAGCCGTTGGAGGGCCCGATAATGGAGTGGAGCCGGGAAGATCGCTTGAATCGATGCCGACAATAAGCTGATGATTCTTGCAATAATCCTCAGAGATGCTCGAGCCTTACGCAATACCGCCCTGATTTCCTTGCAAATCAAGGCCAGTTTGGCAGCCGCTAAAAGCAAGACGGCTAGTTTGGTATCCACTAGGAAACCTAGGAACTCCATCTCTTGGGCAGGAAGAAGTACTGACTTTTTGAAGTTGATGAGGAAACCGAGCTCCTCCAACAGGGACACTGTCCATTGACTGTGCAATTTGGCCTGAACTCTGGATCGTGCCATGATTAGCAAATCGTCCAGGTATATAATTTGCCTCACTCCTCTGCTCCGCGGAGCTGCGACCACCGGCTTCAGTAGTTTGGTGAAGCACCACGGGACCGATGATAAACCGAATGGAAGGCAAGTGAATTGCCACATTCGGCCTCTCCACAGAAATCTGAGGAATTTCTGGGAGGACGGATGCATGGGGATGGAAAGATACAGGTCTTTGAGGTCGACCTTTACTAGCCAGTCTCCTGGCCATAGAAGGTCCCGTAGAAGATGGATTCCTTCCATCTTGAAGTGTCGGTACACTACGTTTTGATTCAAATCTCTTAGATTTATTACCGGGTGGTAGCCATCATCCTTCTTCTTGACCAAGAAGAGGTTGCTGACAAACCCGGTTGAGAGAGAATCTACCTCTTGGACAGCTCTCTTCAACAAAAGCTCTTGCAGCTCTTGGTCTATGAGCGACATGTTGTGAGTGGAAAATCGAAGTGGTTGAGGAATGTGATTCATAGGCAGTGGATACTGGAATTCTATACGGTATCCCGCTATTGTGTTGAGGACCCACGCATCTGCTGTAATCGCGGACCAGGCGTGGGTAAAAAACTGCAGTCTGCCCCCCCATTGTGTGCGAAAGTGCATGAGGGAATGTACTCACCAGTAGGGGGACAGGATCTGGGATACCCTCGACCGCATCGTCCACACCATGGCCTTCCCCTTGGTGGAAAAAAGGGAGCCGGCTGTGCCAGCGGGAGCGCGTACTGTTGTGGAGCGGGAGCGTAGCTCGGAGCAGAGGGCCTGGAGTAGGGCCTGTATGAACTATTTCGGCCGGCAGATCGGCCTCTTCCTCTGCCGACCCTGTTGAAAACCTTGGTAGACTTCTTTAACGAGTTCTGCTATTTGTCAAGGCTGGTGAACATGCCTACCAATTTATTGATGTTTTTCCCAATATCATCGCTGAACAGCAGGCCCTCAGCCGAGGGACCTGTCTAACTTTCGGCCAAGTGCGCAAGCTGTGGTTCGAGCTTCATTAAGATGGAGCGTCGGCGTTCAATCGAACTGGTTGTGTTCGCCGAACCCAACATGCAGATGGCCCTTTGGGCCCATCCCCTCAGTTGTTCCAAGTCTACAGGCTGTTGCGAAGACGCTGCCTGCTCGGACAGATTCAATATTTTGATCAGGGGACCCAGCATGTCCAAGATACGGTCCTGGATTACCTTGAACGAGCGTTCAATGCTTTTCTTCGTGTATTTACCCGACCGGGTGATATATTTAAGAAGCACCGGATCAATCGCCGTGGTTAACGCCACTTTCTTGGCCACATATGGCCGGGGGCATTCTGCTCTAAGTTTGTTCCGATTAGCCTGGTCTAGGGCGCGTCTGGTCCAATATTTGATGTATTGGGCCACCTGGGGAAGAGGGGCCCAATCACCTGACCTGGGATGCGTTATGGCATCCGGACTAAAGAACGGCTGTCCCAGAGTGTCCAGAATGGTATCATTGGACCCTTCGGGGTTGGTGCCCGTGAGATCCGCCTGATTCCCCGCAGAATCCTCCTCAGACCCAGATTCATTAGCCTGTTCAGACTCGGACTCTTCTGAAGACTCTTCGGCAGAAGAGTCATTGAAGGAGTTTGGTTTTGTCCGTTTTGCGGACTTCTGCCTCTTATTATGCTACTTGAAGCCCAAGGGTCGAAACGGGTCATGTATCTGCGAGGATTGACAGGCCGTGTCTGGCACTGTCTGGGTCACATTATTTACTTCCCCTGCCGGGGAGTCGAAAGCGACATTGTTGTGTTTCCGTTTTGCCAGAGCCTTGCCCTGTCTACCATTGTCTGTCGTCACTGCGGCCTGAGGAACAGTAGAAACAGAAGGTGCTGCAGCGGCAGATAGGGCTGCCTGCACCAACTTAGTTATGAGCTCCTGAATCTGGGAAGCAGACAGGATTTGGGAAGCCTCCTCCTGTTGCAGCTCTCCCATAAAGCTCACCTGAGCAGAATCCAAATGATCACCAGCCATAATATACTTAATAGGGCTACAAGTAGCCAGCAGTGATAACACTATAAGGGTAGGTAAACTGGTTGTTAGGCAATGGGCCCAGAATAACCCAAGATGCAAAGGGTTAATATGCAAGGGGTTGAAACTGGTTGTTAGGCAACAGGTTCAGAACAACCTGTAATGCAAGGGTTAATATGCAAGGATTAATGAGAGCCCTCAGTAAGCCCTGTCACAATATCTGTCACCCGAGTCAGACTACTGAGCCGGGACAGTGCCACCAATATAATTCTAACGACTAAAATCTTATAGATATATTCAGCTAGAACGCTACCTCCGGTACTCTGCAGCTACTCCTCTCACCGCTCACACAGAACTGGCGACGAAGAGAGGAGGCGTGACAGAGTGTAGCGTTGCCAAGCGAAATCTAGCGTGATTTCGCACAGGAGCGCTGTGATTGGTGAAGCGCAACAAGACGGCCTCGTCACCAGGCGCGAGCGTCACTGGAACTGGCTCCTCCCACCTCTTTCCCCGCGAACAGGCAAGCCCACGGCGGGAAACCGAGGGGAGAAGAAGGAGCCAATACCCCCCCCCCAAGATAGCTTCGCTATAGTAATGGACGCAGGTATGTAAAACAGAAGGGGGAAAAAAGACAGATAAATGAAAAAACAATATTGAGACGATCCGGAGAGGGGGAGATGCTCAGTACAAGAATTAACTGAACACCCGAGAATGGCAAAAGACGGAATAGAGAATTAGAAGAGAAAAATAAGAATTAACAGAAGTTAGTAATAATAAGGAGTCTATAAAACAGTGGCAGAGAAACCAGTGATATGATATATCTACGACAGTAAACAGATATTCACCTACAGAAGCTTATAAACAACATACAGTTATACATGGAATACTTATCTGCTATGAGCAGAAAGAAAGAGGAGGGAGCACTCTCGGACAGTCCCTTATATATGAGCCACTGGACTGGGTGTGGCTACCGATATTAGAGGGACTGCTGGGAGTTGTAGTCTTTAAGTCGTTGGAAAGTTTTCTATTTGAATTTTATTAAAAATGAAGATAAAAATTCTGCTATGGGCATTAATAAAGAAAGATTAATGCAAGATATGAGTCTCCTGTCTGATATATAACTATATATTTTCTATGAATTATGCAGTGCTATGCATTTCTCATTTATAATGTTTTTTATGCAAATGATGTACAAACATTGGTTTTGCTAGGTCATTCAGGCTTTTTCTGTGCTGTTTTATTATGCATTTTTTATTTTCTAACTATATATTTTTATGAATATGTAATACTTTATATTTTCTATGAATTATGTAGTATTTTGTATTTCCGGTCATGTGATGCCCTAATGGGGTGGTTCTCTGTGTATATAGGTTTGGAAGTTTTTTAGTTGTATCGGACTTGAGAAAGATGCCGGTCTTGCTCCAAAACGCGTTGTACGTTTTTATAATCCTTTTTAAATAAATACTATTATTCAAGAAGTCGTGGGCATCGCTCCATTATCCTTCTTGGTGGTACAATTGTGGATTTGGATTTTTATGGAACACACAGTCCACCATTTTGGAGGAGGCAGCTGCAGCCAGATGTTCATGCCCTTGTACGTGTTGTGTCGGCATTAGCACAACCACCCCAGGTGAGTCAGTTCTTGGCTCACCTTTTCAATTTGCTATAAGCTTTTGGAGGATATCACACAAGGAAGTGCCTCTTTTTCTTTTATTGCAGTTTGACTCATTAGGAATATAGGGGAGACAATGTTGCTGCCAGTGGGTAAATGGTGGGAAAGAAAGTCAATGCTTCTGATAGTGAAGTGCTTCAAGTTATAAAATAGTTCTTCCAGGTAGCAAGGAGTGGGCACATATACTGCCACTCTGCAAAGCCTGCTGGTCCTGAATGCATTTAACTATCAGCGTGTCTTACAGAAATAGCTGTAGTTAAAGGGGTACTCCCGTGGAAAACTTTTTTTTTTTTTTTTAGATCAACTGGTGCCAGAAAGTTAAACAGATTTGTAAATTACTTCTATTAAAAAAATCTTAATCCTTCCAGTACTTTTTAGGGGCTGTATACTACAGAGGAAATCTTTTTCTTTTTGGATTTCTCTTATGTTATGACCACTGTGCTCTTTGCTGACCTCTGCTGTCCATTTTAGGAACTGTCCAGAGCAGGAGGAAATCCCCATAGCAAACATATGCTGCTCTGGACAGTTCCTAAAATGGACAGCAGAGGTCAGCAGAGAGCACTGTGGTTGTGACATAAGAGAAATCCCAAAAGAAAAACATTTCCTCTATAGTATACAGCCACTAAAAAGTACTGGAAGGATTAAGATGTTTTAATAGAAGTAATTTACAAATCTGTTTAACTTTCTGGCACCAGTTGATTAAAAAAAAAAAAAAAAGTTTTCCACTGGAGTACCCCTTTAACTACAGGTATTTCTGTACAAGACATTAACTCTGTAGGGTGCCCAAACTTTTGCAGAAACCATATTTCGTAAATAAATAAATGATGGAAATAAAGTCTAACTTTTGTTGACATATTATAAGAATGTCTAATCTGTAATTTGATGACTTTTGGAGATTTTTCCATCTTTCCTTGGCTTCTTTATGCACATTAAAGGGGTACTCAGGTGGTCAACGTGTTTTTCTGTTTTTGACTGACCCTATTTGTTTTGTTTCATTTCTATTCTTGTTGTTTAGCCTACTCTATTTCCGTTCTTTGTTTTCTTTTCATCCCCCACTTTGTTTTCCTATCTTTGCTTCTATTTCCTGTTTCTTGCTGTGCTGAAAACTACTGTGCTGGGGCGGCTCCTTTTTTTTTGTTTGTTTGTTCCGCCCTTTACCCATCCTACTATTTTCCCGGGTCAGCCCCCTTATACACATATATACATCAGCCTTGGTTGGGATACACTGGCATACACACACAAAAGGGACTACAGCTCCCAGCATGTGTCATTCAGGAGTCTTCAGTCTGTGGTATAATACCATCATGCTGACTCTGTAGTCTCCTGGGGGTTGTAGTTCACCACACCTCTATAGGGTATACACCAGTGTTTCCCAACCAGGGTGCCTCCAGGTGTTGCAAAACTACAACTCCCAGCATGCACTGACAGCCTTTGGGCATGCTAGGAGTTGTAGTTTTGCAACAGTTGGAGGTACACTGGTTGGGAAACACTGATGTAACATGATGTGCATGCTGAATAGGCTCGAACAGTGTTTCACAACCAGTGTGCCTCCAGCTGTTGCAAATCTACAATTCCCAGCATGCCCAAAGTCTGTCAGGGCATACTGGGAGTTGTAGTTTTGCAACAGCTGGAGGCACACTGGTTTGTAAACACTAGCATACACACACACAACAGGGACTACAACTCCCAGCACGTGTCATCCAGGAATCCCCCCCCCCTTCACATAAGGGGGAGATTTATCATAACCTGTATAGAGGAAAATTTGCCCAGTTGCCCATAGCAACCAATTAGCTTGCTTCTTTCATTTTTATGAAGGCCTGTGAAAAATGAAAGAAGTAATCTGATTGGTTGCTATGGGCAACTTGGCAAGTTTTCCTCTGCACAGGTTTTGATAAATCTCCCCCATAGAGATCGTTCCCAGTATGAGATTTATTCCCCCGCAGTCCATACATCCCCAGCCCGTGCACCTTCTCATCCTCCCCTTCAGATAACACTTATCTTCTCTGTGAGGTCCTTCTCCTGTGCGGACCTGTGTCCTTAGAATACAGAGCAGGGGGAAGGGGAGGTGAGGAGCTGTGTACTCAGCTGGATGAGATAAGGGGGTGTGGCTTATTCCTCTCATGCAGACAGAGTAAAAAAAAAAAGCTGTGACATCTTGTCCACAACAGACTAAGAACTGTGGACAACAGTAAAAGAAAACCCCTCTGAACTACAGAACTTCCTGCCAAACAAACAGGTAGGAAAAACACATACATGCTGCCAAAACATATAGCACATGTATATTGCAAAAAAACTAAACTTACAAAGAAGATGCCATATAGTCAAAAAAAAGTAACCACCGGAGTACCCCTTTAATACAAATTTTTACCTGGGGTGCCCAAACTTTTGATCCCCACTGTAAAACTAAACATTTTTCCCCTTAAGTACACAGTCAATTTTGGCTTTGAGGACACAGCAAATTTTGTTTTTTTTTAACAGACATAACTCATTTTATTTTTCCATACACATATCCATATGAGGTCTTTTATTTTTTTTGCGATTTTTTGTACTTTGTAATTACACCTTTGATTTTACCATTAAATATGTGGCGCAAACAAAAAAATTATATTTGTGGCAGGAAAAGGGGGGTCGTTGTAAAACTTACATGTTCTCTTTATTCTGTTGGTAAATACAATGAAAACGATACTTATGCTTACATTCTTTTCTATTACGTTTATGGAATTCAATGTACAGGGTCATTAACATGTTTTAATAGTTCGGCAATTTTCACACACAATACCTTTTACTTTTTTTTCTTTCTTGTAAAATAGGAAAAAGGGATGATTTAAATTTTAATTGGAGGAGGGACTTATGCACATTTTAAAACATATTTTTTTTAGCACACTTTACATTTTTTTCAAATCCCCATAAGGAACTATTAATAGCAATCCCTGGATTGCTCTTATTTTTCAATGCTATGCATTGGTGTAGCACTGATCAGTGATATTGGTGATCTACTTGTAATGCCTGCCAGAGGACAGACCAGATAAGGGGATCTCTGGTTTTGGGTGGTCTGATGAGTCTCAGATGGTGTAGTTGCCATGATCAGTATTGATCACGGCATCTAAAGGGTTAATGGCGGGCATCAGAATGATTAGTGGTGGGTTCCTGACTGCTGATAGCAACTGGCACTTAGATTATACACACCACAGGTTGTAAGTCCTGATACCAGGTGGCAAGGGCATCCATTTATGTCCTGTGTCCTTCTGGGTTAATCATGAAATAAAATAAAGAACATTAACACAACAACAAAAGAAGTGACCAGGTATAGCAGTGGTCTTCAAACTGTGGCCCTCCAGACGTGGCAAAACTACAGCTGATAGCAACCGGGACCCACCGGGTATGATGCACTTTCACCTGCTGAGCACACATCATACAGGGGGAGCCCGCAGTAGACGTACATATATACATCCATTTGTGGGAAGGGGTTAATCGCTTAGCTCATATGTGCAGATACTACTCTCACTGCAAGGGCGGACTGACCGGCTAGTCCATTCGGACGTGGTCTGAGGGCCCGACCAGATATAGGGCCCGCCACAGCTGCTGACCATCCAGGACACTTGTCCCGGATCCCCAGTCAGACAAGCGCTACTTTCCCTGATGTTCTTTTCTATGTGAATAGCAGGGATGAAAGGTACCTCATTGATGGCTCCACCCCAGCACAGGAAGAGGACGGGGCTGAAAGCTGACAGGCCTCCCAGGAACACAGCAGAGTGGCTGCTTCATTTGAGGGTGAGTGATGTTCCTGTGTCCTGCCTCTTTCCCCTCAGATCAGCAATATAACCTGGGGCTGGGTGATGTGTATAGTAGCAGCCCAGTGGGGTCACTTTCCCTCCTCCAGTGTCCACAGGTCACCAACAGGTTGCATCACCAGATTGTTTTTTGAAAAATCGCGGTAAAACCGTGCTATTTTTGCCGGGATTTTTTTTTTAAATTGTTCGGGTGATGCAACCTGTTGGTGACCTCTGGACACTGGAGGAGGGAAAAAGACCCAGTTGGGGCCACAACATGGGGACACACTGCTTGTTTACTTGTTATTAACCCCTTAAGGTGATGTACAGGATCTGCTGCATATTTTGTGCAGCTGATGTTGTTACCCCTTGGCTTCAATGGGTAGCAAAATCGGCTGCAGAAAATATGCAGCAGATCCTGTAGGTGTGAATGTATTCTAGGGATGCAAGGCGTACACAGTGCCTGCTCCCACTGTGTTGTATAAATCACTAGCTGAGTACCCGGCGTTGCCCGGTTTTTCCTTTCTAATCCTTGTTGGGGAGGAAAATAAACAAAGGAGGAAGCTTTTGACTTCACATCCCATCATCATATCTCTACCTCATATGCCATCCTCACATCCCGTCCTCCTATTCCTACCTCCTATCCCGACCTCCTATCCCAACCTCCTATCCCGTCCTCCTATCCCGTCCTCCTATCCCGTCCTCCTATCTCATCCTCCTATCTCGACCTTCTATCATGACCTCCTATCCCGACCTCCTATCTCGACCTCCTATTCCGTCCTCCTATCCAGTCCATCTATCCCAACCTCCTATCCTGACCTCCTATCCAGACCTCCTATCCAGACCTCCTATCCCGTCCTCCTACCCCGACCTCCTATCCTGACCTCCTATCCCGTCCTCATATCCCGACCTCCTATCCTGACCCAAAATATGTGTACCAGGTATTGAAATATCTCGAGCGGGACGGAGGTTATGTGGGAACATATATTTCCCATTGATTTGCATGGGACTTTAAACAAAAACCCCGACCCTCACAAATAGGGGTAGTTAAGGGTTAAATTAATTATCCTATATTTTAAGTGGACATATAAGTAACATGTGACCAAGTATTATCAAAATATCTCCAGCCGTTTGGAAGTTATGCAGTAACACATATTTTCCATAGACTTGTATGGGACTTTAAACATAAACCCCGCCCCTTGCAAATGGGGGTGAGTAAGTGTTAAATCACCTATCCTATGTTTGTTGTTGACATATAAGTAACATGTATGCCAAGTTTCATGTTAATATCTTTAGCCATTTAGACGTGATGCTGGAACATACACACATACATGCACACACACGTTAAGTTTTATATATATACTAGCTGAGTACCCGGCGTTGCCCGGTTTTTCCTTCCTAATCCTTGTTGGGGAGGAAAATAAAAAGAGGAGGAAGCTTTTGACTTCATATCCCGTCCTCATATATTGTTGTCATATCCCAACCCCATATCCCAACCTCCTATCCCGTCCTTCTATCCCGACCTCCTGTCCTCCTGTCCCGACCTCCTGTCCCGACTTCCTGTCCCGACCTCCTATCCCGACCTCCTCCTATCCTGACCTCCTATCCCGTCCTCCTATCCCGACCTCCTATCCCGTCCTCCTATCCCGACCTCCTATCCCGTCCTCCAATCTCGACCTCCTATCTCGAACTCCTATCTCGACCTCCTATCCCGACCTCCTATCCCGACCTCCTATCCCGACCTCCTATCCCGTCCTCCTATCCCATCCTCCTATCCCGACCTCCTATCTCGACCTCCTATCTCGTCCTCCAATCTCGACCTCGTATCTCGACCTCCTATCCCGACCTCCTATGCCGTCCTCCTATCTCAACCTCCTATCTCGACCTCCTATCCCGACCTCCTATCCCGTCCTCCTATCCCGACCTCCTATCCCGACCTCCTATGCCGACCTCCTATCCCGTCCTCATATCTAGACCTCCTATCTTGACCTCCTATCCCGACCTCCTATCCAGACCTCCTGTCCCGACCTCCTGTCCCGACCTCCTATCCCGACTTCCTATCCTGACCTCCTATCCTGTCCACCTATCCCGTCCTCCTTTCCCTTCCTCCTTTCCCGTCCTCCTATCTCGACCTCCTATCTCGACCTCCTATCCTGACCTCCTATCCCGACCTCCTATCCCGACCTCCTATCCCGTCCTCCTATCCCGTCCTCCTATCCCGTCCTCCTATCCCGACCTCCTATCCCGTCCTCCAATCTCGACCTCGTATCTCGACCTCCTATCCCGACCTCCTATGCCGACCTCCTATGCCGTCCTCCTATCTCAACCTCCTATCTCGACCTCCTATCTCGACCTCCTATCCCGACCTCCTATCCCGTCCTCCTATCCCGACCTCCTATCCCGACCTCCTATGCCGACCTCCTATCCCGTCCTCATATCTAGACTTCCTATCTTGACCTCCTATCCCGACCTCCTATCCAGACCTCCTATCCCGACCTCATATCCCGACCTCCTGTCCCGACCTCCTTACCCGACTTCCTATCCTGACCTCCTATCCTGTCCTCCTATCCTGTCCTCCTTTCCCTTCCTCCTTTCCCGTCCTCCTATCTCGACCTCCTATCCTGACCTCCTATCCTGTCCTCCTATCTCGACCTCCTATCCCGACCCGTAATATGTGTACCAGGTATTGAAATATCTCCAGCTGTACGGAAGTTATGTGAGAACATACATTTCCCATTGATTTGTATGGGACTTTAGTCCTGCGTCCTGAGCCCTGAGTGTTGTCAGTCCGCCCCTGTCTCACTGTATATTTTTTATTCTATCCTTGTTTTATGTATAGTAACGTGAGGAGCTGCAAGTGCCCTACAGCCTCCTTACTACTATTTTATTTAATATAATAATGCAATACATTTTTATGTTATGAATATCCATGTAATATATACATTCTTACTTCCTACTTTTCACAATATATTTACCGTATATGGACAGTAGAGAATTTGCCCACATCCCCACTTTCCATATAAGTAGTATAGAATATACCTAGCAGGACTGTTTTTCCATATATATTATTTTTACTATTTTAAGAATGCCACATGTGCTCCCCCCCCCCTTTTGCTTTAACCTCTTAAGGGTTTTTTACGTTTTTGCACTTTCGTTTTTTCCTCCTTAACTTTTAAAAATAATAACCCTTTCAATTTTGCACCTAAAATTCCATATTATGGCTTATTTTTTGCACCACCAATTCTACTTTGCAGTGATGTGAGTAATTTTACCAAAAAATCCAAAATAAAAAAAAATTAATTGTGTAACAAAATTAAAGAACAAATGCCAGTTTGTAAATTTTGGGGGCTTCTGTTTCCATGCAGTGCATTTTTCGGTAAAAATTAAACCTTTTCTTTATTCTGGTCCATACGATTAAAATGATACCGTACTTATATAGGTTTTATTTAATCTTACTTCTGGAAAAAATCATATGCACGAAAATGAATGTGTTTAAAATTGTCATCTATTGACCCCTATAACTTTTTTATTTTTCAGTGTACAGGGCGGTATTAGGGCTAATTTTTTGTGCTGTGATCTGAAGTTGTTAGCAGTACCATATTTGTATTGATCGGACTTATTGATAGTTTTTTTATTAATTCTTTTATGGTATAAAAAGTGACCAAAAATATGCTATTTTGGACAGATTTTTTTGCGCGTACACCATTGACCGTGCGGTTTAATTAATTATATATTTTTATAGTTCAGACATTTCCACACGCGGCGATACCACATATGTTTATTTTTATTTACGAGTTTTTTTGTTTTTTTTAACTGCCATTTCCCAGGGGTTTTAGGTGGAAATGGGGATGGGTTCCTGTGTGGGGACGCACTTTTTAAGAGGAGTAACACTTTCCTAGAAAAGGTGGAAGGGAACAGTGTATTGTCCATTGTAGCAGGTGGGGGTAAAAACTTCCTCTGTAAGACCCTACTCTCGCCCTATTAATTCCCTTCTTGGCAATTGTTACTCATCTTAAAAAAGGCGGCCCCACACAGGAAACTCTCTATTTCCATTTAAAAACCCTGGGAAATGGCAATGTTTGTAGGGGGAAATAGGGAGAGGTTCCTGTGTGGGGGCACCCTTTTTAGGGCAAGTAATACTTGCCAAAAAGGGAATTAAAGGGCTACTCCGGCACTAAGACATCTTATCCCCTATCCAAAGGATAGGGGATAAGATGCCTGATCGCGGGGGTCCCGCTGCTGGGGACCCCTGTGATCTTCCACGCCGAACCCCGTTAGAATCAGCCCCCGGAGCGTGCTCGCTTTGGGTCTGATTACTGGCGTTCACGGGGACGGAGCATAGTGACGTCACAGCTCTGCCCCCTTGTGACATCACGCGCCGCCCCCTCAATGCAAGACTATGGGAGGGGGCGTGACAGCTGTTCCACCTTCTGTTCCACAAAATTGGGCAGGGCTGGTACTGCCTTCTTCGCAAAGAAATTACAGCTTGGGACTCTCCACCTCGGCTTGGCACAAGCCATCAGTTCTCTGAAAGGTGCAGAGTCCACCATTTGAAAAGGGAGGGACTGCAGCACCAGCAACTTGGACAGGAGCACATTCAGCTTCTGCGCCGTTGGATGAGTGGGTGCATACTATTGTCTCTTGGACATGGCTTCGCCGATGGATTGCTGATGGAATGACTGACTTGAAGTAGGAGGAACAGGAGCATCTGGAGCGACAGAAGATGGGTTTGACACACAGCTCCCTTTGGCTGAGGTGGTGGAGCCTTGGCTGGCTGAAACAGGGAGCGGCGTGTCACTCGGTGATGGAGCAGGCTGGACCACCAGGCTGGACCGTGGTGCCAATATTGGGACCCAGGCAAAGCTTCATCTTCTGCCGACACATCTTGCATGTGGCCATGTTAACCTCCCCTGGATGCTTGATGAAAAACTGCCACACCGCCGAGTAGCTGATTTTCCCACCAACAGTCCGCACTAATTGACTGCTTCTGCTGCCGACTCCAGGAACCCCTGTTTCACTACCTCCCGGGAAGGTATACTGCCGTGAAGAAGGTGGTCTACCGGGCACGTTTGGTTCCAGACTTTCCACTTCTGCCACCATGCTGACTGTCATCCATTCTACTACCTTGCTGGCTCTGCTGCTGCTTGACGGGCCACCTGCAACTCTCTTTTCCTGATGATGATGAAGACCCTTCTGCACCCAGCTCCCAAGTGCGATCAGCTTCATCGAGTTGTGTCTGCACATCCCTGATGTCCTCCTCAGGTTCTTTAACAGTGTCTGCTTCAGGAACCTGAACGCTCGCAACACCACCTCCCATGCCACTCTCCTCATCACTCCTTGCCCGCCTAGCAGAGGAAGTGGCGGATGTCTCCTCCACTTCTTGGCTGGGCAGTAGCTGCTGACTGTCCTCTAGATCGTTCTCACTAAATAATGGAGCTGAACCCACAGCATAAGATACTTCTGTGGGGGAGGGAACAGCATAGGACAGAGGCAATGGGAGGACAGGGACTGCTCCCGGGCAGGTGTATACTTTTGGCTCGCCTTTCACAGTATCTAGGCTCTTAACCCCTTAAGGATGCAGCCCTTTTTCACCTTAAGGAGTGAGCCCTTTTTCGCAATTATGACCACCATCACTTTACGAATTAATAACGCGAAAACGCTTTTACCAAATATTCTGATTCTGAGATTGTTTTTTCGGGACATATTATACTTTATCTTGGTGGTAAATTTTCGGCGTTAATTGCATCCTTTTTTGGTGAAAAATCCCAAAATTTCATGAAAATTTTGAAAATGTTGCATTTTTCTAACTTTGAAGCTCTCTAATTGTAAGGAAAATGGATATTCCAAATAAATTAAATTTTTCTTCACAAATACAATATGTCCACTTTATGTTGGCATCATGAAATGGACATACTTTTGCTTTTTGAAAAAATTAGAGGGCTTCAAAGTAGAGCAGCAATTTTCAAAAATGTCATGAAAATTGCTAAATCTGAAGGGACAGATGTTACAGAACTACAACTCCCAGCATGCCTGGGAAGTCGAGGCATGCTGAGAGTTGTAGTTTGGCAACATCTGGAGGGCTACTGTTTTGGCACCACTGTAACAGTGGTCTCCAAACTGTGACCCTCCAGATGTTGCAAAACTACAACTCCCAGCATGCCCAGACAGCCTTTGGCTGTCTGGACATGCTGGGAGTTGCAGTTTGGCCCCCCTAGTGGTTGCCACAGTAAAGATCGATTTACTTTCAATCCCCCCCCCCTGTCGATTCCCTACCTGGGCAAAGATCCAGCAGGCTCCAGCGAAGATCCCAGGTCCCCAGGCATCTTCTCCTGCAGGTACGGCCTCCATCTTCTTCCCAGAGCCCCTCGACATCCAGGGGTGGGCAGAACGGGGGGTTGCCATGGCAACCCCCTGTCCTGCGCTGCCATTGGTCAGAACTCCGTTCTGAGTAATGGCAGGGGATAGGAGGAGATCACAGCTTTGCGACCTCACTCCTATCCTTTCGACTGATCGGGGCTGTTGCTGACAGCTCCAATCAGCCCTATTTTCAGGGTGATCGGGTCACCAGAGGTTAAGAATTTAACTGGAACAAAATAGTACACCACTTAGATGTACGTATGTGGTATGCACTTATGCAGGGAAGAAAATGTGCTCCAGTACGCTTAAAAAAGTATTTGTGTACAACACCAGCCGGTGTGTACTTTTGGCTGGCCTTTCACAGTATCTAGGCCCTTAAGACTTTAACTGGAACAAAACATTACACCACTTAGATGTACGTATGTGGTATTTACTTATGAGGGAAGGACAATGCGCTCCAGTACGCTTAAAAAAGTATTTCTGTACAACACCAGCAGTACACACCAGTGCTGCAGCACACAATCTCTGTGTACTACACCCAAAATTGCACTTTCCCTCTCAATCTCACTCCCTTCCCTATCAGTGCTTCTAGGCAGGATTTGAGCTTGAGGTGAATCGCTGCTGTTCTGTGCAACACACTGTGCAACACACTGCTCTCTGTCCCTCTCTGTAATAGAATGCTGAAGTGACTGGGAGGTGAATCACTGTTGTAAAAGTGCTTTTCTGTGCAATACACACTGCTCTCTGTCCCTCTCTCTGTGCAAAAGAACTCTGATGTGACTGGGAGGTGAATCGCTGCTTGAAAAATGCTTTTCTGTGCAACACACAGCGCTGTCTGTCCCTCTCTATCTCTCTGCAATAAAAGGCTGAAGTGACTGGCCGTAAGATGGCTGCCGATTATATAGGGCTATGACATCACCGGGGTGGCTGGCTGCTGATAGTCTGCAAGCTGCATGTTATTCAGGGTCATCCCGCCTAACCTTGTTCCCGCCTTCCCAGGATTCCTTGCCCCATGTCCTCACATGTGGATCCGCCATTTTAGATGCCCTGGAGCCTGGACCGCACTAAATGGAGTTTAATAGAATTTTTTCTGAAATTCGTAACAAATTTGAATTCAGATATATGTCCTGACTCAACGTGTATTCCACTCTAATTTGTTAATTACTTCTTTTTAAAATTATTATCTCTTCCAGTACTTATCAGTTGCTGCATTCTACAAATAAAATTGTGTAGTTTTTTCAAGTCTCTACTAGAAAAATGAAGAGGGCACTATTATGGTCCGAGACCTAGATACAGATACTGGATCACAGCCTATGAGATGCTGATTGATGCGGTCTGTCACTACGGGAGACCAGAGTCCTTGCTCCTGTGAGTCTCGGTGTGCTGGGAAGCAAGAATCCCAAAGTCATATAACAAATGACCACACTGAAGAAACAGGTACCCGCACTCACCGCTAGGCTGCTGTAGCTAGACTTCTATGGCTTGCACAGATGATCCGGTTTCAGACCTGTAGCAGGGCACCCAGAGGCGAGTCGGCTGCCGGCAAAGTTTTGCGCTGATTGCGATTCTTCTGGCCTCGTTAGAGAACGTGGGAGAAGTGTCCCTAGGTGTAAATACTCCCTTTCCTTGCTTATACATGCCAGTCCAGCTCTTATCCTCGTCCGGTTCCTCGTTTCCTGTTTCTGCTTTTGTGGACTCTGGTTCAGCAGGGAACTTCGTGGATGCCTCTCTGGTACATAAATATCATCTTCCTGTCACAAAGCTTGCAAGGCCTCTGTACATCTCTACTATCAATGGAGAGTGCCTGAATTCTGCGGTAAAGTTTATCACTGAACCTCTGAAGATGCAAGTGGGAGCTATGCATAAGGAGTGGATCAAGTTCTATGTGCTTCCTCACTGTTCCTCGGTTCTCCTCGGTCTGCCGTGGCTGCAACACCACGCCCCGGTTCTTGATTGGCGTCTCCTGTTGGGGTCAGGATTTCTGGAACCACTGTCTGTGACAATTCAACTGAAGCATCCTATTCCTTGTCCCTCTCTGCCGGGTCTGCCTACCCCGTATCAAGACTTCACAAACGTGTTTTGTGAGAAGCAAGCAGAGAGTCTTCCTCCTCATCAACCCTACGATTGTCCAATTGATCATCTGCCTGGTTCGTCGCCTCCTCAGGGAAGAATCTATCTTTTGTCAGCTCCTGAGATGCAGGCCATGTCAGAATACATCAGTGAAAATCTTCTGAAGGGCTTCATTCGGAAGTCTACCTCTCCAGCTGGTTTTTTCTTTGTAGAGAAAAAGGATGGTTCTCTCCATCCCTGTATTGATTACCAGGGACTTAATAATCGGTACCCCCTTCCACTGATCTCTGAACTGTTTGATCGCCTACGGGGAGCCAAGATTTTAACCAAGCTGGACTTGCGCGGGGCGTAAAACCTTATTAGAATCTGGGAAGGAGACAAGTGGAAGACGGCTTTTAATACTGGTGATTGGCATTACGAGTACCTTGTGATGCCTTTTGGTCTCTGTAATGGCCCAGCTATTTTTCAGGAATTTGTTAACAATATCTTTCTGGACCTCCTTTACACTTGCGTTGTGGTGTACTTGGACAACATCTTGAGCTTCTTGCCCAACTTAGAGGTTCATCGCACTCATGTGCTACAGGTCCTGTGACGCCTTTGGAGCAACCGCCTCTATGCCAAGTTTGAGAAATGCCTCTTCTAGAAGACCAGTCTGCCATTACTCGGCTATATTGTCTCCAACCAAGGTCTCCGGATGGATCTTGACAAGCTGTCTTCGGTTCTAAACTGGCCACGACCTTTGGGTCTGCGGTGTATAAAACACTTCCTTGGCTTTGCCAACTACTATCGGCAGTTTGTTCTTCACTTCTCAACCCTGGTAGCTCCAATAGTAGCACTTACCAAGAAGGGTGCAAACCCCAAGTCCTGACCATCTGCAGTGGAAGAAGCATTCTCTCGGTTGAAGTCGGCATTCGCCACTGCACCCGTCCTGACGAGACCTAACCCTGACAAGCCCTTCTTCCTCGAGGTGGGTTCCTCTTCTATAGGGGCCGGAGCAGTCTTAAATCAGAAATCCTCCAAGGGCAAAACGGTGACCTACGGATTCTTCTCAAAAATGTTTTCTCCTGCTGAGAGGAGATCGTGAGCTCTTGGCCATTAAGCTCGCCCTGAAAGAAAGACCATCACTTGTTAGAAGAGTCAGCTCTACCTGTCAATATCTATACGGACCATAAAAATCTTCTCTATTTAATGTCCACACAACGTCTGAACCCCCAGCATTCCTCATTCATGTTCGACCGGCGCACAAGAACGTCAGATGCACTCTCCAGAGCCTCCGATGTGGTGGGCCAGGATTCTATGCCTTGTCATATTGTGTCTCCTGATCGACTGATTTCAGCTGCTCCAATCAATTTTCAGCAAGTTCCTCCAGGAAAGTCTTTTGTGCCAACTCGACTTAGAGATAAGGTGTTGAACTGGGGACACTCCTCTTTTCTGGCCGGGCACCCTGGAATACGAAAGTCTATTTTGCTCATCTCCCGTCATTACTGGTGGCCGAACCTGCAGTGTGATTTTGCTGACTTTATCCGTTCCTGCGCTATACGTGCCTGTGACAAAACACCTCGTAGCTAGCGGGTCTTTTACAGCCTCTGCCCGTCCCTGAGTGTCCTTGTACCCACATAGCCATGGACTTCATCACTAATCTGCCATCCTCCTCCAATTGCACAGTCATTTGGGTGATCGTTGATCGATTCTCTAAGATGGCTCATTTTATTACAGTGCCTGGACTTCCCTCGGCTCCTCAGTTGGCAGATCAATTACTCTAACATTTTCACCTGCATGCTCTACCGCTTCACATCATCTCTAACAGAGAGGTTCAGTTCATCTCCAAATTTTGGCGGGCCCTCTGTTCTCGCCTCAAGGTCAGATTGGACTTTTTATCGGCATATCACCTGCAAACCAATGGCCAGGTTGAGCGGGTAAACCAAATTCTTGGGGAGTATTTCCGCCATTTTGTTTCTGCCCGGCAGGCCAACTGGTCCAATCTGTTATCATGGGCGGAGTTCTAGTAACAACCATCGAGATTCCGAGTCTACAAGAACCACTCCGTTCTTTAACCCCTTAAGGACCGGGGTTTTTTCCGTTTTTGCATTTTCGTTTTTTGCTCCTTGCCTTTAAAAAATCATAACTCTTTCAATTTTGCACCTAAAAATCCATATGATGGCTTATTTTTTGCACCACCAATTCTACTTTGTAATGACGTCAGTCATTGTGCCCAAAAATCTACGGTGAAACGGGAAAAAAAATCATTGTGAGACAAAATTGAAAAAAAAAACGCCATTTTGTAACTTTTGGGGGCTTCCGTTTCTACGTAGTACATTTTTCGGTAAAAATGACACCTTACCTTTATTCTGTAGGTCCATATGATTAAAATGATACCCTACTTATACAGGTTTGAATTTGTCGCACTTCTGGAAAAAATCATAACTTCATGCAGAAAAATGTATACGTTTAAAATTGTCATCTTCTGACCCCTATAACTTTTTTATTTTTCCGTGTATGGGGCGGTATGAGGGCTCATTTTTTGCGCCGTGATCTGAAGTTTTTAACGGTACCATTTTTGCATTGATAGGACTTATTGATCGCTTTTTATTCATTTTTTCATGATATAAAAAGTGACCAAAAATGCACTATTTTGGACTTTGGAATTTTTTTGCGCGCACGCCATTGACCGTGCGGTTTAATTAACGATATATTTTTATAATTCGGACATTTCCACACGCGGCGATACCATTTATGTTTATTTTTATTTTTATTTACACTGTGTTTTTTCTTTTATGGGAAAAGGGGGGTGATTCAAACTTTTAATAGGGAAGGGGTTAAATGATGTTTATTCACTTTTTTTTGCACTTTTTTTTTGCAGTGTTATAGGTCCCATAGGGACCTATAACACTGCACACACTGATCTTTTACATTGATCACTGGTTTCTCATAAGAAACCAGTGATCGATGATTCTGCCGCATGACTGCTCATGCCTGGATCTCAGGCACTGAGCAGTCATTCGGCGATCGGACAGCGAGGAGGCAGGTAGGGGCCCTCCCGCTATCCTGTCAGCTGTTCGGGATGCCGCGATTTCACCGCGGCTATCCCGAACAGCCCACTGAGCTAGCCGGCATGCTTTCGGTTTCACTTTAGACGCGGCGTTCAACTTTGAACGCCGCGTCTAAAGGGTTAATAGCGCGCGGCACAGCGATCAATGCCGCGCGCTATTAGCCACGGGTCCCGGCCGTTGTTAGAGGCCGGGCCCGAACCGCTATGACGCGGGGCCACGCCGTGGCCCCGCGTTATAGATCGGGAGTGGACACATGACGTTCCAGTACGTCATGTGTCCTTAAGGGGTTAATGTCTATGGTTGCCATCATCGTCATCCTCTACCTGCTTCTTCTGGAGTACCTGCAGTTGATGTTCTGGTTCGGGACTTCCAAGCCATTTGGCAGGATATTCGGCGCTCTCTAGCTCTCGTCTCCTCCCGCATGAAGTCCCGGGCAGACAAGAAAAAAGAAGAGGGGGAGACCTAAAGGGGGGGGGGTACTGTTAGGGGTTACGCTACGACCAGACATGCTGACCGCGATCGCACTCCTGTTCTTTCCCTCGGTGCCGGCGCCGCCGCTGTCCGCAGGTCTGGATGCGGTCGCAGGCATCTCCCGGCCTGTAACTTACCTTGCCTCACTCCTGCTCCCTCTGTCTGCTGGCACGCACGTGGCCGCTTCCTAGTGCACGTGCGTGCCGGCTCTCGGAAATTTAAAGGGCCAGTACGCCCTTAATTGGCTCTTGCTAATTAGTGAAGTTATAAGTGTCAGCACTTGCTCTATTGCCTTGCCGGATCTTTATGCCATCATTTCCTTAGAGAAAGCGTTCATTTGTGTCTTGCCTTGCCGTGTATCTGACCTTTGCTACGTATCCCGATCTTGCTCCTGTGCTGCCTGCCGTCTGACCTCTTGCTATGTGACCTGACCTTGCTACAGTGCCGCCAGCCCCGACCTCCTGCCTGTCCTGACTACGAGTTGTTTCATCCTTCCTGCATCACGTTACACCTCATCAGCCTGTGTGGACAAGTTGTATCAGGGGTAGCGACCTCGGTGCCGCCTGCCACAGCAAGTCCATCCTGCTTTGCGGTGGGCTCTGGTGAAAACCAGCGGCACCTTAGATTCTTCTCCCTGATATGGCCCACTGTAACGCCGAGCGCTCCGGGCCCCGCTTCCCCTCCAGAGCGCTCGCGGCGTTACTCTCCTACTTGCAGTGCCCCGGTCAGCGAGTCTGACTGGGAGTGCTGCTCTGTGTCCCTCGGCGGGGATGCGATCCCCGTGGCGGGACTTGCCTGCCCGTGGGTCACATCCCGTGTCACTTACCGGCCCCGTCCTTCTGCTCAGTCCCGGTGCGCGCGGCCCCGCTCCTTAGGGCGTGCGCACGCCGGGTCTCTCGGATTTAAAGGGCCAGTGCACCATTAATTGGTGCCTGGCCCAATTAGTTCTAAGCACTCCCCACTCCATAAAAACCCACTTCCCCTTCCTTTCCCTGCCGGATCTTGTTGCCTTGTGCCCTGAGAAAGCGTCTCTGTGTGTTCCATTGCCTGTGTATCCAGACCCTTGCCGTTGCCCCTGACTATGAACCGTTGCTGCCTGCCCTGACTTTCTGCTACGTCTGACCTTGCTCTTGCCTTGTCCTTGTGTACCGCGCCTGTCTCAGCAGTCAGTGAGGTTGAGTCACTATCGGGTGGAATGACCTGGGGGTTACCTGCCGCTGCAAGTCCATCCCGCTTTGCGGCGGGCTCTGGTGAAAACCAGTAACCCCTTAGATTCCGTTCCCCTGGTACGGCCCACGCCATCACCTCACTGACACAGAGGATCCCCCACCCGTGTCCACCCCGCATACCAGTCCGGATCCTGACACCCACGTCATCATCCACACAGGTACAGCTGATCCACTTCTTCAGCCGTGACACTTAGTAATAGTAATTAACATATATCACATAAACAAGAGGAAGAAGAAACGGAGCACATACCATAATACTTCTTGCAAGTGCAGCTTTATTCTTAAGACGGGGAAACAGTTACAGAGGGTCGTACGGAACTTCAAAAGTGCCCCCAGAAGCACCCGTCCGCCCTTCTGTTACTGTTTCCCTGTCTTAAGAATAAAGCTGCACTTGCAAGAAGCATCATGGTATGTGCTCCATTTCTTCTTTCTCTTGTTTATGTGATATACGTGGATGAACTGTACATAACGTTGAGCACTGCTGAATACATTTACGTGGGACTGTCTTAGTACTATAGGGGTTGCCAATTTGCCTTGCTGATTACAGCCATCTGTGCACGGCTAGCAGTGCCAGTATCTGCCTCTTTGGATGTTTACATAGTAATTCATTATTTATGAAGCATGTAAGTTTCGCTGTTTTATTTTTATATTTTGGCATTTTTGTATTTAGAGAACCTACCGTATCCATTATCTGTTTTGCTGACCTTTTGCACTGCTGTCTGAGTCCCACATGTGGCTACCATTTTGCCTGGATTTATTTACTAAACCTATGCCATTTGGGCAACACATGACTATAGTCTCAAATAGTAACCTTGTAAGGACTTTCTAGGGCAGTGCAGGTTGGGTTCCTGCACAGGATCACCCAAACCAGGGCAGGTGTCCTGCTGTTGATAGGTAAGGCCTAGTGATTGTAGAGCTCCCCTTTATAACCAATTATACCTGGTTATATGTTTTTTTAACCTTTGGTTTTTGAGTTGGTGATCTATGTAAAGATTTCATAGTTAAGATTTAGGCGGTTGCCTTCTTATGTACATTTCGCAGAGCCCTGAAGGAATTAATATCCAGTATATTATGCATATTCTATAACTGCAGTGAAACATTCTCTCTGTGAATTGACATGATTATACATATTGGAATTACCAAGAAAATAACCTCTATAAAGTCATATTGGCACTGGTGCTATAAATACATACTCTCTGTGTTTATTTGGTGTTTTACCCATTTATTGGTTTTTACTTTGCAGTATTAATGTGGGACATTGCACTTTATTATCATCCACGATTTGCTTTTATATATCAATGTAGGTGATTTCACAGAACATAGAGAATCAAAAACTTCCTTTTATTGCAAAGCATGCATGGCTAGGTGGAAATGTTTTCCTTTTACAACATCCCGCTTTCTGTTGCTGAAGGAAAAATGTGCTTACAAAAGAGGAAGACCATAATATTCTCTTTGTAATACAGCGTGAGAATCTTGTATTCCTTACATTTTCTTTCTGTGAAAGATGCACTGAACCAGACTGACATTCAAGAGAGATGTGGAAAATATTGCAGTGATGCCTGAAAAGCCTTGTTTACATTATACAATAACACACATGCTGTTCTAAGAAACACAAATTCTCCAGGACCTGGCTAAGGATAACTTTGAAATATGTTAAGTATGGGTCCGGTATGTGCTTCAGTAATGTGTATCAGTCATCTTTCAAACTTAATGTAGTAATGCACAGTGAGGGTCATACAATGTGTCACATCCGCTTTAGAAAATAGAGCAATTTTTTTTCAAAGGTCATAGAATGGTTATCTTTTGCTCAACTATTATCAACTAGTAGTAGTCCTGGTACAAAGCCAATATGTGACAATAGGTTTTAAAGTAAAAAAGGTTTGAATGTATGCTGTACTAAAGGCCTGTGTCAAAGGCATGCATAGAGTTAAAGATTTTTTCCGATTTTTGATAAGTTAATGTAGCAGCAAATTTTACACATTTATAAATACATACCTCCCTAGGCTATACTGTCCCCCTGGACTGTACTGGTCCCCCTGGTCTTTCTTTCCAGGAAGCCTGCATGTGACCGTGACTTAGTCGTCATGTGCCATACTAAAAGAATCACCATTCATGGATGGGAGCCCATGGCCACTGAGATCACTGAGATTTTCTTTCCTAGTAATGCTTTTTTGGCAAATTTCTCTTTAATGCGGTCTTAAATGGAACATACCATATATCATATGAAATCTCACACAAGCGACCTCTAACCACCTACTTATGAAACTGATGGAATATAGAGATACAGTTGGGGAATATTCAAAGATTTGTATTATTAGGGCTCTTTTTTTGTGCCTCAAAGAATGTTAAGTGTGCCTCATTTTCAAAAGTGTGTTTGGTCTTTTGAAAATTTGGGGTAAATAGCACTTATTTTAATATCAGGTATACTTATTAACTGTATCACTTTTGTGCACCGGAAAGTTATGTTAAACCTTTGAAAAAAGGGTATTAGTAGCACAAAAAGCCTAGCTATGCCCCTTTAAAAAAAAAAAAAAAAAAAAAACAATAGGGTGCTAAATCTGGTGCTAAATATCTGAATATGTGGTGCTAATAGTGTGCATGCCATTTTAAGCAAATGGGAAGCAGCTAAAACAAAAAAAGCAGTGCTAAATTCTTTAAATATCCCCCTCCCCCAGTATGTCTTAATGGACTTGAGTGACATATTATGGCTCAATACAATTCAAAAGTTCTGAAAGAATACACTAATATGCAGTATACTTTGTATGTTAAAGTACACAATGTGCTATGTACAGTATAATTGAACAGGCTGAGGGTGTGTTCACAGATTTAGGTTTTTAATTGCAATTAAAAATCTAAACAGATCATAAATAGAAGGCACATTTACTAAATCAATGAAAACAAAACACAGATTAAAATATTAAAGCAGGTCTCTTCAGACCAATGAAAAGATTTCTACTGGCCAGATGTCCATGGCATGTGTTTGTTGGCCCAAGCAGGTCATATTCTTTTATGTATTCTAAGTTTCTCTTTTTACACGCGTCATTTGTGTTGCAGTGGCCCCAGTAGCCATGTAATTAAAAAGTAAAAAAACATGAAAACTTGAAAAATTAAACAATGTTTTATAAAATATACAGCCCACAATAGACATTCTAATCACCCCTATTTTCTGAATAAAAAGATGTAAAAAGCCAAACATATTTGGTATTGTCATGTGTGGAATTATCTGAACTATTAAATTATCACATTCATGATCCTGCACGGTCAATGGATTAAAAACTTAACTCTAAACTCCTAAATAGCTTATTTTTGGTCACATCACTTACCAGAAACAACTGAAGAAAAAAAAAAATCTAAAAGTTAACCCTCAGTTAGCTCCGTAGGTGGAAAAACTAAAAAGGGTTAGAACATGGCAATGCACAGAGTTTTTATTTTCTTAAAAACAAAAATTGTCTATGTTTGGTATAATTGGAATGTACTGACCCTTAGAATAAATTTAGCATAACCATTATAATAAATAGTTAAAATAAAATTTAAATAAGAGACCAAAATGGAAATTATGAATGTAGCAGAAAGGAATAAAGATAAGAAAAAAGTTTAGAAATGCAACACAGGAAAAGGACACAGCACTGTAGACATGATCACATCATCTAATTTGCAATTATTGTGCACATGTATATTTTTAGTGCATCTTGTCTACTTTTAGTTAATTTACCTATGTTGGTGTAATTGTAAAGTCACTAAAAAGCATCCTAAACTGAGAACCTTAGAAGGTGGTACAGAATTATTTACTATGTCATCCAAGACTTATTGATCACATGAGTAAAAGAGTTGAGGACAGCTCTAAGCATCCATGTATAATAAGCATATAAATAAAGCATAGGATAATATACTAACGTATGAAAATACATTGATTTATTAAATAAAAATGTTCCTCTAGATATCACTGTTACATACCTATTATTTTCTTCATTTTGATTCCTTCTCAGAATGCAGTTCTCTAGGCATGACGTAGACTAATTTCACACTACCGTTGTGCCCCTTCCTTAAATGGCAATTAGGCTCTCTCTTTTTTTTTCTTTGTTCAGCCTTTAACAGCTGTGATCCTGACGGGGCATGACAGGCAATAACGGGTCCCGATGGATCTCATTTACTTTAAAGGGGTCCGTCTGGCACCGTTATTTTGTAGCAGGAGTAGCGGGAGAAAAAGACGGTAGATGCAGTCCTTTTTCTCCCGCTATTCTCCCGGGTTCCCTGATGGCCGTCACACTGTCGTGTCCTAATGGCAGTGTAAAAGAAGCTGTAGTTGGACTTTTTTTTTTGTGTCTATCTAATGGCTAATAGTTACAAAGATATTTTTGTATTTGCTTTACACATGCACAGTAGGTCCACAGGGCTGATATGCTTTGGAGTTCCGCCATACTATTCACCTTTAGTACTGGGTACCCCTATGTAGAAGATAGTACTGGTACCCCTTGGTATTTTAATTCTTTGTCAGAACATTCCCCTATTGTTTTCAGTATTATTGAACACAAATGCCCAGTAGTTCTGTCCAACCATCCAGATCCTCTTGTTTATGGAGAGCAGAGTGATTTATGCTATTGTGCTGGCTGGCCAATAAGATAATGGCACATTATAAGAAAAAATTTTCTCCCTGGCACTGAACATTAGGTGGACAAAAAAGGTAAATGAAAACTACACAATTGGACTGCTCAACAAATGTAGGTATATATAGAGATGTGTTAGAGAATGTTGAGTGTACCATTGGGGGCTTTATAACCTAAATAAAGCAATAATCCAAAGCTGTATTCACAGCATACTGTAAGTTTAGGTTAAAACAATGATATTTACAGGCACACGATTTATTAACTAACATACAAATATTTAATTTAGTTGTGGGAAAACCACTCTAATTTTAAGTAAAAAAATAGCTTTTAGTAACAATTTTAGCTGTTATAGTCAAGGAATGAATAAAAGAGATTAATACATAACAAATAGCTAATACTTGCAAATGATTTTTCTTAAATGTACAAGGGTTGAATACATTGAAATCACAGAGATCAGGACAGGGTCAATTGTTTGTCAGTGTCCAAGCATATGTGTTTTGTAGCTGTTCCATAGACAGATGTCCACTTCTGAAGTGCTCAAACACATACTGTATAACAGCATAATAAAAAGTGCATGTCTTTATGGTACTGATAAACAGCCGTGCATAGTTCAGGTGAGATGACTTATAGTCTAAGATATGTTCATGGTTATTTTCTTTAAAGTCATCACCAGTGTTATGAGTGAAGCATTTTAGCAGCAGATAAGAGAAGTCAGATTAAATGTGAATGAAAGTGATTCTGTGCTCAAGAAGGCCTAGGATCCATTTGTTAGCCGTGAGGTGCCAAGAATGGTGGAAATCTAATCAGGACCAATACTTTTCATGCTATGAAAACATGATGTCATTGTTCATGCACTTGAAAAATGATGTGCCTTGTGTCAAGAATGTATCAAGTGAACAGAACAGCTAAATAAATGATGGCTCCATAATTGCACAACCAATAGGAGTCTGAAATAAATATTTTAGGCTTTACAGACATTCGGGACAATTCAGAATAAATAAAAATGGTCATTCTAGAAACAAAATTGCTCAACTTATTAGACAGAAATCATATTATTTGACTCCATGTTTTAACTGCCACCCTTTTGATATCAATATCCTCTATAGCTTGAGCTTTTTTTTAGCTAAAAGAAAAAAAATTCCTAAGTAATTTATTTCAGATTCTTCTATCTGTATTCAATGTATTGGGTAATGTCAATATAGACAAAGTGACAGATATAGCAGGGACATAGCGGTACTGCACATTCTGTATGTGTACTCTTGTTACATAGCTGGAGTCCTCCTGCTATTTTATATTTCCCTGTCCGTTAGTTTGGAGAAGGTGGTATGGGAGCTGTGTTAAGGTAAATTTTTTGCGCCATGAGCTGTAGTTTTTAACGGTACAACTTTTGAGTAGTTCTAGCTTTTTGATCACTTTTTGTAAAATATTTTAGGGGATGTGATGTGACAATAAATCAACAATTTTGCATTTATGCCATGCACCATACGGGATAAGGAATGTGATAATTTAATAGTTGGAACAATTATGCAATTATTATTCTCTTATTATATGAAAAATGTAATAAGAATTATAATTTTTTTTTTTATTAAGGGGGTTATATTTTTTAAAACTTTTTTTATATATATATTGCACATTTTTTTACCTACCTAGGGGCCTGTTATGTGCCATCAGTAGATGGCTTACATAGATCAATGTAATGCCATTGCTGTTTAGATCGTGGCATTTAACTATTTTAATCATGGACATCGGAGTGATCTCTGATGCCCGTCATTCCTGGCAGAAATGACACTGACCCGACTTGCAGGCCCCCATGTTCCCCTCACCTGACCCATGACATACCGGTACCTCAAGGGTCGGTAAAGGGTTGAAATAAATGTGAATCCAGGTAGAAAAAACAGACATGGCCGTACATCCACAATTTTGTATTTTGATCTAATTGCTTCTCAGCATAATTTCAAAAACTAACAGGTTGTTAGTATACATTTTGATCAAAAGGCCACGTCAAGGCCACCTATTAACTGTGGGTCCCTAATGTCCCTAGCATAAAATGGTGTAGCACTGGGAGGCATCCACCACCGCCGCGACACCAGTGCCCACAGGGGGAACGACCCACTGGCAGAGTGTCCCCAATGCCACTCAAACCAGTCTCCAGGCCGCACTCCCACACAGGCACGGCACCATGGCAGCAACAGATGCCGCACAGCACCACACTAGTGTGAACAAGGTGTAAAAGCTCACTTACCATGTGCTTCCAGTCAAACTGGGAGGCTGCTAGAAAATGAATGGCCTTGTGTAGCTACCTGCTACTTATATAGGGTTGGGCTGAGGGGGTGGGGCGCAGTGCAGGTCAAGTGGAAAAAACAAAAAAGGAGGGGATAGAATACACAATGTGAATCCAGGTAGAAATAACAGACATGGCCGCACATCCACAATTTTGTATTTTGATCTAATTGCTTCTCAGCATAATTTCAAAAACTAACAGGTTGTTAGTATACATTTTGATCAAAAGGTACAAGCCTACTCGCCTTGTCAAGGCCACCTATTAAGAGTGGGTCCCTAACGTCCAAAGAATAAAATGGCATAGCACTGGGCGGCGTCCACCACCGCTGCAACACCAGTGCCCACAGGGGGAATGACCCACTGGCAGAATGGCTCCAATGCCACTCAAACCAGTCTCCAGGCCGCACCCCCCACAGACACGGTGCCGCGGCAGCAACGGACACCGCACAGCACCACACCAGTGTGAACAAGGGGTAAAAGCTCACTTACCATGTAGTTAAACTGGGAGGCTGCCTTGTGAAAGGGCCCTGTGTAGCTACCTGCTACTTATATAGGGTTGGGATGAGGGGATGGGGCGGAGTGCAGGCCATTTATAGGTTGCCTTGACGTGGCCAGTGGGCTTGTACCTTTTGAGCAAAATGTATACTAACAATCTGTTAGTTTTTGAAATTATGCTGAGAAACAATTAGATCAAAATACAAAATTGTGGATGTGCGGCCATGTCTGTTTTTTCTACCTGGATTCACATTGAAATAAATAAACAAAAAAACTTATTACTAACACACATATATCAAAAAGGTGCACGTTCTTTATAAAATGCAAGTTAGTTTACATGTTAGCAACTTTCTTGGTCTGGGTTATGTCCTTGCTTCATCAACATAAATGAAATAAAAAATAAATTATTAAATAAATAATAATAAAAAAAACTGTGTGTATTCACCAACACAGCATTTTTATCTTCACTGACCCCTAATGGGCTGCTTTCTTTTCTACTAAGAGATCAATTGTATAAGAACTGTCAGCATTTGGAATGCAAGGAGGATAAGGGTCAACTGGAGGAGCAGTTCATGAATAAAATGCATAACTGGGTTGATGGTGGTAGTAATGGCACTTGTAGCCATGGTAATGGTACAGTAGGTGCACACTAGTAACCATGGTGGAAGTGCCATATGGGGCAACTATAGAGGAGGGAATCATGATGAGAAGTAAGGAGCCCATAACATATTATAGTCTGAGAAAGTGGCAGGGAGGATGATGATTATGGAATGTTGGACAGCATCTGAGTTCCAGATTAGGGTGATGAGGAAGCCCATCTCCTAGATCTTCATGTACTATACTCTACTGCTGCTTACACAGCTACTACTTCCCCTAATGCCACTACCACTAATCCTATACAGCTGCACATCTTGTGTGTTGTCCTTAAAAGGGATATTCCGGGTTTATACATCTTATCCCCTATCCCCTGTGGGGACGTGACATCAAGGCCATGCCCCTAGTGACAACGCGCCATGCCCCCCTTCATTCACATCTATTGAAGGGGGCGTGATGGCCGTCACACCCCCTCCCATAGACATGAATGGAGGGGGTGTGGTGTGACATCACTAGGAGCGTGTTTGTGACGTCACAACCCCATCTCGGAGGCAGCGCCCGGCAGAGAATGCCGGGAGCTGCACTGAGATCATGGGGGTCCCCAGCGGCGGGACTTCTGCAATCATAAATCTTATGTATAAACCCAGAAAGATGTATAAACCCAGAAAACCCCTTTAATGTTACTTTCTGTACTGTTGCTGCTGAATCTTCTACTACTCATTCTGCTGCTAATATTAGCTCTACCCGACAGCACATTTACTGCCTAGTCTCTCATGTTCTATACTGTAAAACTGCTACTGCCACTACTGCAGCTACTACTACACCTGCTAACACTGCTACTACCCATACAAAACTGCACATCTCCTGCCTTGCCCATCATGTTCCATAGTGCACTCTTGTTGCTAAGAGTCCTACTCTGCAGACAGTAAATGAAACAAACTCTGTAAAAGAACACCAAACCTGTTGTTGAAAAGTCATTCACTTCTAGTTCCACTTTGTGTGTAAAAACAACAGCAAGCATCTGCCCCAAAAAGGGATAAACTTTGGACCGCTTGTTCAAAACCTATTGCTTCCTTCAATTATACCATTGTGTAGGGGATAAGATGTCTGATCTCGGGGGTCCCAACTCTCTCATGAATCACAATCGCAATCTCTCATGAATCACCCACCTGTCTCAGCTGCATTCAGCTCTGGAGGCTCTGTGTCTGAAGCCTCGCGACCACGGGGCCGAAGTATCGTGACATCACACCTCTGCCCCCTTGTGACATCACGCCCTGCCCCCTCAATGCAAGCCTATGGGAGGGGAGTGATGACTGCTATGCCCCCTCCCAAAGACTTGCATTGAGGGGGTGGGGCGTGATGTCACAAGGGGGTGGAGCCGCGACATCACGATACTCCGCTCCCATGATCATGAGTCATCAGATATGGAGCGATCTTCGCTCAGTAAGGCTGATTATAGGGGGTGCTGCATGAGAGATTGCGGAGGTCTTCAGCGGCCGAACCCCCACGATCAGACATTTTAAACCCTATCCTTAAAGCACCCGTCCAATTTTCGTTTTTTGCACTTTCGTTTTTTCCTCTTCCCTTTCTGTTTCCAAGCAGTGCACTTTTCGGTAAAAATGACACCTTGTCTTTATTCTGTAGGTCCATACGGTTTCTAGGAGGAATATGCGTGAAGAAAAAGCCTTGTGATGGTGCTGCTCAATCAGGTCAAATTCACAGGAGTCCAGATGTAAAGGGTATCAATTTTTATTGACACAAAATACAAGAGGACTGGACAATACAAAGTACAAGGTGCGTTTCGGGAGTAAACTCTCCCTTTGTCAATTGTGGAAAATGGCTGTCTGATGTGGTGGGGTCAGGGGTAGGTTTATATACAGTTAAATTTGGCCCCAAAGGTGAGGTCAAAGGGTGACATGGGTGGTCGCATTGAGTGGACAACACAAGGGTTAATATAGATCTTATGTAGAATATTTGGTAAAGGACCACACGTGTAGTGTAAATCCATGAGTAAACACATCTTGAAAGGAAGTGTATGAAAAATGAAAAATGAATGAAAGAACTTTATTAAAATATTCCAAGGGGTCTTCATCGCTCAATTCAGTGGAGAAGTGAAAACGAGGCTTGGTTTTCCTTGGAATGGAGCAAGGTCCCGGTGGTCCAGGTTTGCGTGTCAAGGAATGCCCGCCTTTCGTTCATATGAGGAGCGACCAATATGATTATAGGGCTGGAGTGACTTATGGGTTTCTATCTTACGGCGTGTGCCCGCTTGTTCCATTCATAAGTTCAGCAGCCAATCGGATCAAGGTGCTGGAGTGACGTCATACAGTGTGGTATGCACTGTTCGGCATAACAGCGACCAATCATAAGGCTTGCTGGGCGGACGTATGGCCAATCAGAGTATATTCTGTGGTGTAGTGGAAGAGATGCTAGTGTTTTTGAATAGGGATTTTAAAGTGATCGTTGATAGGTTAGAAGCGCATCAGCGTGTAACCACTCAGAACTGGGCCTCACTTACAATGATAGTCTTATGGAGTAAGGTAAAGCATAGTGATAGGAGAAAACTAGATGCGGAAATGGCCAATCAGGGTGTTAGAAGTGCGCCATACTATTGCTGGTAGATACTGCTTAGCGGAGTGCAGTAACGTACACTGGATTTGATTGGTTAGAAAGTGATGTGGTGTAGGCACCTACTTGAATGGCGATGTGGTTATGTAGTATTTTCGATATATTCATTTAACCCTTGAGGGATCAGTGTTTTAGGCTTGAAAATCCAGAAATCCTCTCTCCTACACAGTTGTGTGTATCGGCAGTGAATTGCTGTCGGGATCTGTTCAATGGGGGTCACCATATATTCGGAGAAGTTACAGTCGTGCATGATGAAGACATGTCGTGATATACAGTTGGTATCCAGTTTTAACATTGAAACGATGTTTGTTTAGTCTTGCATTCAATGACTGGGTGGTTTGTCATATGTATTGAAGACGTATTGTGTATGAACGAAAGGCGGGCATTACCCGACACGCAAACCTGGGCCACCGGGACCTTGCGCCATTCCAAGGAAGGCCAAGCCTCGTTTTCACTTCTCCACTGAATTGAGCGATGAAGACCCCTTGGAATATTTTAATAAAGTTCTTATTTTTCATACACTTCCTTTCAAGATGTGTTTACTCTATACGTGTGGTCCTTTACCAAATGCTCTTCATAAGAACTCATGTTGCCAACTCAATACGACCACCCATATCACCTTTTGACCTCACCTTTGGCGCCAAATTTAACTGTACATAAACATACCCCAGACCCCACCACATCAGATAGATATTTTTTACAATTGACAAAGGGAGAGTTTACTCCCAAAACATCTTGTAGTTTGTATTGTCCTGTCCCTTGAATTTTGTGTCAATAAAAATTGATACCCTTTACATCTGGACTCCTGTGAATTTGACCTGATTGAGCAGCGCCATCGAAAGCCTTTTTCTTAACGCATATTCCTACTGCACTTGCCGACCCCCTCGAGGACATCAGCCGTATTAGCACGCTGCAGTTCCGGATCCCACATCTGTACCCCAACACGGAGGGGTAATATGCATGAACCCAAGGTTCACCCAAGGTGAGCATTTTTCCACCCTAATATCTAGGGACCCATTAGTCTCACGGAATTACGTGAGGCACTGTACTCTCTTTTCTTTCATACGGTTACAAGGATACTCAATTTATGTAGGTTTTATTTTATTTTACCACTTTAAAAAAAAGTATAACTACATGCAACAAAATTAGTATGTTTAAAATTGTCATCTTCTGACCCCTATAACTTTTTATTTTTCTGCATATGGGGCTGTATGAGTGTTCATTTTTTGGGCCGTGGTCTGTAATTTATATTGGTACCATTTTTGTTTTAATGGGACTTTCTGATCGCTTTTTATAAAAAAATATTTTTTTAATGTGTACGCCTTCAACCGTGTGGTTTAACTAATATGATATTTTAATAGTTTGGACATTTACACACGTGGTGGTACCACATATATTTATATTTATTTTTTATTACATTGTTTTATTTAAAAAATGGGAAAAGGGAGGGGGGTGATTCAAACTTTTATTAAGGGAGGGGCTTATTCACATTTATTAACTTTTTTTTACACATTTAACTTTTTTTAGCCCCCATAGTGGGCTATAACATGCAATCTTTTCATTGCATACACTGTTCAATACTGAGCAGTGTTATCAATGCTCTGCTACTACAGCCTGCAGAGGTTGGAGGCAGCAGAAGATCATTGATCGGATGGCAAGGAGGCCGGTAAGGGCCCTCCCGCCATCCTCTCAGCTGATTGGACCATCGCAATTTCCGCTGAGCTGCCATAATCGTTTTACTTTAATTTTAGACATTGCAATCAACTTTGATCTAAAGGGTTAAAGGGTAAACTTTGGTCTAAAGGGTTAATGTTGGGCAACAGCCCGATCGGCGATGCCGGGCATTAACCCTGGGTCCTGGCTGCTGATAGCAGTAGCGGGACCAGAGCGAACAGGTACGCCCTGCGTCCTTAAGTACCAGGAAGCAAGGGTGTACCCACACGCCCTGTATCCTGAACGGGCTAAAAAATCTGGCAGTGTAGTGTTTTTATAGAGAGAGTTTGTTACCACCCGCTACCATCCCTTTACCACCCGCTACCATCCCTTTACCCAGATATATATATGTCAAAGTGCTTAATTGCCTAAAGGGGGTTGGGTCTAGTCCTTGGAGACCTCAAAGTGTATACACAATTTCTTTGGACTGAATTGAATCTGTTGAATTGAGTCTATTCCATCGAATCAGGTCCAAAATGAATTTAATCTGTATTAACAGTACCTGTTTGAAAATACAGGGTAAAATAGAAAAGTGTCATCATGCTTCCTACAGTGATAAACATATTCATCTGTAAAACAGTGTGAAGGGAAGTTTATAGGAATGTAAACAGTATTGTCCACTTGTAAACACAGATTGACATGATAAACCTGTCAGTCTGTTCTAGTTTACATTATTTAGCACATTTTAGGTCTTGTAAAAACTAAAATAATAATTGATTTATTCAGCTTTTAACTAGCACACGAATAGAACATTTTAGTTGGCACATTAGTTATTCAGTTTACAGCGTCCTCCACTTGTTATTTTGACACTCACTTTAACAGCTGTATAAGTTTTAGATGGAATGATTGGAGTAAGGACATGTGTCACGTAACACTTGTCACAGATAAAGGGGAAGCAGCCTCTGGATGGTAACAGAAGTGCTTTTGAAACAAACAAGATGTCACATACCACTTTATAAAAGATAATTTAACATTAAAACTGTGAGAGCTATTGAGAAGATAGAGAAGGTCAACAGCTAATTAGACTATTATCACTCTAATGTGAATGTAATAGGCATATTTTACTTGCCTAGTGAAACCACAACAGGGCCTCTACAGCGGTGAACATACTTGTCTATACTAGAAAAATAGTTACACGTTTTTCATTTTGTTTTAGCTCTCAGAGTTAAATTTGAAGAAAAAAGGAGATTCTTAATTTAGAGGTCCATACACTGTAGACAACATATCTATTAAATCAGAGCTTGCATTACGATACGGTATCTTTAAAAAGAGATAGGTTTCTTATTGAATAAGCAAGTTAAAAAAGCTTTTTGCTCAGCAGGGGTCTGAGTGTTCAGACCTCCAATGATGAGGAGAACGAGCCAGAGGAAGTTCGCTCTTACCATGTTGTCTCCCAACTCCATGTCATGTGATCGAGACGGTTTCACAATGTAAGTCTATGTAGCGTGTCTCGATTAAATAACACAGAGCAGGGAGAGGAGCACACCGCAGTCCAGACTTCTCCCGGCTTACTCTCCTGATCGGCATTGTTCTAAACACTCAGCCCCCCCACCGATCAAAACTTTTTTACATGTCACTTAGACAGGTACACTTTAAGCTCCTTATCTTTGGTTGAAAACCATCCAGCTGCAGAAGAAATTTTCCTCCATTGCTCTGATTTATTTATCTATTTCCATAAATACACATATTTAATATCTAAAGATACTAAACAGAGTTATTGAACCATATGTAAATTATTCCACTCTTAAAGGGGTACTCCGGTAGAAAACTTTTTTTTTTTTTAAATCAACTGATGCCAGAAAGTTAAACAGATTTGTAAATTACTTCAATTAAAAAATCTTAAACCTTCCAGTACTTATTAGCGGCTGTATACTACAGAGGAAATTCTTTTCTTTTTGGATTTATTTTCTGTCACGACCACAGTGCTCTCTGCTGACACCTCTGTCTATGTCAGGAACTGTCCAGAGCAGGAGAAAATCCCCATAGAAAACATATGCTGCTCTGGACAGTTCCTAAAATTGACAGAGCTAGGAGACGAGAGGGGAGAAAAAGGTGCAGGGGGCGCTCCCTGAGAGAAATGTATTCACTGATGTGCACCCTCCACCACACCAACAGTGATATACCGACCTTGGATGGGCCACACTGGGATCTGTGCAGCCCTAATGTTGGATGAGCTGCTGCTCTCCCACCGGCATCGAGCTCCTAAGTAAGGAGCCGATATGCAATGTGGGGAGAAATGGTGGAAAAAAGCCGGTACAGTGGAGGAGCTGCTCGAGTGGTGAAATTACTGAGAAACTCAGGCGGTGCAGGATAACGATTTTTATTGAAAGTATTGGGACAACGCGTTTCGGCATCTGCTGATGCCTTCCTCAGGTCCACTTAACAATTCCCAAATTCCATTGATGTTCAAAGTGAGAGAGCTGAAAGATGATCCTGTCTGACGTCTGCACCGCTGCTGGTATGTCTAGCAATCATTATCCTGCACCGCCTGAGTTTCTCAGTAATTTCACCACTCGAGCAGCGCCTCCACTGTACCGGCTTTTTTCCACCATTTCTCCCCAAAATTTACAGAGGTGTCAGCAGAGAGCACTGTGGTTGTGCCAAAAAAGAAATCCCAAACTTTCTGGCACCAGGTGATTTAAAAAATAAAAGTTTTCCATCTGAGTACCCCTTTAAGGCATGCTTCATTGTAAGAATACTGTGGGTTCAGACCAAGTGTGGATTTACTGACCCTATGATGCTGGGAGTTAGGGCTGAACACTCAATCGTATACAAGTTCAAAAAATGCATCTATAATATGCGAGTGAAACTAGATTTATATTGTTTATTCTGTTTTGTCAGTTGAAGGTCTAAAAAATACACTACATATTTTTTTATTTTGTACTACTGACAAATAGGATCATTGAAAGCAGTTGTTACGCCTAGCGCTCCGGGTCCCCGCTCCTCCCCGGAGCGCTCACGGCGTCTTTCTCCCTGCAGCGCTCCGGTCGGTCCCGCTGACCGGGAGCGCCGCACTGTCTTGGCCGTTGGGGATGCGATTCGCACAGCGGGACGCGCCCGCTCGCGAATCGCATCCCAGGTCACTTACCCGTCCCGGTCCCCTGCTGTCTTGTGCTGGCGCGCGCGGCTCCGCTCTCTAGGGCGCGCGCGCGCCAGCTCTCTGAGACTTAAAGGGCCAGTGCACCAATGACTGGTGCCTGGCCCAATTAGCTTAATTGGTTCCCACCTGTTCCCTGGATATATCTAGTCTCCTCCCTTGCACTCCCTTGCCGGATCTTGTTGCCTTAGTGCCAGTGAAAGCGTTCCTTGTGTGTTCCTTGCCAGTGTTTCCAGACCTTCTGCCGTTGCCCCTGACTACGATCCTTGCTGCCTGCCCCGACCTTCTGCTACGTCCGACCTTGCTTTTGCCTACTCCCTTGTACCGCGCCTATCTTCAGCAGCCAGAGAGGTGAGCCGTTGCTAGTGGATACGACCTGGTCACTACCGCCGCAGCAAGACCATCCCGCTTTGCGGCGGGCTCTGGTGAAAACCAGTAGTGGCTTAGAACCGGTCCACTAGCACGGTCCACGCCAATCCCTCTCTGGCACAGAGGATCCACTACCTGCCAGCCGGCATCGTGACAGTAGATCCGGCCATGGATCCCGCTGAGGTGCCGCTGCCAAGTCTCGCTGACCTAACCACGGTGGTCGCTCAGCAATCGCAGCAGATTGCCCAACAAGGACAGCAGCTGTCGCAGTTGACCGCCACGTTACAGCAACTTCTGCCTCTGCTACAGCAGCAACCATCTCCTCCGCCAGCTCCTGCACCTCCTCCGCAGCGAGTGGCCGCTCCTAGCCTCCGCTTGTCCCTGCCGGACAAATTTGATGGGGACTCCAGACTCTGCCGTGGATTTTTGTCTCAGTGTTCCCTGCATATGGAGATGATGTCGGACTTGTTTCCTTCAGAACGGTCTAAGGTGGCGTTCGTAGTAAGCCTTCTCTCAGGAAAGGCCTTGTCTTGGGCCACACCGCTCTGGGACCGCAATGATCCTGCCACAGCCACAGTCCAGGCCTTCTTCACTGAACTCCGGAGTGTCTTCGAGGAACCAGCCCGAGCTTCTTCTGCCGAGACTGCCCTGTTGAACCTGGTCCAGGGTAATTCTTCCGTTGGCGAGTATGCCGTACAATTCCGTACTCTTGCTTCAGAACTATCCTGGAATAACGAGGCTCTCTGCGCGACCTTTAAAAAAGGCCTATCCAGTCGCATCAAGGATGTGCTGGCCGCACGAGAGATTCCTGCCAATCTGCAAGAATTCATTCATCTAGCCACTCGCATTGACATGCGTTTTTCTGAGCGACACCAAGAGCTCCGCCAGGAAAAAGACTTAGATCTCTGGGCACCTCTCCCACAGTATCCGTTGCAATCTACGCCTGGGCCTCCCGCCGAGGAGGCCATGCAAGTGGATAAGTCTCGCCTGACCCAGGAAGAGAGGAATCGCCGCAGGGAAGAAAATCTCTGTCTTTACTGTGCCAGTACCGAGCATTTCTTGGTGGATTGCCCTATCCGCCCTCCACGCCTGGGAAACGCACGCACGCACCCAGCTCACGTGGGTGTGGCGTCTCTTGGTTCCAAGTCTGCTCCTCCACGTCTCACGGTACCCGTGCGGATTTCTTCTTCAGCCAGCTCCTCCCTCTCAGCCGTGGCCTGCTTGGACTCCGGTGCCTCAGGAAATTTTATTTTGGAGTCATTTGTTAATAAATTCAGCATCCCGGTGACCCGTCTCGTCAAGCCGCTCTACATTTCCGCGGTCAACGGAGCCAGATTGGACTGCACCGTGCGTTACCGCACTGAGCCCCTCCTCATGTCTATTGGACCCCACCTTGAGAGGATTGAATTTTTCATTCTCCCCAACTGTACCTCTGAGGTTCTCCTCGGTCTGCCTTGGCTCCGGCTTCATTCCCCCACCATTGATTGGACCACCGGGGAGATCAGGAACTGGGACTCTGCCTGCCACAGGAAGTGCCTCTCCCCCCCTCCCAGTCCCGTCAGGCAAGCCTCTGTGCCACTCCATGGCCCCCGTCCTGGTGTCACACTGCCCCGTGCCAGGTCTCGCCCTCTGCCCTCCCTCCCCATTCCCACTCCTGTTGTACTGCCTGCCGTTGAGGAAACCCTCCATTCTTTCCCGGTGTCCTCATCCCAGGGGAGGCAGTTACTGGACAAAGAGAAGGGGAGACCTAAGGGGGGGGTACTGTTACGCCTAGCGCTCCGGGTCCCCGCTCCTCCCCGGAGCGCTCACGGCGTCTTTCTCCCTGCAGCGCTCCGGTCGGTCCCGCTGACCGGGAGCGCCGCACTGTCTTGGCCGTTGGGGATGCGATTCGCACAGCGGGACGCGCCCGCTCGCGAATCGCATCCCAGGTCACTTACCCGTCCCGGTCCCCTGCTGTCTTGTGCTGGCGCGCGCGGCTCCGCTCTCTAGGGCGCGCGCGCGCCAGCTCTCTGAGACTTAAAGGGCCAGTGCACCAATGACTGGTGCCTGGCCCAATTAGCTTAATTGGTTCCCACCTGTTCCCTGGATATATCTAGTCTCCTCCCTTGCACTCCCTTGCCGGATCTTGTTGCCTTAGTGCCAGTGAAAGCGTTCCTTGTGTGTTCCTTGCCAGTGTTTCCAGACCTTCTGCCGTTGCCCCTGACTACGATCCTTGCTGCCTGCCCCGACCTTCTGCTACGTCCGACCTTGCTTTTGCCTACTCCCTTGTACCGCGCCTATCTTCAGCAGCCAGAGAGGTGAGCCGTTGCTAGTGGATACGACCTGGTCACTACCGCCGCAGCAAGACCATCCCGCTTTGCGGCGGGCTCTGGTGAAAACCAGTAGTGGCTTAGAACCGGTCCACTAGCACGGTCCACGCCAATCCCTCTCTGGCACAGAGGATCCACTACCTGCCAGCCGGCATCGTGACAGCAGTAACCACAGAGTCATACAAACATGTTATGACATATTTACGTTCAAGTTTAAATGTTCAACATTTATGATCTTTGCAGCTGACACAAGAGTTTCGGAATGATTTATATAGGATTTACTACAAAAACAATCCAACAGAAGTCAATTGTTGTTAATTAAAACAGCTTTAAAAAAAACTAATTGGGAAAACACAGGTTTGGTCCAGCTATCCAGCCTCCAGTAATCACAAGTGAATTTCCAAAGGAGGTTAGGCTAATATATCAGCAAATGAAGCACCATAAACATGATTAATACGCACATTAGACTTTTCTTATCACAATTTTCTGGCAGTTTTTATCCGGTCTTGGTTAAAATTACATTGAGCTGTTTCTCTCTTTCTATGAAATACAGATTACGTGGAGACAGCAGTCTGAGCTTGTCAAGCTTCATCTTCTGGAGACATTAATTATTATTGCTGGTTCAGTATTCCTTATCTATTACTGCTGAAAGATGAAGACTTTAATACTTAGTACCATTCATGATAAAACGTTTACTGTATTAGTAATGATATTTCAAAACAATTCATACTGCAGTTGTGCTGTAGTTAGTCTCACGCTAACTAGGATTTATGTATAGGCTTAATGAAAAATTCACGTGTTGGCTTAAGGGTATGTTCACACTGAGTAATGTGAACAGAGCTTCTGCTCCCAGAATTCTGTGAGTGGAGTTTCCATCTGATGGCCGCTGCTGAATTACTTAGGCAGTAGGACCGCATGGCCCTACGCCATCACCATTGATGACAATGCAGTGCTTGCGGACTTCCGCGTAAAGAATGAACATGTTCTTTCTTTGCACGGAGCAATTTCAGCAGCGGAATTGTCCACCGCTGAAATTCCAGAGTGTGAACAGGTTTCACAGAAGATCAATTCACACTGATGTAAGTGTTCACTGTGCGAAATTCCACTCGCATAATTCTGATCGTGTAATTACATGGGAATTGCCCAGTGTGAACATACCCCAAGAAGCATGGCATATAGATGGGTTATTGATATTAATGGTACAAGATGGCTGGGAATGCGTGGTAATTTCTCAATAAAAAGTTGTGAAAGGAATGTCTTTTCCAAATTTATTTCTGGGCTGTAAGTCTCTCTCTCTCTCTCTCTCTCTCTCTCTCTCTCTCTCTCTCTCTCTATTGAATCGAAAAAAAGTTTATGATCTAAAGTATTGCTAAAAGAAAACATAGTATAGTAAATTAAGCAGTCACAATTAAAGGGGTACTCCGGTGGAAAACTTTTTTTTTTTTTAATCAACTGGTGCCAGAAAGATAAACAGATTTGTGAATTACTTCTATTAAAAAATCTTAACCCCTTAAGGACCAGGCCATTTTACACCTCAGGACCAGAGCGTTTTTTGCACATCTGACCACTGTCACTTTAAACATTAATAACTCTGGAATGCTTTTAGTTATCATTCTGATTCCGAGATTGTTTTTTCGTGACATATTCTACTTTAACATAGCGGTAAAATTTTGTGGTAAATTGCATCCTTTCTTGGTGAAAAATCCCCAAATTTGATGAAAAATTTGAAAAATTTGTATTTTTCTAACTTTGAAGCTCTCTGCTTGTAAGGAAAATGGATATTCCAAATAAAAAAAATTTTGATTCACATATACAATATGTCTACTTTATGTTTGCATCATAAAATTGACGTGTTTTTACTTTTGGAAGACACCAGAGGGCTTCAAAGTTCAGCAGCAATTTTCCAATTTTTCTCAAAATTTTCAAACTCACTATTTTTCAGGGACCAGTTCAGGTTTGAAGTGGATTTGAAGGGTCTTCATATTAGAAATACCCCACAAATGACCCCATTATAAAAACTGCACCCCCCAAAGTATTCAAAATGACATTCAGTCAGCGTTTTAACCCTTTAGGTGTTTCACAGGAATAGCAACAAAGTGAAGGAGAAAATTCACAATCTTCATTTTTTACACTCGCATGTTCTTGTAGACCCAATTTTTTTATTTTTACAAGGAGTAAACGGAGAAAATGTATACTTGTATTTGTAGCCCAATTTCTCTCGAGTAAGCACATACCTCATATGTCTATGTAAATTGTTCGGCGGGCGCAGTAGAGGGCTCAGAAGCGAAGGAGAGACAAGGGGATTTTGGAGAGTACGTTTTTCTGAAATGGTTTTTGGGGGGCATGTTGCATTTAGGAAGCCCCTATGGTGCCAGAACAGCAAAAAACCCTCACATGCCATACCATTTTGGAAACTAGACCCCTTGAGGAACGTAACAAGAAATTAAGTGAGCCTTAATACCCCACAGGTGTTTCACGACTTTTGCATATGTAAAAAAAAAATTTTTTTTTTCACTAAAATGTGTGTTTCCCCCCAAATTTCACATTTTTGCAAGGGTTAATAGCAGAAAATACCCCCCAAAATTTGTAACCCCATCTCTTCTGAGTATGGAAATACCCCATGTGTGGACGTCAAGTGCTCTGCTGGCGCACTACAATGCTCAGAAGAGAAGGAGTGCCGTTGAGCTTTTGGGAAAAAAAAATGTTTGGAATGGAAGTCAGGGGCCATCTGCGTTTACAAAGCCCCCCGTGGTGCCAGAACAGTGGAACCCCCCACATGTGACCCTATTTTGGAAACTACACCCCTCACAGAATTTAATAAGGGGTGCAGTGAGTATTTACACCCCACTGGCGTTTGACAGATCTTTGGAACAGTGGGCTGTGCAAATGAAAAATAAAATTTTTCATTTTCACGGACCACTGTTGCAAAAATCTGTCAAACACCTGTGGGGCGTAAATGCTCACTGTACCCCTTATTACATTACGTGAGGGGTGTAGTTTCCAAAATGGGGTCACATGTGGGTATTTTTTGGGGGGGGTTTATGTCAGAACCGCTGTAAAATCAGCCACCCCTGTGCAAATCACCAATTTAGACCTCAAATGTACATAGTGCGCTCTCACTCCTGAGCCTTGTTGTGCGCCCGCAGAGCATTTTACACCCACATATGGGATATGTCCGTACTCAGGAGAAATTGCGTTACAAATTTTGGGTGTCTTTTTTTTCCTTTTAACGCTTGTGAAAATAAAAAGTAAAGGGCAACACCGGCATGTTAGTGTAATTTTTTTTATTTTTTTACACTAACAAGCTGGTGTAGCCCCAACTTTTCCTTTTCCTAAGGGGTAAAAGGAGAAAAAGCCCCCCAAAATTAGTAGTGCAATTTCTCCCGAGTACAGAAATACCCCATATGTGGCCCTAAACTGTTGCCTTGAAATACGACAGGGCTCCAAAGTGAGAGAGCGCCATGCGCATTTGAGGACTAAATTAGGGATTGCACAGGGGTGGACATAGGGGTATTATACGCCAGTGATTCCCAAACAGGGTGCCTCCAGCTGTTGCTAAATTCCCAGCATGCCTGGACAGTCAGTGGCTGTCCGGAAATGCTGGGAGTTGTTGTTTTGCAACAGCTGGAGGCTCCGTTTTGGAAACACTGCCATACAATACGTTTTTCATTTTTATTGGGGGGACAGTGTAAGGGGATGTATATGTAGTGTTTTACTCTTTATTAGGTGTTAGTGTAGTGTAGTGTTTTTAGGGTACATTCGCACTGGCGGGTTACGGTGAGTTTCTCGCTAGAAGTTTGAGATACGGCGAAAAATTTGCCGCAGCCCAAACTTGGAGCAGGAAACTTACTGTAAGCCTGCCCGTGTGAATGTACCCTGTACGTTCACATGGGGGGGGGGGCAAACCTCCAGCTGTTCCAAAACTACAACTCCCAGCATGTACTGACAGACCGTGCATGCTGGGAGTTGTACTTTTGCAACAGCTGGAGCCACACTGGTTGGAAAACCTTCAGTTAGGTTCTGTTACCTAACTCAGTATTTTCTAACCAGTGTGCCTCCAGCTGTTGCAAAACTACAACTCCCAGCATGTACTGATCGCCGAAGGGCATGCTGGGAGATGTAGTTATGCAATAGCTGGAGGTACGCAACTACAACTCCCAGCATGCCGAGACAGCTGATTGCTGTTTGGACATGCTGGGATTTGCAGTTTTGCATCTGTTGGACTACAGTTTTAGAGACCACTGCAAAGTGATCTCCAAACTGTGGACCTCCAGCTGTTGCAAAACTACAATTCCCAGCATGCCCTGACAGCAAACAGTTGTTTGAGCATGCTAGGAGTTGTAGTTTTGCAAGATCTGGAGGGCTACAGTTTAGGGACCACTATATAGTGGTCTCAAACTGTAGCCCTCCAGCTGTTGCAAAACTACATATTCCAGCATGCCCAAACAGCAGTCTGGGCATGCTGGGAGTTGTAGTTTTGCAACATCTGGAGGGCTACAGTTAGAGACCACTGTATAATGGTCTCAAACTGTACCCTCCAGATGTTGCTAGGCAACTCACCGGCTTCCGTCGGATCCAGCCGCACGTCATCGCCGCCCGCCGATCTCTGTCGCCTGCAGCCTCCGACGCCCGCCCGGATCGGTAAGTGGATCTTCGGCGCCGGTCCCCGTCGTTTCCCCGTCCTGCCCCGCCTATTGTGGGAGGGCAGGACGGGGAAAACGAAAGTAAACCCCCCCGCCCCCGATCTGCTATTGGTGGTCGCGTCTAGACCACCAATAGCAGGGATAGGAGGGGTGGCACCCGTGCCACCTCACTCCTATCGCTTCAGGGGGATCGTGGGTGTCTTAGACACCCGCGATCCCCCTTACATTGCGGGTCACCGGGTCACTATAGACCCGTAATGACCCGGAATCGCGCAAATCGCAAGTGTGAATTCACTTGCGATTTGCCGCGATCGCCGACATGGGGGGGTCTGATGACCCCCCTGGTCATTTGCACGGGATGCCTGCTGAATGATTTCAGCAGCCATCCCGCTCCGATCCCCGCCCGGCGCACGGCGGGGACTAAAACTGCCCATGACGTAAATGTACGTCCCTGGTCCTTAAGACCCAGGGTGTCGGGACGTACCGTTACGTCATGGGTCCTGTAGGGGTTAATCCTTCCAGTACTTATTAGCTGCTGAACACTACAGAGGAATTTTTTTTTTTGGAACACAGTGCTCTCTGCTGACATCTCTGTCCATTTTAGGAACTGCCCAGAGCAGCATATGTTTGCTCTGGGGATTTTCTCCTACTCTGGACAGTTCCTAAAATGGACAGAGTAAATATAATAGGTGAAACTGAAAAAGGCGGCGCTCGAATCCCAAAAGCAATTGGAAGTAGAAGAGGTTTGTACTCACCCGGTGTATGTGGGAGGTCACAAGGCAGTGATCCCCCACTAACACCTAGAGTCCTCTTGTCACTTATACACTGAAATGATCTCCGTCATATAGACATCCCTTAGGAAGGGCGCAGGGTGAGCCGGAATCACAGTACCGTGGTCCGTGTATAGGAAAAAGACAAATAGAAAAACCAGCGCTCGGAGACAGTTCAAAACATGATAACAGTGGTTTGACTGTTATCATGTTTTGAACTGTCTCCGAGCGCTGGTTTTTCTATTTGTCTTTTTCCTAAAATGGACAGAGATGTCAGCAGAGAGCACTGTGCTCGTGATGTCAGCAGAGAGTTGGGAAAAGTTAAGAGTTATGCTTCAAGAACCCATTTGTGCATGGATGGAATATGAATATATGCCTATAGGTTTTGTCTGCCATCTTCAAAATGGGGAATTTGACAACAATCTGACTTTTCTTAGTTCACATTCTACTGTGTTTTTCTTCCAATACTGCTACATAATTCAGCAACAAAAAAAATCCCTTATAATTCATATGGATATTTTCAAAAGGCTGAGCTTACTGAATACTATGATAGTGTATCAGCTTTTTAGGGTTGAGGTGAGATTGACACATTCCTTTAGATCTGTTGCAATAAAGTGTTTTTTGCTTTGAGATTATATAGTCAGAAACCTGTGAGCTTAAGCAGCTGTAGCATTTTTCTGCATTTAATGCTCTTTGTGAGTTTTCTCTTTTCTACTATAGAGTATCATTTTATATTCAACAGAGAAGAAAGCTGCCGGGACCATCGATGTGTAGATCTGGCTTTATTGAAGTTTGCATACAAAGGTTCAGAAATATAGGATAAAAGTCTCTGATGCATTTCACACCATTGGCGCTAAATCATAGAGAATCATTTTATATTGTGTTATAATGGAATTAAATGATACATATTGGTTAATTTTCTACATACTGGTTAATCTGTTGACACAGCACCAGCTGACAGTGAGGCTATGTACACATGGTGGAACATGCCAGAGCTAGGACCCCTCGAAAATGTGCCGTCTCATAGACTGAAATGCATTTTCTTGGAACTCTGCAGAAAGAATAGACTTGTCTATTTTTTCTGCGGACTCCGGAATCAGGATTTCCACAGCAGAAACATCTGTCAAGGAAATTCTGCCATGTGCACAGTGCAGCAGAAACCCATTGAAATCAATGCGACTGCTGCAGCGGAAGGACTGTGAGGGAATCTTCAGCGGAATTCCGCACAGAGGTTTCATGGTGTGAATAAAGCCTGAGGGTAAAGTTGCCAATGATGAATATTATCCTACTATAATGGAGAAGATCAGAGAAACCTCTCAGCCAACTAAGGCTGGGTTCCCATTACGTTTTCCCCCATACGGGAGCGCATATACCAGGGGAGAGCTAACAACTTGTGCTCCTGTATGCTTTCTATGCTCTCCCGTATGTAATTCATTTCAATGAGCCGACCGCAGTGAAACGTTCGGTCCGGTCGGCTCATTTTTGCCCCGTATGCGCTTTTTCCCCGCACCTAAAACTGTGGTCGACCACGGTTTTAGGTCCGGTTCTAAAAGCGCATACGGGAAAAAATGAGCCGACCGGACTGAACATTTCACTGCGGTCGGCTCATTGAAATTAATTACATATGGGAGCGCAAGTTTTTAGCTCTCCCCTGCCGTATGCGCTCCCGTATGGGGGAAAACGTAATGGGATCCTAGCCTAACTCATTCTATACTGCATTCAGTGCTCACAGAGGCATAGCACACACAGTACATTTTTTTTTTCTCAAAAGATCAGTTAGAAAAAATAAAAAACAATAAACTCTCAATGGTGCATCAAAAAGTGCAATTTGACCCACAAAAAACAAGGCGCACCTTATTTAGGCATGGCAGAATAATAATAGTAATAATAATAATGTTGGAATGTAAAATAAAACAAAACAAATCTGTGGGTCCTGGCTAGCATAAATGGTAATGGTGCAGTAAATAGTTTATTTTGTATTCATTATTTATTCTGATAATTGGAATGATTCAAATTACATGAACTTAAAATAACATGTTTATCCAAGTTTTTAACTTTGTGTGAACCTGTAATGTATGTTTGTACAAATGGTCTTACGACAGAATTTTTATGGCCTGCTGAATTATTTTGGAACTAGCATTATCAATGCTTTCACAGGAGACCAGAGGTCATAACCTTTCTTCAAAAATGTCTAGGTCATAACCTTAATGTTAAATTAGCTATCCACTGGCTCGTGGTTGGAGGATCAGTTATTGGTAGTATATGCCACACAGCCTAGTCTATTTGGTTGAAGGGAAAGTCCGGCTTTAGACATTTTATCCCCTATCCAAAGAATAGGGGATAAGATGTCTGATCACTGGGGGCCCGCCGCTGAGACCCCCGCGATCTCCCTGCAACACCCACATTATGGGCGGAGCTGTGTCTCCAGGCTCGGAAACCGGAAGTTTTCGGGACTGGTGACGCGACGCCCCCCTCGTGACCTTGACAGCTTAACAGGTACTAAATGGTACAATACTTGGATGTACCTATGCAATATGCACTGAGTAAGGCAGTTATATATGCGTAACTATACGCGGAAAAAACTCTGTATTTTTTTTTTTTTTTTAAACAGCCGGTGAATACTATTGTTTGGACTTGCACAGTATGTAGCCCCTTGACAGATTAACAGGTACAAAATGGTACAAATGCACTACAGTCCACTGAACAATCACGTATTTCAGAACAGCAGCAGGACCCAACAGTGCAGCACCACAAAAAAAATAAAAAATACAGGGGTTAAACCCAAAATTGCACTCTGTCACACAATTCTGAGCAGCAGAAGATTTGTGGAGCAAAAAAAAAATCTCAATTGGGCTGAAAAATGAGGAAATAAGATGCTTCAGAAAGTTCAGGCAGCTTGGAGATCTGTATGAGGCAGCTGACAGCTATCTGCCCCTCTCTGCTGCAATGCTCAATAATGTGAATAGGAGGTTTAGCAATCAATGATCCTTCTCAGTGTAACAGCACAGCACTCTGCACTCCTGCCTTTCCCTAATGCTGATGTGACTAGCAGTTGCAGTGTAACGCTGTGGTATGAGCTATTCACACACACAGCAACACTGCTGTAACACAGAGTTTTACCAATCATGTGTCTCCAGCTGTTGCAAAACTACAACTCCAAGCATGCCTGGACAGTCAAAAGATGTCTGGGCATGCTGGGAGTTGTAGTTTTGCAAAATCTGTAGAAAAGAGTTATCCAAACACTGTACCTCCAACTATTCCAAAACTAAAAGTCTCAGCATTACAGGACTGCCTAAGGTTGACACACATAAATGACACAAAAGATGTACGTTATGCACTCACCATATTGTCTTTGGTGGTAGAGAACAGACAATGTCCTATAGTCATTGTTTATATGTACAGCAGAAAAAAAAGAGAGGAAAGGGTTACGGAGAAGGGCTGCAATGCTCCTCCAAGAGAAGTGAGTCAGCAAAGTGAGGGAGGGGGAGGAGTCATCACAGTACAGGCACAAGAAGGACATGCCCTCTCCCTAAGACAATAGAAAAGATATTGAGCAGCTTTAATATTGTAACGAAGCTGGATGTGGATCCTCTAACCTGTGTGGCTGATGACTCGGACCGTATCGGGAGCAGAGTCTAAGGCAGGCAGGGCAGGATGGGCTTGCTGCGACAGGCGACACCAAGGTCGCTACCCCCGACATGGCTCGACCACACAGGTAGCTGGGCAAGGCGAGGTACAGGAGGATAAAGCCATAGCATAGTCAACATAGCAGAAGTGTCACGATGCCGGCTGGCAGGTAGTGGATCCTCTGTGCCAGAGAGGGATTGGCGTGGACCGTGCTAGAGGATCGGTTCTAAGTCACTACTGGTTTTCACCAGAGCCCGCCGCAAAGCGGGATGGTCTTGCTGCGGCGGTAGTGACCAGGTCGTATCCCCTAGCAACGGCTCAACCTCTCTGGCTGCTGAAGATAGGCGCGGTACAAGGGAGTAGACAGAAGCAAGGTCGGACGTAGCAGAAGGTCGGGGCAGGCAGCAAGGATCGTAGTCAGGGGCAACGGCAGAAGGTCTGGAATCACAGGCAAGGAACACACAAGGAACGCTTTCACTGGCACTAGGGCAACAAGATCCGGCGAGGGAGTGAAGGGGAAGTGAGGTGATATAGGGAAGTGCACAGGTGTAAACACTAATTGGAACCACTGCACCAATCAGCGGTGCAGTGGCCCTTTAAATCGCAAAGACCCGGCGCGCGCGCGCCCTAGGGAGCGGGGCCGCGCGCGCCGGGACAGAACTGACGGGGAGCGAGTAAGGTACGGGAGCCGGGGTGCGCATCGCGAGCGGGCGCTACCCGCATCGCGAATCGCATCCCGGCCGGAGGTGGTAACGCAGCGCCCCGGGTCCGTGGAACCGACCGGGGCGCTGCAGTGAGGGAAGTGTAGCGAGCGCTCCGGGGAGGAGCGGGGACCCGGAGCGCTCGGCGTAACAGTACCCCCCCCCTTGGGTCTCCCCCTCTTCTTGGGGCCTGAGAACCTGAGGATCAGACTTTTGTCCAGGATATTGTCCTCAGGTTCCCAGGACCTCTCTTCTGGACCACAACCCTCCCAATCCACTAAAAAAAAAGTTCTTCCCCTGACCTTTTTAGAGGCCAAAATCTCTTTGACAGAGAAGATGTCCGAGGAGCCGGAAACAGGAGTGGGAGGAACAGATTTAGGAGAAAAACGGTTGAGGATGAGAGGTTTAAGAAGAGAGACGTGAAAGGCATTAGGGATACGAAGAGAAGGAGGAAGAAGAAGTTTGTAAGAGACAGGATTAATTTGACACAAAACTTTAAAAGGACCAAGATAGCGTGGTCCCAACTTATAGCTCGGGACACGGAAACGGACATATTTAGCGGAGAGCCATACCTTGTCTCCAGGGGAAAAAATGGGAGGAGCTCTTCTTTTCTTATCTGCGAATCTCTTCATGCGAGAAGAAGCCTGTAAGAGAGAATTTTGGGTCTCTTTCCATATGGTGGAAAGATCACGAGAAATTTCATCCACAGCGGGCAGACCAGAGGGCAAGGGGGTAGGGAGGGGGGGAAGAGGGTGACGGCCGTACACCACGAAAAACGGAGATTTGGAGGAAGATTCAGAGATTCTGAAATTATACGAGAATTCGGCCCAAGGTAGAAGATCTGCCCAGTCATCCTGGCGGGAGGAAACAAAATGTCGTAAATAGTCACCCAAGATCTGGTTAATTCTCTCTACTTGTCCATTGGATTGAGGATGGTATGCAGAAGAAAAATTTAATTTAATCTTGAGTTGTTTACAGAGAGCCCTCCAGAATTTAGACACAAATTGGACGCCTCTATCCGAGACGATCTGTGTAGGCAACCCGTGAAGACGAAAAATGTGTACAAAAAATTGTTTAGCCAACTGAGGCGCTGAAGGAAGACCAGGAAGAGGGATGAAATGTGCCATTTTGGAGAATCGATCAACGACCACCCAAATAACAGTGTTGCCATGGGATGGGGGTAAGTCAGTAATAAAATCCATACCAATCAGAGACCAAGGTTGTTCGGGGACAGGTAGAGGATGAAGAAAACCAGCGGGCTTCTGGCGAGGAGTCTTATCCCGGGCACAGATAGTGCAGGCTCGCACAAAGTCCACCACATCAGTCTCTAGAGTCGGCCACCAATAGAAGCGAGAGATGAGTTGCACAGATTTCTTGATGCCCGCATGACCTGCGAGATGGGAGGAGTGACCCCATTTGAGGATCCCAAGGCGTTGGCGTGGAGAAACAAAGGTCTTTCCTGGAGGAGTTTGCCTGATGGAGGCTGGAGAAGTGGAAATCAGGCAGTCAGGAGGAATGATGTGTTGAGGAGAGAGTTCAATTTCAGAGGCATCTGAGGAACGAGAGAGAGCATCGGCCCTAATGTTTTTATCAGCAGGCCGAAAGTGAATTTCAAAATTAAATCGGGCAAAGAACAGAGACCACCTGGCCTGACGAGGATTCAGCCGTTGGGCAGACTGGAGGTAGGAGAGGTTCTTGTGATCGGTGTAAATAATAACTGGAAATCTTGATCCCTCCAGCAGATGCCTCCATTCCTCAAGTGCTAATTTAATGGCTAGAAGCTCTCGATCCCCGATGGAGTAGTTCCTCTCCGCCGGAGAGAAGGTCCTGGAAAAAAAACCACAAGTAACAGCATGCCCGGAAGAGTTTTTTTGTAGAAGGACAGCTCCAGCTCCCACTGAGGAGGCATCAACCTCCAATAGGAAGGGTTTAGATGGGTCAGGTCTGGAGAGCACGGGAGCCGAAGAAAAGGCAGACTTGAGTCGTTTAAAGGCGTCTTCCGCTTGAGGAGGCCAAGACTTGGGATCGGCATTTTTTTTTGTTAAAGCCACAATAGGAGCCACAATGGTAGAAAAATGTGGAATAAATTGCCTGTAATAATTGGCGAACCCCAAAAAACGTTGGATGGCACGGAGTCCGGAGGGGCGTGGCCAATCTAAGACGGCAGAGAGTTTATCTGGGTCCATTTGTAGTCCCTGGCCAGAGACCAAGTATCCTAGAAAAGGAAGAGATTGGCATTCAAACAGACATTTCTCTATTTTGGCATAGAGTTGATTATCACGAAGTCTCTGAAGAACCATACGGACATGCTGGCGGTGTTCTTCAAGATTGGCAGAAAAAATCAGGATATCGTCCAGATATACAACAACACAGGAGTATAGTAGATCACGAAAAATTTCATTAACAAAGTCTTGGAAGACGGCAGGGGCGTTGCATAGACCAAAGGGCATGACCAGATACTCAAAGTGTCCATCTCTGGTGTTAAATGCCGTTTTCCATTCATCCCCCTCTCTGATGCGGATGAGATTATAAGCACCTCTTAAGTCCAGTTTGGTAAAAATATGGGCACCTTGGAGACGATCAAAGAGTTCAGAGATGAGGGGTAGGGGGTAGCGGTTCTTAACCGTGATTTTATTAAGACCGCGGTAGTCAATGCAAGGACGTAGAGAGCCATCTTTTTTGGACACAAAGAAAAATCCGGCTCCGGCAGGAGAGGAGGATTTACGGATAAAGCCCTTTTTTAAATTTTCTTGGACGTATTCAGACATGGCAAGAGTCTCTGGGACGGACAGAGGATAGATTCTGCCCCGGGGTGGAGTAGTGCCCGGGAGGAGGTCAATGGGACAATCATAAGGCCTGTGAGGAGGTAGAGTCTCAGCTTGTTTTTTGCAAAAAACGTCCGCAAAGTCCATATAGGCCTTAGGGAGACCGGTTACATGAGGAAGCACAGGGACACGGCAAGGTTTACTGGGAACCGGTTTTAAGCAGTCCTTGGAACAAGAGGGCCCCCAACTCTTGATCTCCCCAGTGGACCAATCCAGGATTGGGGAATGGAGTTGAAGCCAGGGAAGTCCAAGAAGGATTTCAGAAGTGCAATTGGGGAGGACCAACAGTTCAATCCTCTCGTGATGAGATCCGATGCACATTAGAAGGGGCTCCGTGCGGAAACGTATAGTACAGTCCAATCTTTCATTGTTTACACAATTGATGTAGAGGGGTCTGGCGAGACTGGTCACCGGGATGTTGAACCTGTTGACGAGAGAGGCTAAGATGAAATTTCCTGCAGATCCAGAGTCCAAGAAGGCCACAGCAGAGAAGGAGAAGGCAGAGGCAGACATCCGCACAGGCACAGTAAGACGTGGAGAAGCAGAGTAGACATCAAGGACTGTCTCACCTTTGTGCGGAGTCAGCGGACGTCTTTCCAGGCGGGGAGGACGGATAGGACAATCCTTCAGGAAGTGTTCGGTACTAGCACAGTACAGGCAGAGATTCTCCATGCGGCGTCGTGTCCTCTCTTGGGGTGTCAGGCGAGACCGGTCGACCTGCATAGCCTCCACGGCGGGAGGCACAGGAACAGATTGCAGGGGACCAGAGGAGAGAGGAGCCGGGGAGAAGAAACGCCTCGTGCGAACAGAGTCCATATCCTGGCGGAGCTCCTGACGCCGTTCGGAAAAACGCATGTCAATGCGAGTGGCAAGATGGATGAGTTCATGTAGGTTAGCAGGGATTTCTCGTGCGGCCAGAACATCTTTAATGTTGCTGGATAGGCCTTTTTTAAAGGTCGCGCAGAGTGCCTCATTATTCCAGGATAATTCTGAAGCAAGGGTACGGAACTGTACGGCATACTCGCCAACGGAAGAATTACCCTGGACCAGGTTCAACAGGGCAGTCTCAGCAGAAGAGGCTCGGGCAGGTTCCTCAAAGACACTTCGAATTTCCGAGAAGAAGGAGTGTACAGAGGCAGTGACGGGGTCATTGCGGTCCCAGAGCGGTGTGGCCCAAGCCAGGGCTTTTCCAGACAGCAGGCTGACTACGAAAGCCACCTTAGACCTTTCAGTGGGGAACTGGTCCGACATCATCTCCAAGTGTAATGAACATTGGGAAAGAAAGCCACGGCAAAACTTAGAGTCCCCATCAAATTTATCCGGCAAGGATAGTCGTATTCCAGAAGCGGCCACTCGCTGCGGAGGAGGTACAGGAGCTGGCGGAGGAGATGATTGCTGGAGCTGTGGTAGTAACTGTTGTAGCATAACAGTCAGTTGAGACAGCTGTTGGCCTTGTTGCGCAATCTGTTGTGACTGCTGGGCGACCACCGTGGTGAGGTCAGCGACAACTGGCAGAGGAACTTCAGCGGGATCCATGGCCGGATCTACTGTCACGATGCCGGCTGGCAGGTAGTGGATCCTCTGTGCCAGAGAGGGATTGGCGTGGACCGTGCTAGAGGATCGGTTCTAAGTCACTACTGGTTTTCACCAGAGCCCGCCGCAAAGCGGGATGGTCTTGCTGCGGCGGTAGTGACCAGGTCGTATCCCCTAGCAACGGCTCAACCTCTCTGGCTGCTGAAGATAGGCGCGGTACAAGGGAGTAGACAGAAGCAAGGTCGGACGTAGCAGAAGGTCGGGGCAGGCAGCAAGGATCGTAGTCAGGGGCAACGGCAGAAGGTCTGGAATCACAGGCAAGGAACACACAAGGAACGCTTTCACTGGCACTAGGGCAACAAGATCCGGCGAGGGAGTGAAGGGGAAGTGAGGTGATATAGGGAAGTGCACAGGTGTAAACACTAATTGGAACCACTGCACCAATCAGCGGTGCAGTGGCCCTTTAAATCGCAAAGACCCGGCGCGCGCGCGCCCTAGGGAGCGGGGCCGCGCGCGCCGGGACAGAACTGACGGGGAGCGAGTAAGGTACGGGAGCCGGGGTGCGCATCGCGAGCGGGCGCTACCCGCATCGCGAATCGCATCCCGGCCGGAGGTGGTAACGCAGCGCCCCGGGTCCGTGGAACCGACCGGGGCGCTGCAGTGAGGGAAGTGTAGCGAGCGCTCCGGGGAGGAGCGGGGACCCGGAGCGCTCGGCGTAACAAGAAGGTCAGGGCAGGCGGCAAAGGTGTGGAGTCAAAAAACATAGCGGAAGGTCTGGGTACATGGACAAGGCAAACAGGCTATAGGGTATGCTTGATCTCAGGCTAGGGGCACTGAAGATCCGGCAGGGAAGTGTGGGAGGTGCAGGGACTTTATAAGGTAGTGTCAGGTGCAAACAGTAATTATGGGCGTACTGGCCCTTTAAATCTCAGAGCTCCATGGCGCGCACGCCCTAGGAGACGGGCGCGCGCGATTGAGCCGAGACACAGGAGCGGAGGCAGCAGCAGTACAGGGTGAGTGACAGGCCTGGACTTGCAGGCGGGCACATCCCGTGATGCGCATTCCGGCCCCACCGGGAGTAAGGACGCAGGGCGTATGGATACGCCCGTGGGAATTCCGGTCCCCGCCGCTAGCCGGTTGGGGAACGGATCGGGATGCCTGCTGAAATTATTCAGCAGGCACCCCGGAACATCGCCCAGGGGGGTCCTGAGACCTTACAAGTAGAGAGCTTCAAAGTTAGAAAAATGCTAAATTTTCAAAATTTTCATGAAATTTTGGGATTTTTCACCAAGAAAGGATGCAAGTAACGCCGAAAATTTACCACCAAAAGAAAGTAGAATATGTCACGAAAAAACAATCTCAGAATCAGAATATTCGGTAAAAGCGTTTTAGAGTTATTAACACTTAAAGTGACGGTGGTCAGAATTGCGAAAAAGGGCTCAGTCCTTAAGGTGAAAAAGGTCTCAGTCCTTAAGGGGTTAAATAAAGACACTATTGCATGATGAGTGCTATGGATTTCAGTTTTTTTTCTACAATTTCAACTGCTGTGTATGTTGACTGTATATGCATAAGGCCCATCCCTGCCTGATAACGTAAAGATTGTTATACAGTGTTTATGCGGCAGTGCCAGTCTTACCTAATTACTAATAAAATGTCTGACTGTAATCAACTTTAGGGGCACAAGGGGAATCCTATATATGTGGTTGCTGAATTGTTGACCTGAGGTCGCAAACAGACAGCTGACTATCAGACTGTTGTCTCCCTCAACTAATGTTTAGCTTGACAGGAAATTAGATGCTGAAACAGAGATTGTATCACTGCATCTGGATGCAAGTAACCACTGGATCACTAGGACTTGGCTCAGGATCACAGGAAAGGGATAGATTAAATTATTAGAATCCTAGTGACGCCTGATAGGCCAAAGATTTATTCTAAACAGATGAATCTCTAGAACACTAAACCACTGCATGACAAAGTGTGGCCACTGTCAGGGGCGTAACTAGAGTCTTGTGAGACCCCAGGGGAAATTTTATATACATATATAAATAGTGTCTAATATAGTATCTAGTGAAAAATGATTGCCAGGGATCAGGGATCACTATATTTCTCCAATGTACCTGTTGTAAGTGGATACCAGGTTTCCGGAAGCACATATCTCCTGTAGGAAAAGCTGGGTGACATATGGGAAATCCAGAAATAGTTAAATCCTTGGCAAGACTACACTTGCTAAGGCATTTGGTAAATCCTGTTATTGGGCCTGGACTATTTGGTATGAAAGGCAGGTTTGGTAGTGGGGCCTTTTATCCCCTTCCTTGACCACTCCAGGTTTTCAGATTGGCCCAGATCATCACAGGTGCTGAAGACAGCTAATCACTGGGCTTTAATCAGTCTAAAAGTTCAAGCTGTGAGGAACCTGTACCACTTATGAGAGTTTGAATCTGGAGGTTTGCAGCCTCAAAGGGGACATTGTAACCTGTGTAACACATTTGTTGACTGTTGTGTGGGGTGGCTGGTAATAAGCCACCTGTATAGATAAGGCAGTTTTCTGTATAGTTAGCACTACACAAACAGGATACATTTTGTGGTTTTATGTTTGAGCATGACATTTTTTGTAATGCTGGGAAATAAAAACCACAGAAGCCTAGTTTAAACTTCATTAATATGTCACTGTCTCTGACACTTTAACATGCCTTAGACAATTTTCTGTGCAGGAGACAATACTTTACACCTCTAAATAATAGGAATGCAGTTACTAAAATAACAGTATACAAGGAAAAAATATAACCATACATGTTACCAAAATGTTACCAAATCCAGTATACCAACACCAGAATTACCTATAATACTAGTACGAAAAACAAAAATTGAGAGCACTTCCAAACAAAATATAATACATGCACAAGTACACAATGCTAGTTTTGTGTGTTATCTGTAACAAGAAATACATAATACTGTTACACCAGGACCACCACAATCATTACGACTGACTAAGGACTTCAATATACCCAGATACAGTGACAATATCTTGGTTCATGCCATGTGCATGCTGGCACTTTGCAAATCAGAGCAATAGATTTCTCCCCAGCTCCATCACCTTCCAGCAGTTACAATTCACACTCCCTTTTAGTAGATACTGGTACAATTCTCCTAAAGCCATCTGCCTGTCAGTAGCCACAGTCACAATCCCCCTCATCACCTCTAATTCTCTGTAGTTACAAATGCAATTTTCCACAGCCCATCCCAATCATATCACTTTGACAATGACCCCTGACCCACCTCCCTGTGCACCCTGTGCTGTGCACTCTGGAAAAAAGTTAAAACAACATTGTAATGACTTTGGAGTTAAAGTAGACTTGTGTGATAATAATCTCATAGGAGTACTGTACACGCTTGCTTTAAAGAGTACCTCCCATGATCTGGTTAAATGTTATAATCCTCCCAGTTCACTGCCCCCATCATGATAAACCACCCCCTGCCTTTATTTTTTATTATTGTTTCGTTTTATACATTGATATTGCCATAGGCGTGCGCAGCCTATTGCATTAGGGTGTGCACCCTAAAGCACAAACTCACGCTGCGCGCATGCATATATATATATATATATATATATATGTATGTATATATATACGCACACAGTTAGTATAGTTCCCCCACATTAGGTGCAGTATAAGTCCCGCCACATTAGGTGCAGTATAGTTCCCCCACATTAGGTGCAGTATAGTTCCCCCACATTAGGTGCAGTACTGTCCCCCCACATTAGGTCCAGTACAGTCCCCCCACATTAGGTGCAGTATAAGTCCCACCACATTAGGTTGGCAGTATAAGTCCCCGCACATTAGGTTGGCAGTACAGTTCCCCCACATTAGGTTTGCAATACAGTTCCCCCACATTAGGTTGGCAGTACAGTTCCCCCACATTAGGTGCAGTTCAGTTCCCCCACATTAGGGACCACCTAATGTGGGGGAACTGCACTGCACCTAATGTGGGGGAACTGTACTGCACCCCCACATTAGGTGCAGTATAGTTCCCCCACATTAGGTTGGCAGTATAGTTCCCCACATTAGGTTGGCAGTATAGTTCCCCAGATTAGGTGCAGTATAGTTCCCCCACATTAGGTGCAGTATAAGTCCCCGCACATTAGGTTGGCAGTACAGTTCCCCCACATTAGGTGCAGTACAGTTTCCCCACATTAGGTTGGCAGTATAGTCCCGCCACATTAGGCGCAGTATAGTTCCCCCACATTAGGTGCAGTATAGTTCCCCCACATTAGGTGCAGTACAGTCCCCCCACATTAGGTGCAGTACAGTCCCCCCACATTAGGTGCAGTATAAGTCCCACCACATTAGGTTGGCAGTATAAGTCCCCGCACATTAGGTTGGCAGTACAGTTCCCCCACATTAGGTTTGCAATACAGTTCCCCCACATTAGGTTGGCAGTACAGTTCCCCCACATTAGGTGCAGTTCAGTTCCCCCACATTAGGTGCCACCTAATGTGGGGGAACTGCACTGCACCTAATGTGGGGGAACTGTACTGCACCCCCACATTAGGTGCAGTATAGTTCCCCCACATTAGGTTGGCAGTATAGTTCCCCACATTAGGTTGGCAGTATAGTTCCCCACATTAGGTGCAGTATAGTTCCCCCCACATTAGGTGCAGTACAGTTCCCCCCACATTAGGTGCAGTACAGTTCCCCCACATTAGGTGCAGTACAGTTCCCCCACATTAGGTGCAGTACAGTTCCCCCACATTAGGCGCAGTACAGTTCCCCCACATTAGGCTGGCAGTATAGTTCCCCCACATTAGGTGCAGTATAGTTCCCCCACATTAGGTGCAGTATAGTTCCCCCACATTAGGTGCAGTATAGTTCCCCACATTAGGTGCAGCATAGTTCCCCCACATTAGGTGCAGTATAGTTCCCCCACATTAGGTGCAGTATAGTTCCCCCACATTATGTGCAGTATAGTTCCCCCACATTAGGTGCAGTATAGTTACCCCACATTAGGTGCAGTATAGTTCCCCCACATTAGGTGCAGTATAGTTCCCCCACATTAGGTGCAGTATAGTTCCCCACATTAGGTGCAGTATAGTTCCCCACATTAGATTGGCAGTATAGTTCCCCCACATTAGGTTGGCAGTATAGTTCCCCACATTAGGTGCAGTATAGTTCCCCCACATTAGGTGCAGTATAGTTCCCCACATTAGGTGCAGTATAGCTCCCCCACATTAGGTGTAGTATAGTTCCCCACATTAGGTGCAGTATAGCTCCCCCACATTAGGTGCAGTATAGTTCCCCACATTAGGTGCAGTATAGCTCCCCCACATTAGGTGCAGTATAGTTCCCCCACATTAGGTGCAGTATAGTTCCCCACATTAGGTGCAGTATAGTTCCCCCACATTAGGTGCAGTATAGTTCCCCACATTAGGTGCAGTATAGTTCCCCCACATTAGGTGCAGTATAGTTCCCCCACATTAGGTGCAGTATAGCTCCCCCACATTAGGTGCAGTATAGCTCCCCCACATTAGGTGCAGTATAGTTCCCCACATTAGGTGCAGTATAGTTCCCACATTAGGTGCAATATGTTCCCCCACATTAGGTGCGGAGATACAGTATATTAACAAAAAGAAGGCGGCGCTCTAATCCCAAAATATATGTAATGAGGTGTGTGTTACTCACCCGGTGTGTGAGTGGGGGTCACACTGTGTGTGTACTCCCCCACAAACACCCTGGGTCCTCTTCAAACGTAAAATTTATCTCCCAGTCTCTGACACAAGGACATCCCTTTCAGGAGTGCGCAGGGTATTCCGGAAGACCCATAGGGAATCCGTAGCGAAAATAAAAACAAATATAGAAAAAGACCAGCGCTCAGAGTAGGAGAAATGGCAGAATAATTTCAGGTTGTCATAAGAAGCAGAGAAATGGTTCACTTACTTCACATGGGGGGAGTGTAAGACCAGGTCTCACATACTATCCCCCCTCCAGGAAAGCATATAGGTAATAACCAGGAGAAGTCCTCACAGGTAATAACCAACATTAGGTGCAGTATAATTCGCCACATTAGGTGCAGTACAGTTCCCTACAAAAGCAAAATAGACATGGAGGCCACCAGCATCTGGGGGTGCTACCTTCCTACTGGCAGGAAGAGGGGGTTAATTTGAGGGTACTACCTTCTTACTGGGGGGGGGTTAATCTGGGGGTACTACCATCCTACTGGGGGAGAGGGGGTTAATCTGGGGGTACTATCTTCCTACTCGGGGCCCCATATTAACCCCCTCCCCCCCCAGTAGGATGGTAGTACCCCCAGTTTAACCCCCTCCCCCCCTGTAGGAATGCAGTACCCCCCAGATTAACCCCCTCCCCCCAGACCCAGTAGGCAGGTTGAAATAACATTCACTCACTCAGTGCGGTAATCCTGCGAACCACGTACCGTCACGTCACGCTCTGGGGCCGGCGTCCTTGAATACAGTGTGACGTCCTGATGGTCATGTGACGGCAGTAACGCGCCGTCACATGACCGGACCAACTGAAGGTGAGCCAGAGCGGAGCGGGGCGGGGCACAAACAGGAGCAGGAGGCAGCGCTGTGCGGTGCGCCTGACGGACAGGCGCACCGCACAGCGGGGGAGCGGGGGTCTGGGCTGGTGAAGGACGGTCGGGCACAGATGGGGGGTGCTGCGGAGCATCTTGGTGTCACCCGGTGCGGGCCGCACCCGGGTCGCAACGCCACTGGATTAGGGTGTGCCTGGGCACACCCGGCACACCCCGTGCGCACGCCTATGAATATTGCTCTGTATTATCTGCTCAGTCTCAGTCAGATTCACAGACTGGGAAGAGGCGTTACCCAGCAGGCGTTACATCATTTGAAGCCATACAGGGGAGAACCTCCTCCTCTGCTACACACAGCCCAGAGCAATCCAGTGTGTGAGATGAGCTATGATTGGCTAAGGCTGCACCGCCCCCCTCAGCATTTCCTGCTTTTGGACTTCTGCAGGCCAGTAGAAGTCCAAAGTCTGCGTAAAAGATGGGGGAAATGTGCTCTGGACAAGTAGGGAGACACCTAGTGGCAGCTTTTTTAAACACAAATCATAGAAAACTTCATTTTTTAGAAAGTACATTAGAAAGATTTTTTATTCACCATAAGGAGTGTAATAGCAACAATTTGTTTTTATGAGAGTGCCCATTTAACTTTGTAGCCTAAAACAGTATAAGAGAAAAAAAAATAAAATGCATGAAAGTCTTTATGACTTTATATAACTGCTTTTTAAAGGTTATTACAGTTGTCAAGTTTTCTGAAAATGCATAGATTTTTAATTTGTAATATTTCCCATTTTTTGCTTTTCTTTTGTGTTTTTAAAAGAGTACTCTCATGCCCCAGCATTCTGAACATTTTGAGAACGCATGAAGCGAGTGGCCGTGATCGTGATGACATGGCCACGCCCACATGATGTCACACCACGTCACCTCCATTCATTTCTATGGGAGGGGGCGTGTCAGCTGTCATGCCCCTCCCATAGACATGAATAGTGGGGCATGCCATAACATCACGAGAGGCGTGGCCGTGGCATCAAGACCCCTGCCACCGGAACCCGGCATCTGTTTAGAACACTGGGTCCTGCTGGAGATCACGGTGGGCCCAATCAGACATCTTATATCATTTGGATAGGGGATAAGATATCTAGCAGCAGAGTACCTCTTTAAGACATTCATGTAGAAGCAGATGTGTGGTATGTATACCCTTGTTACATCTAGAACATTTTAAGTTGTTTTTTTCTTATAGATAAAATCTGGTATTAAAGGGGTACACCTGTGGAAAACTTTTTTTTTTTTTTTTAATCAACTGGAGCCAGAAAGTTAAACAGATTTATAAATTACTTCTATTAAAAAAAATCTTAATCCTTCCAGTACTTATTAGCTGCTGAATACTACAGAGGAAATTATTTTCTTTTTGGGACACAGTGCTCTGCTGAATCACGAGCACAGTGGTCTCTGCTGACATCTCTGTCCATTTTAGGAACTGAACAGAGCATTTTCTCCTACTCTGGGCAGTTCTTAAAATGGACAGAGATGTCAGCAGAGAGCACTGTGCTCGTGATGTCAGCAGAGAGCACTGTGTTCCAAAATGAAAAGAAATTCCTCTGTAGTATTCAGCAACTAATAAGTACTGGAAGTATTAAGATTTTTTATAGAAGTAATTTACAAATCTGTTTAACTTTCTGGCACCAGTTGATAAAAAAAAAAAAAAGTTTTCCCCCTGAGTACCCATTTAAGAGGCTTGCCAAACATTCGAACTTTGCCAGGCTCGGCTGGCACAAGCCTGGCAACAGCACTAATATAGCAGTAGGGACTACATGTCACATGGCATTTTGGTGCCTGAATGCATGATATGATGAAGAATTAACACTAAGCAAGGTACATTACCCCAGGTTATTGCTATCATTATTTGACATACAGCTGCCAGGCCAATCAGGAAACAGCATAGGGGTGGGTTTAAGAGGCTGATAAACCCTATGCACATCATTGTGGCAACTATCATAGAGAAAAAGCTGAGTATAGCGCACAGAAGAACTCACAGTGGAACTACTGATCCCAGAAAGCCTGGAACCTGGTGCCAATGGATTCCCCATCATCTACAGTTACACAGTGCAGTGAAAATGTCCTACCTAGACAGTCTGTTCCATCATTTTTGTCTTTGCTTCCCCCTAGTGCTAAGAAAAAGGATAGCAGTAGCCAAGAGGAGGAGTTGTGTGAGGACAATAGGCCTTTGGAGTGTGTTGCAGAGGGGGTGAAGGAAGCAGCGGCCATCCATAGCACTACTAAGCCTAGTCGTATATGGGATATTGTAAGCCATCCTGGTAGATATGTTAAGGGGGATCGAAGAGCCCATGATAAGACATCAGAAGTTTATACTGAGGTGTGGTGGGTTTATACTGAGGTGTGGTGGGAATGTTGAGGAGGAGTTTGATGATGAGAATGTCAGCAATGAAGAGTGGAGCTGAGGTAAGGCCAGACCATCAGTCAAACTTTCTAGACATAGACCTGCTGGTCTGATCAACTCAGGAGCAGGCGACATTACTGCATCTAGTACACCACTCCTGCTGGCTTCTACAACTACCACTAGTCCACCACTGCCTGCGATCCACTGGCTACTACAACTCTCCCAGTCCACCACTGCCTGCTGTCCTGTCCATTGGCTACTATAATTCCCACCAGTCTATAAATACCTGCTGTCATTACCACTGGCTACTTTAACTATTACAAATCTACCACTGGCTGCTGTCCTCTCCCCTGGCTACTACAACTCTCACCAGTCCACCACCGCCTGCTTCAGCTGGCTACTACAACTCCCACCAGTCTACCACTATATGATGTCCTGTCTGCTGGCTATTCCAACTATCATTAGTCCACCACTGCCTGTTGTCTACTTGATACAAGTACCACCAGTCCACCCCCTTGCTGCTGCTACTGCAAGCCAGTCCTACACGTACACAACCAATTATTCCTAAAAGGGATAATTTATTCGGCTTTGCAAACAAAACATTTTTTAGAAACATGTGGAAAAATCCATTGTGTCTTCCCTTTCCACACTCAAAACATATTGGTACTCCCAAAAAGGGAGAATTTTTGGAACGCTTGGAAAAAGCCATAGGAGGGATATTCAAAGAATTTAGCGCTACTTTTTTTTGCTTTAGCTGTGCCACATTTGCTTAAAATGTAGCGCACACTATTAGCACCGCATAGTCAGATATTTAGCACCTGATTTAGTGCCCTGTTAGCCAATTTTTTTTACAGGGGTATGGTTAGGGTGTGAATAGGCTCTTTGTGCTATATGCACCCTATTTTCAAAGGTTTAGCACCACTTTCTGGTGCACAGAGTGTTGCAGCTACTACCAAGTATACTTGGTGTTAAATGATTTGCTTTATGTGCTATTTGCCCCAAATTTTCAAAAGCCCAAACACACTTTTGAAAATGAGGCGCAGTTAACACTCTTTGCGGTACTAAATAAAGAGCCCTAAGAACACAAGTCTTTGAATAAACCCCCCTTTGTGTTTTCTGATACCTTTGTGTACGTTTTAATCCTGGCAGGTATCTGACAACAAAAAAGAATAATTTATGTACCTTTATATTAGTGTAAAAAGGCATACACAATACGCTAATGCAGTGTTTTTAAACAAGCTGTTAGTTACCACATGTTGCTGTAACTTTGACATTAATTTAACCTTAAAACCATTAAAAAAAAACATTTTAAAACTACTTGAATACATTCCTAGCATTGTTATACAGGGCTTTAGAGCTCTTAGGCAGTGTTATACACAAGTTTTGAGGCTTATTGCATTGTTCGGCTTGAATAGAACCTGTTTGCTATGAAACAAACTATTTTAAAAATTTTTAGCAAAAAATAATTTTGTTTTTCAAAGTTACAATCAGTATGAAGCCTTTTTATTGTGTTGCTTTCTCTTAAAGGGGTTTATCCAATCTTGTAGAGAAAAGGCACACACCTAAGACCACACCTGCGACTGAAACCAGGCTTCTATATATTTTCCCCATGTGAGATTTTCAGCAATATCCCATGAACTTAAGTGAGTGCATGGGGGCAGGGTTTTGTAAGGATCTAGCATGATCTGAAAGTCGATGTGAGTCGACGATTGCTGTATCGTTTTACATGATCCAATAAAAAAGTACCGGTTTTATTGCACTTGGAGTGCTAGCAATTTTTTATGTAAATTGCCTGCCATCTAGGCTATTCTGACCAACTTTTTAAGGCTCCTTTCACATTGCTGTTATGACAAGGCAGTGTGACGCCCGTCAAGGGAGCTGGGGAGAATAGCGGGAGAAAAAAATACTGCTTGCTCCGTCTTTTTCTCCCGCTTTTCCCATCAAAAAGCAACGGTGCCCGATGGACCCCATAATAGTAAATGGGAGCCGTCGGGACTCGTTAGTGACCCCATCATCATAAGAATGACCGTTTAAGGCAAAAAAAAAAAAAAGAAAGGGAGACTTTAATGGCTATTCATGACAGGACACAATGGCAGTGTGAAAGGGGCCTACGAAGTGCTCTGGACAGCTCAGACAGACCCCCCCCCCCCCCCCCCCCCAGTAGACAGGATAATTTGATCCCATGACCATCATCTAGACACAGGTGGAATCTTCAGAACACCCCTGTCTCTGCTTAGACCATTTTTAGGTGCCTAGCAGAAGAAGATTTGGTGTCATAGAGCCCATTACATGTCCTGCTGTTGATACCTGGCCATGTTGCCTTTGTTTGCCGTGGTGTCATGAACAAGAAACCTTGACCCCTACAGACTTGAACTGTATTGTCTTTAGGAATGAATCCAGGTTATGTTTGGGATCCAACGGTGGTCAGGTTACAGTATGGAGGCTTCATTGTGTGCACTTAAGTGCTCTCTTTGCTGTGGAAACACTGTTTTAGCTACTGGTGTGATGATCTGGGAGTCAGCGCTTGCAAAATTTTTTGACCCTTAGTAGTGATACATGGGACACTAACAACTTATTGATATGTACAAGAATCCTGTGGCCACGTGTTGCATCTAACGGCAGAACTTCCAACTGGCATTTTTTGGGGAGGGATAATGCTCACTAATAAACTGCAAATGTTTCCCAGGAATGTATTGACCAGATTGAAACACTTTCTTGGCCTGTCCGATCTCTTGCTTTATTGTCAATTGAGCATTTATGGTGAGCCAGTTTAGATGACCTATGAGGATCTAAAAGCATAGCTGCAACTGATTGGTTGATATGGGCAATCAGTCAACTTTTCCACTATACAGCTTTTGATAAATGTCCCCCATAAAGTTTTATTTGATTCCATCAACTCCATCTAATAAGGCTATATGAGGCATATTTTTTATTTCTATAATGCTTTTATTTATATGTAACAGAAATTGCCCTGACTGCCAAAGGGACAAATATCTGAAAGGATAAATTACATAGCCCCAAAGTTAAACACCACATAGAGTTGTGTATAATCTTAAGAATATATGACCATAACCAAATCTCCTATTCATTTAAAAAAAATTTTCACCATGTGGCAAAGCATAAAGTGTTGACAAGTTCATCTTACATTCCAGAAATCAGTGTGTATATCATGAAGAAAATGTATAACATACATCCGGTCCTTGACAATCAGATATATGATCTTCCAAAGATAAAACTTACAGTCTTGATCAATAAAAAGGTGGCTAACAGTCTCAACAAAACTCTTGTACACCTGTATCCAATTGTTGTTTCACATAGTCAGCAATTCACAAAAGGCATGCTAATTTCTTTTTACAAAAAAAAAAGTTTGAATAGATAAAAAAAAAAACAATACAATACAGAAAGCACAGGCTTAATGGATTTTTTTTGATTTTCTAGATAAAAGTCTATTATATGATCAGTCATAATTAATTACAATACAAATACAGAAATACGTGTTTACTGACATAAAGACAGATTTTTGTTTTGTTTTTTATAACATACAGGTCAGAGACGTAACTTGTAGCTTCTGGACCCTGTTGCAAAATCTTCAACGGGGCCCCATATGCCAATTATAATACTGGTCTCTTATGGTGTGGATGCGCTTTGGGGCCCCTTAGGCACCAGGGCCCCGATGCAACTACTACCTCTTCTACCTCTATAACTACGCCCCTGCAGGCCACTATAAAGGGAATCTGTCATCTTTATCACCCGCACTAACCTGTTGGTACAGGGTTATAGTGTGGGTGATATTGATGACAATTATACTTACAGATCTTTTGTTCATGGCTCTGTTCTTCTGTAATCCCCATTCTTCCGGATATGATAATGAGGAGCTTGGAGCACAGTGACGTCCGGCATTCTGGAGATCTGTGCATACTGGCTTCTTCATTGTAATGCCTCCTCCCCCTGTGCTGAGCCTTCTATGCTGCAGAATGGAGCTCCACTCTGCAGCATAACGGCTTTCCTCCGCATGCACAATAGCCACAGACACAGCCGCGAAATTCAATGCTAAAAAAAAAAACATGTAAAAAACTTTACTCAAGGACCTATGATGAATTCCCACTAATTACTCCACTCTGTATGGGTAGTATTTCTTGCGGTAGCAGATTGTTTATTGAGGTACAATAAAAATGAGTCAAATATTCTAAAGAATCCCAACTAATATGGCAACCTCTAAAAACTACTTAGTATACAAAAGGTCCCCCCCCCCCCTTGCACCCACACACAATATAAATACTTTGGTTTAACAGGTAGGGAGGCGCCATGTTTTTTACTAAATATAATAATTTATCTGAAATAGGATTCTAGTGGTTTAAATAATAATAAAATGCTTTTATGAATGTCATAGACATGACCCATTCGAAATCTACATGCCTTTGTGGGTCTACTAGCTTCCTGGTCTACCCCACTCTGCAATCTGGCTATCTATACCCACTTCTACTGCATGCTGTCCTTTCCTACCCAGTTTTCAGTGCCCTGTCCTTCTCTGCTCCTCCCTTCCATAGCAGTAGGGAAATCCTGGCCAAGTCCTTTTTGGTGGTAGTTTTTTCCTCTCTAGTCAGTAAGGCAGCCATAGGTGTAATTTATCCTCCAGCAGCCTCTATTTTTGACCATCAGACCGTCCCTCAGAATGTTCCTACCATACACACGATTAGCAGGGGGCAGATGTGCCCAAGGTCCTTAGGGATGTCCATTCCTTCATGTTCAGCCCATGCTTCAAGGTCCGCCCACAGACACATAAAAAGGCCTCCCAAAAATTAATGATTGGTTGCTATGGGCAACTGGTCAACTTTTACTCAACACAGGCTTTGATAAATCTCCCCCATAGATATTAGTAAAGAGAAGAACAAAAACATTACTGTAAGCGAACAGTGTTGGAAAGCACTATGATTGATAACATTGTATATAAAAAAAAAACAATCCTGAAAGTTCCCTTTTAGGCTAGTCTACTAGTGACTAAGTTTAGTCCCTTTACATTGTAAACTGTGATTTTGTGAATTTTTTTATTCTTTTATTCCCGGAAAATAACAGTAAACATTTGGGTATGGATCAAACTTACTACCTAGTAGACAATGTTCAGTCCATTAAACTCACTGGGCCTAGTCTTTGTATGCTGTGGACCTTTCTCCCAGTTTGCCAAAGTTTACCCTGAACATAGTGCCCTATATTAGTGTAAACACAACCTTGTTTTTGAAGGCATTCACACTAGTTCTTGTTCTGGGTCACTGACAGAATATGAAGTTGGGTCAAATGTGTTCAGAAGGGAAGATTTGGAATATTTGACTATTATGTCTGACTCTAATTTATTTACTGTTTTTGCCACAGTGCTACCATCTTGAACTGCATCCAACCTATTACATTTAGTCTACAGTTGTGAACACTTGCTAGTTTTCATGTCGTCTGAGTACTTTCATAACCTGAGCTGCCCCTTAGCTTGTCTGAATCTCATGGTGCTTTAGAGGGAATCCGTCAACTGCAATTCATGTTCCAAACTGCTTTGGTACCTTTCATCTATCTGTCTGTGCTTCCATGTACAAAAATGTTTTTATTCTCCGGTTCAATGAGGCATTCCTAAGCCCCTGAATTGCTGAGGCTGGAACTCTTTCTCATTCCCCCTCCCATTCCTGTTCCTCCTTGATTAACAGTTAGCTTGAGGCTGAGCCCTGTTTCCAAATATTGTACCTGTCCATAATATATTTTTAAAATACTGGTTATTAGATCATTTAGTATAAACCAATGTCATAATCCCATGGAAATTTGAACAACTGACTGTTATCAGAAACCATTGTGATCTCCAACAACGTAACTGGCATTTCCAATATTACAACGGGCATCTCTGCATACATTCAGGTCTGCATGTTACTATTGAGTGCGAGAACCAGGAGGCGCGCACGTTCACAGGAGAGGAGCGACATCGCCAGCATATTATCATTATTATAGCTCTGTGTGCAGCCCCACGCTTCTGACACTAGGTCTGCATCGGTGTCTGTAGCATCGCTTGTCCGGCTGCAAGAACCAGAAGATCCACGCTGATACAACTAGGTATGCACCAATAATCTGCACATCACATACCCAGCAGCAAGAACCAGGAGAACGGCAATTGGGTGAGTGGTACGCTATACCACCCACGTTCTTGATAGACTTATTATACAGACTTGCTATTGTTATACTACTACCTCAGTCAGGGAACGTTGCAGGCAATATTGGGATGGACAATTAAACTGGTTCACTATTTTTATCATTCATCATTTTTATTATTCAGCATTTTATACCATTTATCTTATCGTATCCATTTGTATATATTGATTGCCTCCCACCAGCAAGGGCCCTGTTGGGGGGAAACATTGTGTAATGTTGACAAATATATCCTTTTAATTATCTTTATAAAATATTTGCCATGTGATCAGATCTTGAGCACTAGTTACATTTGTTATTTTTAGTCTGCAATTTTATATACTGGCATTAGACGTTATACTTTTTTTTAACCCCTTAAAGGGGTACTCTGCTGGAAAAAAATGTTTTTTAAATCAATTGATGCCAGAAAGTTAAACATATTTGTAAATCATGATATCCATGAAGAGAAATGAAAACATCGGCACTCACCAGTGTGGCTGCAGGGTCTTCTTTATTGAGACATACTCACATGCGGGGTACAGAAGAGAGGGGAGTGGGGGGACAAGTGGTGGCGACCGAGCCCTAGTTTCGCACACTTGGTGTGCTTCGTCCGTCCTCCAGGGATGGTGAGGATAAAGATTTTACCATATATAGCTTGTTGCCAAGTGTTATATGTGGTAAAACCTAGTGCTTGGTTCCCTCTAAGGAGTTAAAAGACATAACGCTTTTTTTCCCATTTACAGACTCATATTAGGGCTTGTTTTTTTGCGCTACCAATTTTACTTTGTAATCACACTTTTGATTTCACCATAAAATTTGCTATGCAAAAAAAAATAAAAAATTGTAATAATTGAAATAAGAAACCAGCAATTTAGCAAACGTTGCTTTTTTTATTTTTACGGAGTGCACTTTAAGGTAAAAATAATATGTTATTTATTCTGTGGGTCAATTTGATTAAAACAATACCCATGTTTGCGTTGCATTTCTATTATTGAACTACTTTAAAAAAAATCTAACTTTTTAAAGAAAATAAATATGTTTAATATTGCTGTATTTTGACCTTTAACTTTTTAATTTATCCATATAAAGGGTTAATTTTTTTTATTCTGTGATCTGAAGTTTGTGTTGGTGCCATTTTTGCACATATGACTTTTTCATCAGTTTTTATTAAATTTTTTTTCTGGGATGTGCTGTTCCTAAAAATCAGCAGTTTTGGAATTTGGTATTTTTTGTTTAGACCTTTTACTGCACAGATTAAAAAATATAATTTTTAAATAGTTCAGACATTTCCGCATACAGTGATACCAAATATCTTTTCTCTTTTTAATATTTTAATGTATCAAATGGGAAAAGGCTTTTTTTGTACACTTTTTAGATTTTTACATGCTAAATTCAGACTCCTAACACTGAATATGCTTTAGTCAGTGTCAAAGGGGTACTCCGGTGGAATTATTATTTTTTTTAAATCAACTGTTGCCAGAAAGTTAAACAGATTTGGAAATTACTTCTATTAAAAAATCTTAATCCTTCCATTACTTATTGGCAGCTGTATACTACAGAGAAAATTATTTTCTTTTTGGATTTCTTTTCTGTCATGACCACAGTGCTCTCTGCTGACACCTCTGTCCATGTCGGGAACTGTCCAGAGCAGGAGAAAATCCCCATAGCAAACATATGCTGCTCTGGACAGTTCCAAAAATGAACAGAGATGTCAACAGAGAGCACTGTGGCCATGACAGAAAAGAAATCCCAAAAGAAAAGAATGTCCTCTGTAGTATACAGCCGCTAATAAGTACTGGAAGGATTAAGAATTTTTAATAGAAGTACTTTACAAATCTTGTTAAACACACAGCGTGGACGTGTTGGCCGCATGAGGAGACCATATAGTGACTGAATGACACAGCTTGGATGTGGCTGAAGCATGAGGAGACCAAATGGTGGCTAAATGACACAGCGTGAAGGTGTTAGTCGCATGAGGAGACCAGATTAAAAGATTAATTTTGAAATTTCAATTGAAGATTTATGGTAGCTAGTGTTATCATAAAAAAAATTTTAGGCCCAGGCCCAGCAGCATCAGTAAACCATATATTGGCTGCATGACACAGCTTGGATGTGGCTGAAGCATGAGGAGATCATATAGTGGCTGAATGACACAACGTAGAGGTGTTGGCAGCATTAGACCCTATAGTGACTAAATGGCACAGCGTGGAGGTTTTGGCAGCATGAGGAGACCATATAGTGGCTGAATGACACAGCTTGGATGTGGCTGAAGCATGAGGAGACCATATGGTGGCTAAATGACACAGCGTGGATGTGTTGGTCGCATGAGGAGACCATATAGTGGCTGAATGACACAGCACGGAGGTGTTGGCAGTATTAGGACACCATATAGGAGCTGAATGACACAGCGTGGAGGTGTTGGAGCATGAGGAGACCATATAGTTGCTGAATGACACAGCCTGGAGCTGGCAGCAGCATGAGTAGACACTAGGGCTTCACAATCCTTAAGATTAAAAGATTAATGTTGAAATTTCAATTGAAGATTTATGGTGGCTAGTGTTACCATAAAAAAATGTAAGGCCCAGGCCCAGCAGCATCAGTAAACCATATATTGGCTGAATGACACAGCTTGGAGGTGGCTGAAGCATGAGGAGACCATATAGTGTCTGAATGGCACAGCCTGGAGTTGGCTGAAGCATGAGGAGACCATTGAAATTTAAGATTTTTTTTATTTAAATTTAAGATTTTGGAATTTAAATTGAGGATTTTGGAATTTAAATTTCAACTCCCAAGTTTTAGTGCCCCGGGCCCTGTCGTGTGGGAACAAAGGACCAAATCAAACAAGGAGTCACATGTCACGTGTCAGCACAATGACAGAGAACGGAGGTGGCATCAGTATGAGGGGACCAAATAGTGGCTGAATGACTGCCTGGAGTTTGTGGCAGCATGAAGAGGCCATATAGTGTCTGAATGGCACATCCTGGAGCTGGAAGCAGCATGAGTAGACACTAGGGTTTCACAATCCCTAAGATTAAAAGATGAATTTTGAAATTTAAACTGAATATTTATGGTAGCTAGTGCTACCATAATTTTTTTTAGGCCCAGACCCAGCAGCATCAGTAAACTATATATTGGCTGAATGACACAGCCTGGAGGTGGCCGAATCATGAGGAGACCCTATAGTGGCAGAATCGCACAGCCTAAAGGTGGCCGAATCATGAGGAGACCCTACAGTGTCAGAATGGCACAGCCTGGAGGTGGCTGAAGCATGAGGAGACCATTGACATTTAAGATTTTTAAATTTAAATTGAGGGTTTTGAAATAGAAATTTTAACTCCTAAGTTTTAGTGCCCTGGGCCCCGGCGTGTGGGTACAAAGGACCTAATCAAACAAGGAGTCACATGGCATCACAATGACAGAGCCAGGAGGTGGCATCAGTATGAAGAGAACATATAGTGGCTGAATGACTGCCTGGAGTTTGTGGCAGCATGGGGGGACCATATGGTGGCTGAATGACACAGCCTAGAGTTGGCTGAATCATGAGACCATATAGTGGCTGAAGCATGAGGAGATCATTGAAATTGAGGATTTTGAAATTGAAATTGAGGATTTTGAAATTGAAATTTTAACTCCCAAGTTTTAGTGCCCTGGCCCCAGCGTATGGGTACAAAGGACCAAATTTAAAAAGGAGTCACATGGCGTCACAATGACAGAGCCTGGAGATGGCATCAGTATGAGGAGGCCATATAGTGGTTGAATGACTGCCTGGAGTTTGTGGCAGCATGGGGAGACCATATGGTGGTGGAATGACACAGACTGGATTTGGCTGAATCATGAGACCATATAGTGGATGAATTGCACATCCTGGAGGTGGCTGAAGCATGAGGAGACCATTGAAATTTAGGATTTTTAAATTTAAGATTTTGAAACTGAAATTGAGGATTTTTAAATTCAAATTTTAACTCCCAAGTTTTAGCGTCCCGGGCCCCGGCGTGTGGGTACAAAGGACCAAAAGCAGTTACATGGCAGCACAATAAGAGAGCCCTGAGGTGGCAGCAACAGCATGAGGGCCATGCCAACTGATGTTTGAGTCTGAGGAACCCACCGAATGTTGAATGGGGGTGTCGGATGTCACTTTGGATGAAGTGGATGACCGAGTGAACTGATCAATCACGGCTGCTGGGTTACTGGTCGAGACACGACTTCTAGCTGACACTGGGAGCTCAGACCTCTCGCTGCGACTCCGGCCACCACATGCCCCTACTCTGCTGTGACCTCTGCCTTTGCCTGATGAATTTAGGCCTCTGCCACTCCACTGTGCACGTCCTGGCACTACTCTGCTTGACATACTTGTTGCGTATATGAGGGGAGTACAATACGCTTCACTACGCTTAAAACAGTATTTGTCTAGAACAGCAGCAGGTGTGTACTATTGGCTGTCCTTTCACAGTATATAGGCCCCTTGACAGATTAAAAGGTACAAACTAGTAAACTATTTAGATGTAGGTATGTTGTATGCACTTATGAGGGCAGAGTATGCTTAAAAATGCTTATTTTTACCTGTATCCCAGAATCCAAAATTCCTTTATAATCAGAAAATGTCAGAATACCACCTGACATTCAAAATAAGAAAATTATACGTATATTCTCTGAAGAAAAGAATCCTTCATTAGATGACAATATGAGTATTATGTGTTCCAGTGACATTAGCTCATCGGAGGAACAGGAAAACATGATACAACTTAATTCTGCAACTGAAGAATAGAAAAAAAGAATGAATGACTTAAAGCCTACTGGAACTGAGGAACTTCAAAATGGTAAATCTACCACCTGGGGTAGTCAGTCAATTGCAACAGCAGGTGGTCAGTGTCCACAGTTCCCTGTTTCTACTAGTCCTTGGCAATATTCCTTTTATTACTGGTATCAAAATGGCAATAATGCTGGGAGAGTAACTCAAGAATACCCACATGTTTCCTACAATACACAGTCAACCAATCCTTATAATCAGTCATCTGCATTTGCAGTGCCAAATTCCTATAATACGAACCAGCCTTGCTCTGATTTCAATGGACAGATTCAAGCACAGATGTATTCAGTTTCTGGCCCCTTTGGGGCCAATTTGCCATACAATTATGCAGATCCATCCTCTTTTTAAAATCAGAATCCAGTGCCAAATCCATACTCTTATAGTTCTACTGGAAATATAGGCTGGCCTTGGAGTTCTTAGCAATAATGAAGAAAACACAATGAAAGATGAAACAAGATGAAACGAGACGATGATCTCTAGATTCCATATCTGAATTTTTAATTGCAAAAAAATTGCAGTTGACTACTTGCAGTAGTACTATTTATGCCAATGACATTTGTAAGTTTTCTGGCACATTTCTTAACTGTGGTAACTTTTTTGTATGTTTTTGCATTATATTATCTAAAGTTTATATTATCTCCAGTATTTCATTTTTATAAGCAAAATACTTATTTTTACATATTTGTCCAATTTTTATACAAGAGTTTTCCTCAGGGCACTTGCTTAAAGTGTCTACAACTATTTTTATATATTTGTTTGTTAGGAGTCACAATATATGATTGTGTTGTTTTGTAATTGTTATTTATATTTGAAAGATTTTGTGATTTAAATAATTGTTTGTTTGCTGTCTTGTATTAGAAAACTGAATTGACACTTTTCTTAAGAGAAAAATGAAGTCAGCACCTTTATCATCTGTTGAGCAGCGAAAAGTGAAATAGTTAGTATAAAAAAACATGCCCTTTGAAAAAGTTTGGGGAATTTGGTGTTCCCCAACAAAGGGAAAAAAAATACGTATTTTTGCACAACACCAGCAGTACACAGCAGTGCTGCAGCACATAGTCGCTGTGTAATAAACCCACAATTGTACTCACTCACAGACTATTCGGAATGGACTGCTGGGTATGTATTATACTGTCTGCAGACTAGTATAACCAGCAGACCATTTATTGTGGAACAAAGAGGGCAGAAAAATGTGCTACAGTATGCTTAAAAAAAAGTATTTTTGTAAAACACCAGCCGGTGATTACTTTTTCCTGGACTTTCAAAGTATCTAGGCCCTTAACAGATTACCAGGTACAAAATAGTACACTACTTAAATGTACATATGTGGTATGCACTTACGAGGGCAGAAAAATGCGCTACAGTACACTTAAAAACGTATTTTAGTAAAGCACCAGCTGGTGATTACTTTTGCCTGGACTTTCACAGTATCTAGGCCCTTGACAGATTAACAGGTAAAAAATAGTACACTGCTTAAATGTACGTATGTGGTATGCACCTATGAGGGCAGAAAAATGCGCTACAGTACACTTAAAAAAGTATCTGAGTACAAAACCAGCCAGTGAGTACTTTTGCCTAAACTTTCACAGTATCTAGGCCCTTGACAGATTAACAGGTACAAAATAGTACACTACTTAGATGTAGGTATGTGGCATGCACTTATAAGGGCAGAAAAATGCACTACAGTACACTTAAAAAAGTATCTGAGTAAAAACAACAGCCAGTGAGTATTTTTGCCTGGACTTTTACAGTATCTAGGCCCTTGACAGATTAACAAGTACAAAATAGTACACTACTTAGATGTAGGTATGTGGTATGCACTTATGAGGGCAGAAAAATGTGCTACAGTACGCTTAATAAACGTATTGGAGGAAAACACCAGCTGGTGATTACTTTTGTCTGTCCTTTCACAGTATGTAGGCCCTTGACAGATTAACAGGTACAAAACAGTACACTACTAGATGTAGGTATGTGGTATGCACTTATCAGGGCAGAAAAATATGCTATGGTATGTTTAACCCCTTAAGGACCCAGCCATTTTACACCTTAGGACCTGGACATTTTTTACACATCTGACCACTGTCACTTTAAACATTAATAACTCTGGAATGCTTTTAGTTATCATTCTGATTCCGAGATTGTTTTTTCGTGACATATTCTACTTTAACATAGTGGTAAAATTTTGGGGTAACTTGCATCCTTTCTTGGTGAAAAATCCCAAAATTTGATGAAAAATTAGAAAATTTAGCATTTTTCTAACTTTGAAGCTCTCTGCTTATAAGGAAAATGGGTATTCCAAATATTTTTTTATTTTATTCACATATACAATATGTCTACTTTATGTTTGAATCATAAAATTGATGTGTTTTTACTTTTGGAAGACACCAGAGGGCTTCAAAGTTCAGCAGCAATTTTCCAATTTTTCACAAAATTTTCAAACTCACTATTTTTCAGGGACCAGTTCAGGTTTGAAGTGGATTTGAAGGGTCTTCATATTAGAAATACCCCATAAAAGACCCCATTATAAAAACTGCACCCCCCAAAGTATTCAAAATGATATTCAGTCAGCATTTTAACCCTTTAGGTGTTTCACAGGAATAGCAGCAAAGTGAAGGAGAAAATTCACAATCTTCATTTTTTACACTCGCATTTTCTTGTAGACCCAATTTTTGAATTTTTACAAGGGGTAAAAGGAGAAAATTTATACTTGTATTTGTAGCCCAATTTCTCTTGAGTAAGCACATACCTCATATGTCTATGTAAAGTGTTCGGCGGGCGCAGTAGAGGGCTCAGAAGGGAAGGAGCGACAAGGAGATTTTGGAGAGTACATTTTTCAGAAATGGTTTTTGGGGGGCATGTTGCATTTAGGAAGCCCCTATGGTGCCAGAACAGCAAAAAAAAAACACATGCCATACCATTTTGGAAACTAGACCCCTTGAGGAACGTAACAAGGAATTAAGTGAGCCTTAATACCCCACAGGTGTTTTACGACTTTTGCATATGTAAAAAAAAATAAATGTGTGTTTCCCCCCAAATTTCACATTTTTGCAAGGGTTAATAGCAGAAAATACCCCCCAAAATTTGTAACCCCATCTCTTCTGAGTATGGAGGTACCCCATAAGTTGACCTGAAGTGCACTACGGGCGAACTACAATGCTCAGAAGAGAAGGAGTCATATTTGGCTTTTTGAGAGCAAATTTTGCTCGGGGGCATGTCGCATTTAGGAAGCCCCTATGGTGCCAGGACAGCAAAAAAAAAAACACATGGCATACCATTTTGGAAACTAGTCCCCTTGAGGAACATAACAAGGGGTACAGTGAGCATTTTTAATTTGCACAGCCCACTGTTCCAAAGATCCGTCAGACACCAGTGGGGTGTAAATTCTCACTGCGCCCCTCATTACATTCCGTGAGGGGTTTAGTTTCCAAAATGGGGTCACATGTGGGGTTTTGTTTTTTTTGCGTTTGTCAAAACCGCTGTAACAATCAGCCACCCCTGTGCAAATCACCTCAAATGTACATGGCGCACTCTCCCTTCTGGGCCTTGTTGTGCGCCCCCAGAGCACTTTGCGCCCACATATGGGGTATCTCCGTAGTCGGGAGAAATTGCATTACAAATTTTGGGGGGCTTTTTTCCCTTTTACCTCTTGTCAAAATGAAAAGTATAGGGCAACACAAGCATGTTAGTGTAAAAAATTTTTTTTTACACTAACATGCTGGTGTAGACCCCAACTTCCCCTTTTCATAAGGGGTGAAAGGAGAAAAAGCCCCCCAAAATTTGTTAGGCAATTTCTCCCGAGTACGGCGATACCCCATATGTGGCCCTAAACTGTTGCCTTGAAATACGACAGGGCTCCAAAGTGAGAGCGCCATGTGCATTTGAGGCCTGAATTAGGGATTTGCATAGGGGTATTCGACACCAGCGATTCCCAAACAGGGTGCCTCCAGCTGTTGCAAAACTCCCAGCATGCTTTTCAACGGCTGTCCGGCAATACTGGGAGTTGTTGTTTTGCAACAGCTGGAGGCTCCATTTTGGAAACAGTGGCGTACCAGACGTTTTTCATTTTTATTGGGGAGGGGGGCTGAGTAGGGGTATGTGAATATGTAGTGTTTTTTACTTATTTTATTTTGTGTTAGTGTAGTGTAGTGTTTTTAGAGTACAGTCACACGGGCGCGGGATTACAGCGAGTTTCCCGCTGCGAGTTTGAGTTTGAGCTGTCTGTGACAGCCGGGATCATGCAAAATTACCGGGCGGTCGGGTCCCAGAGACCTGATCAGCCCGGTATCGCCGCAGATCGCAGGGGTGATTTCCCTAGTGATTTGAGTGCATGGCCCCCCTTGGTGTTTGCCCTGGATGCCTGCTGAAGCATTTCAGCAGGCATTCGCTTCCGATCTCTGCCCGGGGCGCGGCAGAGACCGGAGAAACACCAGGACGTACTAGTACATCCTGGGTCCTTAAAGCCCAGGGTGCCAGGACGTTCTAGTACGTCCTGGGTCCTTAAGGGGTTAAAAAACCTCACAACACCACCAGTACACAACAGTGCTGCAGCACACAGACGCTGTGTACTTAACACAAAATTGCACTCCTTCCCAGACTATTAGGAATGAACTGCTGGGTATGTATTATACCGTCTACAGACTAATATAACCAGCAGACCATTTGTGGTGGAACAAACAGGGCAAACAAATGCGCTACAGTACGCTTAAAAAAAAACGTATTGGAGTAAAACACCAGCCGATGATTACTTTTGGCTGTCCTTTCACAGTATGTAGGCCCTTGACAGATTAACAGGTACAAAATAGTACACTAATTAGATGTAGGTATGTGGTATTCACTTATGAGGGCAGAAAAATGCGCTACAGTACACTTAATAAACGTATTGGAGTAAAAGACAAGCCGGTGATTACTTTTGGCTGTCCTTTCACAGTATGTAGGCCCCTGACAGATTAACAGGTACAAAATAGTACACCACTTAGATGTGGGCATGTGGTATTCACTTATGAGGTCACTGTGTTAGTCACTCTCAAATACTATTAGGAATGGACTGCTGGGTATGGATTATACCATCTACAGACTAGTATAACCAGCAAACCAGTTGTTGTGGAACAAAGACACAGATTTGCCCTAAAAAATTATTTATCCCTCCTGTGAAAATGTTTCTGCAGCTGAGGCAACACACAGCTCTCTGCCCCTCTCTGTAATACAATGCTGTTCATAGTGACTGAGAGGTTAATTTCTGCAGTAAGAATTAATTTCTGTGCAAATACGCTGTGCTCTGTGTCCAACAGAAGGCTGAGGTGACTAGGAGGTGAAACGCTGCTGCAACAAGCTTTTCTGTGTAACACACACACAGCGATGTCTGTACTATCTCTATGCAGTGTAATGAATGATATGACGAGCCGCAAAATGACTGCCGAATATATAGGGCTGTGACATCACAGGGGTGACTGGCTGCTGATTCAGGGTCATCCCGCCTACTTCCCTTCCTGCCTTGCCTTTCCGCCTTCCCAACGTTCCTTGTCCCATGTACTGACATGTGGATCCGCCATTTTAGATGCCCTGGGGTCTGGACCGCAGTAAATGGAGTTTAATGAAGCAATTTGCGTGATAGAATTGCGGCGATATTCGCATTCGTTGCAAATCGACTATTTCATGAAACGAATGTAACGAATTTGGATTCGTCAGCTTCCATTCGCTTATCTTTATACAACATATCAAACATAAATATCATACAGTAACCAAATAATATCCCTCGTAGGCATAACTTGCCCAAGAGTTATTGACATTTGAGTTAAATGATTTTAATGTTTTATAGGGGAAGGACTGCAGCCAATGCCATTTCCTAACTATTCTTTAAAATGAACTTACTTGAATCTAACCCAGCTAGAATACTAGTTAATATCTGGGCATAGTGTCCATAGTGTCCTACACAGTGTGAGCTGTCTGATACCATATCTCCCTTTTACATAAACGATGCATACTCCACCTGGAGGTCTCCAAAATCTAACGTTTAATATGACTTAATGTTTTAATCGAATGTTATGTAAAGATATGCTTTGTTCAGCTCTCCTGCAGAACATGGCAGAGTAGACCCAGCATACATACCGCTTTGATGTTGTAAATTCGCCGCCCCCAATTAGTACTATGCTGCTTATGGATAACATTTATAGTCATTCTCTCATAATAGAACTTCCCCTTATCCATCCATTTTCAAACAAAGGTTATTTTATAGCTATCATAAGAGATTAGGGTCCCTAGCATTTGCAGTATTTCTTCTATAATGATTTAGTTAAAAGGGCTTCACTGTGATAGCTCTCCAACTTTGTTCCTTCCTGTATATCACTGTTCAGGGTCAAAAGCTGGAAAAAGGGCTGGTCCCAGAGGCCTAACATATTTCACCAGTGGAGACTCTGGCTTTTCACTTCTCCTTCTCTCCTCATCACTTTATGCTTAAAGAATAACAGATGTGGAAACATTTAGAAGAGAACTAATTGAATTTCATAGAACACAATTTAGCATTGTTCAAGGAAGTACCTAAATCAACAGCACATTTTTTTAAGTGTCCGATGTCGCCTAATTAGAACACCAAACGTGTGACTAATTGGCCACCATTATACTAAAAGTTTGGCCACAGATGAGCTGCTGCCTATTGTCACGATGCCGGCTGGCAGGTAGTGGATCCTCTGTGCCAGAGAGGGATTGGCGTGGACCGTGCTAGAGGATCGGTTCTAAGTCACTACTGGTTTTCACCAGAGCCCGCCGCAAAGCGGGATGGTCTTGCTGCGGCGGTAGTGACCAGGTCGTATCCCCTAGCAACGGCTCAACCTCTCTGGCTGCTGAAGATAGGCGCGGTACAAGGGAGTAGACAGAAGCAAGGTCGGACGTAGCAGAAGGTCGGGGCAGGCAGCAAGGATCGTAGTCAGGGGCAACGGCAGAAGGTCTGGAATCACAGGCAAGGAACACACAAGGAACGCTTTCACTGGCACTAGGGCAACAAGATCCGGCGAGGGAGTGAAGGGGAAGTGAGGTGATATAGGGAAGTGCACAGGTGTAAACACTAATTGGAACCACTGCACCAATCAGCGGTGCAGTGGCCCTTTAAATCGCAAAGACCCGGCGCGCGCGCGCCCTAGGGAGCGGGGCCGCGCGCGCCGGGACAGAACTGACGGGGAGCGAGTAAGGTACGGGAGCCGGGGTGCGCATCGCGAGCGGGCGCTACCCGCATCGCGAATCGCATCCCGGCCGGAGGTGGTAACGCAGCGCCCCGGGTCCGTGGAACCGACCGGGGCGCTGCAGTGAGGGAAGTGTAGCGAGCGCTCCGGGGAGGAGCGGGGACCCGGAGCGCTCGGCGTAACAGTACCCCCCCCCTTGGGTCTCCCCCTCTTCTTGGGGCCTGAGAACCTGAGGATCAGACTTTTGTCCAGGATATTGTCCTCAGGTTCCCAGGACCTCTCTTCTGGACCACAACCCTCCCAATCCACTAAAAAAAAAGTTCTTCCCCTGACCTTTTTAGAGGCCAAAATCTCTTTGACAGAGAAGATGTCCGAGGAGCCGGAAACAGGAGTGGGAGGAACAGATTTAGGAGAAAAACGGTTGAGGATGAGAGGTTTAAGAAGAGAGACGTGAAAGGCATTAGGGATACGAAGAGAAGGAGGAAGAAGAAGTTTGTAAGAGACAGGATTAATTTGACACAAAACTTTAAAAGGACCAAGATAGCGTGGTCCCAACTTATAGCTCGGGACACGGAAACGGACATATTTAGCGGAGAGCCATACCTTGTCTCCAGGGGAAAAAATGGGAGGAGCTCTTCTTTTCTTATCTGCGAATCTCTTCATGCGAGAAGAAGCCTGTAAGAGAGAATTTTGGGTCTCTTTCCATATGGTGGAAAGATCACGAGAAATTTCATCCACAGCGGGCAGACCAGAGGGCAAGGGGGTAGGGAGGGGGGGAAGAGGGTGACGGCCGTACACCACGAAAAACGGAGATTTGGAGGAAGATTCAGAGATTCTGAAATTATACGAGAATTCGGCCCAAGGTAGAAGATCTGCCCAGTCATCCTGGCGGGAGGAAACAAAATGTCGTAAATAGTCACCCAAGATCTGGTTAATTCTCTCTACTTGTCCATTGGATTGAGGATGGTATGCAGAAGAAAAATTTAATTTAATCTTGAGTTGTTTACAGAGAGCCCTCCAGAATTTAGACACAAATTGGACGCCTCTATCCGAGACGATCTGTGTAGGCAACCCGTGAAGACGAAAAATGTGTACAAAAAATTGTTTAGCCAACTGAGGCGCTGAAGGAAGACCAGGAAGAGGGATGAAATGTGCCATTTTGGAGAATCGATCAACGACCACCCAAATAACAGTGTTGCCATGGGATGGGGGTAAGTCAGTAATAAAATCCATACCAATCAGAGACCAAGGTTGTTCGGGGACAGGTAGAGGATGAAGAAAACCAGCGGGCTTCTGGCGAGGAGTCTTATCCCGGGCACAGATAGTGCAGGCTCGCACAAAGTCCACCACATCAGTCTCTAGAGTCGGCCACCAATAGAAGCGAGAGATGAGTTGCACAGATTTCTTGATGCCCGCATGACCTGCGAGATGGGAGGAGTGACCCCATTTGAGGATCCCAAGGCGTTGGCGTGGAGAAACAAAGGTCTTTCCTGGAGGAGTTTGCCTGATGGAGGCTGGAGAAGTGGAAATCAGGCAGTCAGGAGGAATGATGTGTTGAGGAGAGAGTTCAATTTCAGAGGCATCTGAGGAACGAGAGAGAGCATCGGCCCTAATGTTTTTCTCAGCAGGCCGAAAGTGAATTTCAAAATTAAATCGGGCAAAGAACAGAGACCACCTGGCCTGACGAGGATTCAGCCGTTGGGCAGACTGGAGGTAGGAGAGGTTCTTGTGATCGGTGTAAATAATAACTGGAAATCTTGATCCCTCCAGCAGATGCCTCCATTCCTCAAGTGCTAATTTAATGGCTAGAAGCTCTCGATCCCCGATGGAGTAGTTCCTCTCCGCCGGAGAGAAGGTCCTGGAAAAAAAACCACAAGTAACAGCATGCCCGGAAGAGTTTTTTTGTAGAAGGACAGCTCCAGCTCCCACTGAGGAGGCATCAACCTCCAATAGGAAGGGTTTAGATGGGTCAGGTCTGGAGAGCACGGGAGCCGAAGAAAAGGCAGACTTGAGTCGTTTAAAGGCGTCTTCCGCTTGAGGAGGCCAAGACTTGGGATCGGCATTTTTTTTTGTTAAAGCCACAATAGGAGCCACAATGGTAGAAAAATGTGGAATAAATTGCCTGTAATAATTGGCGAACCCCAAAAAACGTTGGATGGCACGGAGTCCGGAGGGGCGTGGCCAATCTAAGACGGCAGAGAGTTTATCTGGGTCCATTTGTAGTCCCTGGCCAGAGACCAAGTATCCTAGAAAAGGAAGAGATTGGCATTCAAACAGACATTTCTCTATTTTGGCATAGAGTTGATTATCACGAAGTCTCTGAAGAACCATACGGACATGCTGGCGGTGTTCTTCAAGATTGGCAGAAAAAATCAGGATATCGTCCAGATATACAACAACACAGGAGTATAGTAGATCACGAAAAATTTCATTAACAAAGTCTTGGAAGACGGCAGGGGCGTTGCATAGACCAAAGGGCATGACCAGATACTCAAAGTGTCCATCTCTGGTGTTAAATGCCGTTTTCCATTCATCCCCCTCTCTGATGCGGATGAGATTATAAGCACCTCTTAAGTCCAGTTTGGTAAAAATATGGGCACCTTGGAGACGATCAAAGAGTTCAGAGATGAGGGGTAGGGGGTAGCGGTTCTTAACCGTGATTTTATTAAGACCGCGGTAGTCAATGCAAGGACGTAGAGAGCCATCTTTTTTGGACACAAAGAAAAATCCGGCTCCGGCAGGAGAGGAGGATTTACGGATAAAGCCCTTTTTTAAATTTTCTTGGACGTATTCAGACATGGCAAGAGTCTCTGGGACGGACAGAGGATAGATTCTGCCCCGGGGTGGAGTAGTGCCCGGGAGGAGGTCAATGGGACAATCATAAGGCCTGTGAGGAGGTAGAGTCTCAGCTTGTTTTTTGCAAAAAACGTCCGCAAAGTCCATATAGGCCTTAGGGAGACCGGTTACATGAGGAAGCACAGGGACACGGCAAGGTTTACTGGGAACCGGTTTTAAGCAGTCCTTGGAACAAGAGGGCCCCCAACTCTTGATCTCCCCAGTGGACCAATCCAGGATTGGGGAATGGAGTTGAAGCCAGGGAAGTCCAAGAAGGATTTCAGAAGTGCAATTGGGGAGGACCAACAGTTCAATCCTCTCGTGATGAGATCCGATGCACATTAGAAGGGGCTCCGTGCGGAAACGTATAGTACAGTCCAATCTTTCATTGTTTACACAATTGATGTAGAGGGGTCTGGCGAGACTGGTCACCGGGATGTTGAACCTGTTGACGAGAGAGGCTAAGATGAAATTTCCTGCAGATCCAGAGTCCAAGAAGGCCACAGCAGAGAAGGAGAAGGCAGAGGCAGACATCCGCACAGGCACAGTAAGACGTGGAGAAGCAGAGTAGACATCAAGGACTGTCTCACCTTTGTGCGGAGTCAGCGGACGTCTTTCCAGGCGGGGAGGACGGATAGGACAATCCTTCAGGAAGTGTTCGGTACTAGCACAGTACAGGCAGAGATTCTCCATGCGGCGTCGTGTCCTCTCTTGGGGTGTCAGGCGAGACCGGTCGACCTGCATAGCCTCCACGGCGGGAGGCACAGGAACAGATTGCAGGGGACCAGAGGAGAGAGGAGCCGGGGAGAAGAAACGCCTCGTGCGAACAGAGTCCATATCCTGGCGGAGCTCCTGACGCCGTTCGGAAAAACGCATGTCAATGCGAGTGGCAAGATGGATGAGTTCATGTAGGTTAGCAGGGATTTCTCGTGCGGCCAGAACATCTTTAATGTTGCTGGATAGGCCTTTTTTAAAGGTCGCGCAGAGTGCCTCATTATTCCAGGATAATTCTGAAGCAAGGGTACGGAACTGTACGGCATACTCGCCAACGGAAGAATTACCCTGGACCAGGTTCAACAGGGCAGTCTCAGCAGAAGAGGCTCGGGCAGGTTCCTCAAAGACACTTCGAATTTCCGAGAAGAAGGAGTGTACAGAGGCAGTGACGGGGTCATTGCGGTCCCAGAGCGGTGTGGCCCAAGCCAGGGCTTTTCCAGACAGCAGGCTGACTACGAAAGCCACCTTAGACCTTTCAGTGGGGAACTGGTCCGACATCATCTCCAAGTGTAATGAACATTGGGAAAGAAAGCCACGGCAAAACTTAGAGTCCCCATCAAATTTATCCGGCAAGGATAGTCGTATTCCAGAAGCGGCCACTCGCTGCGGAGGAGGTACAGGAGCTGGCGGAGGAGATGATTGCTGGAGCTGTGGTAGTAACTGTTGTAGCATAACAGTCAGTTGAGACAGCTGTTGGCCTTGTTGCGCAATCTGTTGTGACTGCTGGGCGACCACCGTGGTGAGGTCAGCGACAACTGGCAGAGGAACTTCAGCGGGATCCATGGCCGGATCTACTGTCACGATGCCGGCTGGCAGGTAGTGGATCCTCTGTGCCAGAGAGGGATTGGCGTGGACCGTGCTAGAGGATCGGTTCTAAGTCACTACTGGTTTTCACCAGAGCCCGCCGCAAAGCGGGATGGTCTTGCTGCGGCGGTAGTGACCAGGTCGTATCCCCTAGCAACGGCTCAACCTCTCTGGCTGCTGAAGATAGGCGCGGTACAAGGGAGTAGACAGAAGCAAGGTCGGACGTAGCAGAAGGTCGGGGCAGGCAGCAAGGATCGTAGTCAGGGGCAACGGCAGAAGGTCTGGAATCACAGGCAAGGAACACACAAGGAACGCTTTCACTGGCACTAGGGCAACAAGATCCGGCGAGGGAGTGAAGGGGAAGTGAGGTGATATAGGGAAGTGCACAGGTGTAAACACTAATTGGAACCACTGCACCAATCAGCGGTGCAGTGGCCCTTTAAATCGCAAAGACCCGGCGCGCGCGCGCCCTAGGGAGCGGGGCCGCGCGCGCCGGGACAGAACTGACGGGGAGCGAGTAAGGTACGGGAGCCGGGGTGCGCATCGCGAGCGGGCGCTACCCGCATCGCGAATCGCATCCCGGCCGGAGGTGGTAACGCAGCGCCCCGGGTCCGTGGAACCGACCGGGGCGCTGCAGTGAGGGAAGTGTAGCGAGCGCTCCGGGGAGGAGCGGGGACCCGGAGCGCTCGGCGTAACACCTATTCATCTCTACTGAACGTAGTGCAGTGGTTTGGCTGCAAGATAACTGTGGTTATTTGTGAACGAGCTGTGCCAAACTAAATGAAAATGTTAGGCAACTGCAAGAGCACAGATCCCAACCAAATCAGAACCTTACCGTTTGGGCAGTACCCAAAGGATTACTATAAGATTATCAGCACATAAATTATTCCCTTCTTGGTAAGTTGTAATTGGGGCTGTTAATGACATGTTTCTGTATCATGTCTGCTTTATTGTCCTAAAAATGTTCAGCATCTAATTAACAAATAATCCGCTATTATCAAGAATGGCTCCAGTTTGCCCAGAATTTCCCCACCAGCAGATCTGCTTTTTGCATGCAACAGGATGTTTTCTTTTTAATGATGTGCAGTATAGTATGTGGGAACTGACTGGATGTTTCGAGCCAAGGAGGACTGTAATACGCGCACAGCTGAATTGTGAAAGTGATACTTTAAGGATTCCAACACTACTAGTTCACAGGGGCTAAAAGCAGGGCTTATAGGGAAGGATGAATCATCTTTTAAATGAAGTATTATCATCATGAAAGTATGTTCCCAAAATCTCGGTAAGTGGAATTAATTTGAAGCACAGATTTTACAGCTGATGCTTATACCTGTAGCTGATGTCGAATATCGTTTCTCCAGTTTTAAAGAAAGGAGAATAGACATGCACACATGGACTCACACATGTACAAGACAACTGTACACTGTGATGTCATATATATTTAATTTATATTTAAAGAAAAACCTATAAGGATTTGCTAATTTAGAAAATGTTTTATAGCAGGCTAAGCAGAGTTTTAACTGCAAAAAAAAAAATTAAAAAAAATAAATAATAAATACAAAATGGTAAGGACCAAAATAATGTACCACTGTCTGAGATGTTCCTGTACATGGATAATGAAGTCATAGGAATTTTAAAGGGTACCTCTCATCAAATAAACTTTTGATATATTTTAGATTAATGAATGTTGAATAACTTTCCAATAGCGTGTTAATGAAAAATATGCTTCTTTGTATTGTATTTTTCCCAATCAGTCCTGTCAGCAAGCATTTCTGACTCATGCTGGAGTCCTAAACACTCAGAGCTGCCAGCCTGCTTTGTTCACAGCCAAACAGGCTGTGAACAAAGCAGACTGGCAGCTCTGAGTGTTCTCCTTTGTGAACAAAGCAGACTGGCAGCTCGTAGTGTTTAGGACTCCAGCATGAGTCTGAAATGCTTGCTGCCAGGACTGGTAGGGAGACCCCTAGTGGTCATTTCTTCAAAGTGGAAAATTAAATAGAAAGAAGCATATTTTTTAATAACATGCAATTGTAAAGTTATTCTGCATACATTAATCTATAATATATCAAAAGTTTTTTTGATGAGAGGTACCCTTTAACTACTCTCGGTGATGTCACAATATGTCTCAGCTAATGGCTAAGGACCACATTAATGGGAAAGTGACAGCAGGTTCACCCGCACTAAGACTGATGCACTGGGTTATAGTGCAGGTGAATGGATTACAATGTGGTATCACTTAGCTGTCCACTGTCCAGTTCCAGAGATACCTGTTGTATTAGTCGGCATTGCTAATATGGAAATGACTGGCTTTGTACAATGAAGGTGGTTAAGGGCCACACAAATGATCCTGTGATCATTTGTGCAGCCCTAAGAGCACAATAGTCAAGCCTTGCAATAGGCTTGCTAAACAATTGCTGATTTACAAGATTGGCACTTGATTAGAGCGTGCATTAGCTTATCTAATAGGACCATAAAAGGGATTATCTTGTGCTCTATACTGAAGAAATTCTTCAGTTCTCGATGGTCCTACAGAGAGGACATTACTCTGGCTATTATTTCTCTGAATAATGAAAGGCCTATAAACATACCCTTAAAACGCTTTTTACAAATTTTTCCTACCTTGATCATTGTTTTAGTTATATTTCCATTAAAGTGTCCCTTTCATTTAACAAAACTTTTGTAATATCACAATTTAAAGGGATATTCTGGTCAAAAAAAAATTCCCATATCAACTGGCTACAGAAAGTTAAACAAATTTGTAAATTACTTCTAATACAAAATCTTAATCCTTCCAGCTGCTGAAGTTGAGCTGTTCTTTTTTGTCTGACAACAGTGCTCTCTGCTTACACCTCTGTCTGTCTCGGGAACTGTCCAGAGCAGGAGAGGTTTGCTATGGGGATTTGCTCCAACTCTGGACAATCTCTGAGACAGACAGAGGTGTCAACAGAGAGCACTGTGGTCAGACAGAAAATAACAACTCAACTTCAGCAGCTAATAAGTACTGGTAGGATTAAGATTTTTTAATAGAAGTAATTTACTATTTTTTTTTTACTTTCTGTTGCCAGTTGATATGAAAAAAATGTGTTTTTGACAGGAATACTTCTATAAAGTCTTAATCAGTCAGGGTCTGGGTGTTCAGACCCCCATTTATCATTAGAATGCGCTGGTATAAGTGCACAGCTCTGCACTTCACTCCCCAGCTTGCTGTGATCTCCGTTCAGTTGTGGCAGACAGGCTACATAGACTAATAATGGAGCCCATCTCTTGCAACTGGATGGAGATTCCAGCAAGAAGCAGTGTTAAGCACACAATGTGCTTCTTCTTACTCATTCTAATGTTCAATGGGGGTTTGAACACTAAGTATACAAAAAAGTAGGTTACAGCAGGAGGTGGCCTCACCAGATGGGACCCTAACATTCTCCTTCCACTCACCTCTTGGTATAATGCCTCTGACTGGGTGACATGCAGGATCCACTATCAATATAAAAAAAAAAACTCCCGTGAACAGGAAGGGGTCCACAGCTAAATGACAAATACAAAGTATACAAAAAGTAGGTTGCAGCAGCACTCATTTGTCAAAAAATGGAGGCTCTTAGGGCATTTTTTCATTTTTTGACCAATGTGTGCTGCTGCAACCTTCTTTTTTGTACACTTTGTATTTGCCACAGCAGCATGCATCTATGTATTGGGTAGTTACGCTGGCTATTTTTTTTTTTTTGTAACACCAAGACTGATCGACCCCTGTTACATATCAGAAGTCGTGTTAAATTAGAGGGAAGCTTTAAATATAACTTTGGAATTGTTGAATGAATATAAGAAAATAAACACAAAATTACACCAGTAACGTTATGTGTACTAATGCTAAGCTGTTTTAGACAAACATAACATTACATTGTGACAGCCATAATACACTTTGAATGACTAAATATTACTTAGGGTACGTTCACACGTACAGGGTCCTGCACAGATTTGATGTAGATTAGAAGCTGTGCTCAGTCATTTAGTTTACATTGAAATCTGCAGCAGAAAATCCTGTGCTTCAAATCCTGCGCAGGAACCTGTACATGTGAACGTACCCTTGTATTGATTTTGGATGGACTTCAAACAGCTAAGGCAACTATGAATTATAGTTATAGTTTATTTTTGAGTAAACATAACATACCGTATATACTCGAGTATAAGCCGAGTTTTTCAGCACGATTTTTCGTGCTGAAAACACCCCCCTCGGCTTATACTCGAGTGAACTCCCCCACCCGCAGTGGTCTTCAACCTGCGGACCTCCAGAGGTTTCAAAACTACAACTCCCAGCAAGCCCGGGCAGCCATCGGCTGTCCGGGCTTGCTGGGAGTTGTAGTTTTGAAACCTCCGGAGGTCCGCAGGTTGAAGACCACTGCGGCCTTCAACATCATCCAGCCCCCTCTCACCCCCTTTAGTTCTGAGTACTCACCTCCGCTCGGCGCTGGTCCGGTCCTGCAGGGCTGTCCGGAGAGGAGGTGGTCCGGTGGCATAGTGGTTCCGGGCTGCTATCTTCACCGGGGAGGCCTCTTCTAAGCGCTTCGGGCCCGGCCTCAACGACGCAGAGGTGCGTTCATTGCCAACGTACTTCTGCGTCATTGTCAAGGCAACGCCTCTATTCCGGGCCGGAAGCGCGGAGAAGAGGCGCCCCCCGGTGAAGATAGCAGCCCGGACCACCTCCTCACCGGACCACCTCCTCACCGGACCACCTCCTCACCGGACAGCCCTGCAGGACCGGACCAGCGCCGAGCGGAGGTGAGTACTCAGAACTAAAGGGGGTGAGAGGGGGCTGGATGATGTTGAAGGCCGCAGTGGTCTTCAACCTGCGGACCTCCGGAGGTTTCAAAACTACAACTCCCAGCAAGCCCGGACAGCCGATGGCTGCCCGGGCTTGCTGGGAGTTGTAGTTTTGAAACCTCTGGAGGTCCGCAGGTTGAAGACCACTGAGGGCGAATGATGAGAAGAGGATGATGAAGGGGGGGGGGTGTGGGGATGATGAAGGGGGGTGGGGATGATGAAGGGGGGGTGTGGGATGATTACAAGGGGATGATGAAGGGGGGATGTGTGGGATGATAAGGGGATGATGAAGGGGGGATGTGCGGGATGATAAGGGGATGATGAAGGGGGGATGTGTGGGATGATGACAAGGGGATGATGAAGGGGGGATGTGTGGGATGATGAGGGGATGATGAAGGGGGGATGTGTGGGATGATGACAAGGGGATGATGAAGGGGGGATGTGTGGGATGATGACAAGGGGATGATGAAGGGGGGATGTGTGGGATGATAAGGGGATGATGAAGGGGGGATGTGTGGGATGATGACAAGGGGATGATGATGAGGATGTTAATGACGGGTCTGGATGATGACAGGGGGGGATGAGGTATTTCCCACCCTAGGCTTATACTCGAGTCAATAACTTTTCCTGGGATTTTGGGTTGAAATTAGGGGTCTCGGCTTATACTCGGGTCGGCTTATATTCGAGTATATACGGTAATAGTTTTGGAGATAAAAAAAAAAATAATTTTTAAAAACGCTTTTGGATGTTTTTACACTCTATTAGTCCCACTAGGGACTAAATCCCCCCTCGGCTTATACTCGAGTGAACTCCGCCTGTCAATCCCTTCATCAGTGGTCTTCAACCTGCGGACCCCCAGATGTTGCAAAACTACAACTCCCAGCAAGCCCGATCATGCTGGGTGTTATAGTTTTAAAACCCCTGGAGGTCCGCAGGTTGAAGACCACTGCGGCCTTCGTTATCATCCAGCCCCCCCCCACCTTTTCATGCGCAACGTCCCTGTTTGTTGTCGTCAAGGCAACGTCACTACTCCGGGGCCAGGGCCGAAGCGAGGAGAAGAGGCCCTCCAGGTGAAAATGGACAGCCCGCAACAACTAACCATCCCCACCGGACAGTCCCTGCAGCATAGAAGGGCCGGAACAGCTTACCCTAACGTCTCACCGAGGGGAGGTGAGTACAAAACAAAAGGGGGAGGGGGCTGGATGATGACGAAGAGCGCAGTGGTCTTCAACCTGCGGACCTCCAGAGGTTTCAAAACTACAACACCCAGCATGCCCTCACAGCCGATGGCTGTCCGGGCATGCTGGGAGTTGTAGTTTTGAAACCTCTGGAGGTCCGCAGGTTGAAGACCACTGATGAAGGGATTGACAGGCGGTAATTATGAAGGGGGGGGGATGATGACGAAGGCCGCAGTGGTCTTCAACCTGCGGACCTCCAGAGGTTTTTTTTTTTTTTCCTGGGTTTTTGGGGTAAAATTAGGGGCCTCGGCTTATATTCGGGTCGGAGTATATACGGTAAATAATATTCAGAGAGATAGATATCCCCAGAGCATAGACTTAGTGGGTCTATCATCAGCCAGGGACCTGCCGGTAAAAGGGAACTATAAAAATATAATGTTAATGATACTGTATGGTGAACGATGTAAATGTAAAAAAGTCAGAAATTTCAGCTTTTTGACTGCATTCCATCACAGAAAAATTAAATAAAAAGTGATCAAAAATTCCCATATACGCACCGAGTACCGATAAAAACTACAGATCACGGCACAAAAAATGAGCCCTCATGTCTGTATACAGAAAAATTTGAGAGTTAGTGGGGGTCAAAATAGGGTGTTTTAAAAATATTAATTTTTTTTATAAAGTTTGATATATTAGTAATACAATAATAGTAAAGAGTGTAAACATGGGTATCAATTTAATCATATTGTGCCATGGAATAAAAAGAACATGTAATTTTTACTGTAAAGTGTTCCGTGTAAAAATGAAACCCTCAAAAGTTGCGAAATAGCATTTTTCTTTTCAATTACCCCACAAAATTACATTTTTTTTTGGGTTATGCTGTTCATTTTATGGTAAAATAAAAGGTGTCATTACAAAGTACAATTGGTAATGCAAAAAATAAGCCCTCCTATGGGTCTGTGGATGGAAAAATTTAAAATTTGAAATTTAGAATTCAAGGAGAAAAATTTGAGAGAAAAGGAGAGGGAGGAAAAGGGGGATCAGTGAAAAGGTGAAAGGACAGAGGTGCAGGTTATAGCATAACAGTGTTGACAGCGTAAAAAACCTACCTCAGTAACAGATTGTATCTATACAGACCACTCCAAAACAAGTGCAAAATGTATGTAAAGGAAACTCTGAGGAGGACAGTTTGTTGATTCAGTTGTTATCAGATCTTGTAAGGTTCTTCAACTTAGAAAATGTGGGGTTATGAGCTATTGATCAATTGTAGGGGGGGGGGGGGGGTGCTACAGGAGGTCAACCTCTTCAGGTAATGGTAATCAGGGTGGAATATTCATGATTATGTTGATTCCAAACGGGTAAAGCCAGAGTCTGTCAGTGGATGAGGATCTGGTTTATCTACAAGCTAAGGGTACTTAGGCCCTGTTAGATTTACAGATATGCACCCTTAAAAAGGAGGTCAACAATTTTCAGGCCTTTGATTAGACGGAATGTGAGTCTTTGTAACCAGGAAGAAAATATCTATGGAAGGAAGTTATATCTATGGCCGGATTGTTTTGTGTGGGCTTGCACATTAGTGCTCTGTGGATCCTCTTAATCTTTTCTGCCATCTCAGGGTCAATATTAAAAAAAAAAAATCTGAAAAGTTGTAGCTGGTTTCCCTCTTTCAATTTTTTTTCTTCTTTCCTTGTCAGGGCAAATTTGAAGAAAATTACATTGTGCCGAGCCATAACCGTAAGGCATATGTTAGAGCTTTCTAGAGAAACGCCAAGGAAATAGGTAGTCTCTACCTTCCTGCTAATTGCATTAGGGTCCTTAAAGGGGTACTCCGGTGCTTAGACATCTTATCCCCTATCCAAAGGAAAGGGGATAAAATGCCTGATCACGGGAGTCCCGCCGCTTGGGACCCCCGTGTTCTTGCACGCGGCACCCCATTTTTAATCAGTCCCCGGAGCGTGTTCGCTCCGGGTCTGATTACCTGCGACCACAGGGCAGACGGTGTGTGACGTCACGCCTCCGCCCCTGTGTGACATCATGCTCCGCCCCTCAATGCAAGCCTATTGGAGGGGGCGTGACAGCTATCACGCCCCCTCCCATAGGCTTGCATTGAGGTGCGGAGCATGACGTCAGACGGGGGTGGAGGTGTGACGTCACACGCCGTCAACCCTGTGGCCGGCGGTAATCAGACCCGGAGCGAATACGCTCCGGGGACTGATTACAAACAGAGTGCCGCGTGCAAGATCATGGAGTCCCCAGCGGCGGGACTCCTGTGATCAGGCATCCTTTGGATAGGGGATAAGATGGCTAAGCACTGGAGTACCCCTTTAATGAGCAGAGATTTCATCTCAGACTGTGAGCAATTCACACCATGTTTAAAGATAGGGTCTCAAAGATTGTCTTGTTGTCAACCTTATTTGTAGGCATGTATAAGTAGAGTGTCTGCCTTTTCGAGTAGCCATCGTCCACTTCTGACAGACTCTTATTTTTAAGGATTGCTTATCTTGAATATGGATTTCCTATTACCCTCTCCAGCACTAGACATTTAAGGGGTCCTCTGCTGCTCAGCGTTTGGAACAAACTGTTCCGAACACTAGAGCTGGCTCCATGAGCTTGTGATGTCATAGCCCCGCCCCCTCATGATGTCATGCCCTGCCCCCTTAATGCAAGTCTATGGGAGGGGGCGTGATGGCTTTCATGCCCCCTCCCATAGACTTGCATTGAGGGGGCAAGGTGTGATGCCATGAGGGGGTGGGGCTATGACGTCACAAGCTCCCGGTGTGTTCCAAATGCTGAGCAGCGGTGTACCCCTTTGAGTCCCTAGTAAATTACAGAGTTAAATTCATTTCTGTTGTACTTTTATAGCACACAAAAATTACGTGAAAAATAGTGTTAACATTTTTTTATTTTACTGTAATTACAAATAATATGAATTAAACAATAATTACAACTTATTTTGTAGACTACTACCTTAACAAATTATATGGATTATTTCTCATTTCATACCTTTATCTGCCCAGCGAATGTACCTGTCACTTTATATAAAGATTGCAAAAAGGACATTGACCATTGAAAGTAACCAATGCAAATTTTGACATATTTTCCTACAAAATTCATAACTTAAAGCACATTTAGGACAAGATATTTTCCAGAAGGAGATAGGCAAGGGATGTGTTTTTACAATTCAATTTTTTATACATCAACCTGTTCCCCCAAGTGGCCTTTATTTTCTCACATTTTACATGCTCAAATGTAGGTGACACTGCAGGTTGGAAGAAATCTAAGACTATTGAATAGAAATGTGCTTTTTTTACTGCATTCATCTGGTAATAAATGGCTGGCTGAGTGCTGTAAAAGTTTTGTTATCTGGTGCTGCTCCGTTTTATTCTCACCCTAATCGTTCACACTAGAAGTGAAAATATGCATCACACATTCAGATTTTTCTCCTATGAGAGCATATTGTTGTAACCTTTCACTTCTCCAAGGATACTAATTGTACTTATGTTTGATATTTTCCTAGAGATTTCAAGGAAATAATGCATATAATTGTACACAAATATGTATTTATTTTATGTATTAATGCTCAGGGAAATTTCTATTCACATACCAGGGCACCCCCATGAGCTGGGTCTAAGGATAATAGGCACCCTTGGTACCAGCAGAAAGAGTTATTAATAACATTTTAGGGTAGCGCCACACATTGTTGGCAGCTGCATGTAGAATAACCAACACCCACATGTCATGGCCAATGGTTAAAGAATGCATGTGCCCATTGGCTACTAGTGTTGAGCGGCATAGGCCATATTCGAATTTGCAATATTTCACGAATATATGGACGAATATTCCTCATATATCCAAAAAATTTGCATATTTGTAATATTCACGTTTTTTTCCGCATATGTGTAAATTCGCATATGCGAAAATTCGCATATGTGAAAATGTATGAACTTTATAGTAAGTACAGTATACCATTGTAACTTGATAGAAGCAGCAGATCAATTTTCGCCCGGCGGTCTCACACAGTAGTATTAGAGCCTTCTTTAGACCACACAAGCTGGAAGCAGAGAGGGATGATCACTGTGATGTGTACTGTGAAAAAAATAGCAAATATTCGTAATTTCGATTATATAGTGCTATATTCGAGAATATTCGTAAATTCCCGAATATGCGATATTCACGAATAAAATTTTAATTGAGAATATTCGCGAGCAACACTATTGGCTGCCACATACAGGTGTAGTTATTTTAATGTATTTTCAAGAGGGGAGTACACCGAGATGTATCTTCATCTAAGGTGAAAGAAAGTCTACCTTCATCCTTGCTTCATAGTATTATGGAAAGCTATGAAAATCACACGCCAGAACATCCTTTATATTGCTATTACTATTCTTTTTTTTCTTTGATAATAATTCTAAATTAAAAAAAGATAGTTGAAATCTCAAGTCCAGTTAGATTTTACAGAACATTCATTTCTTATTTTTCTTGCATTTGAAATGCCACCAGTATTGACATATCAGAACACTGTAACTTTGTTGACACTTTGACCAAATGTTGACAGTAAGTCATATGTACCAAATGTCATCTCAAATGCTCTCTTTCACCATGGCTGATGTTTTTTTTTTTTTTGGGCAAACAGACAGGAGTAGTAATCTTTTTTAGACCTGGGCAGGAGGTGGTCTAGATTTGCCTTTTTGTTTATTTATTTGTTTTGCTCCATTTGTGGCAACATTTGCGCAAAAATAAAAAACACGCAGATAATACATTCATGACCACTACATCTGTTGCTTTAAAAAAATGTTCTAGCAACACCAAAAGATCAAAATGATCGATTTTAGAACTTTGAAGAAGAAAAAAAATGCAAAAAAACCCAGCAATTAGCGCAAAAATAAAAAAAAATTCACAAGACCAAATAAAAAATAAATAAATAAAAAACGCAATATTCAATAATCTGTGAACACAGACTAAGATAACTAGGTTAAAGCAGAACGGACATAAATCATCCTAAAAACCAACAAAAGTTCTACAGACTAAAAATTAAGAAACTCAGAAATATCACAATATAAATACAAAGTGCATGATAAAACATAGTAGATCAGAATTGAAGAAATCACAAGCAACCAGAGTGCAGCAAAGCTAGGGTTTAAATAGCCACATCCGAGTTGCAATTGGCTCAGAGCATTAATGCTTCCAAGCACAGAAAGAATTAGAACAGAAACTGCTCAGATAAGAATACCATTGTCTGAACAGACTCCAAGACATAAAAACACAAAAATACAAAAATGGACATTACAGACATAAAAGATAAAAAAAAATTACGAAGACAAAAAATGTACTTCATCACTGAACAGCATGCAATAGGGAATGCAAAGATCTATCTGAAATTACTCATTCACATTGAATTTACTTATTAATATTGCAAATTTTACTTAATTGTCTTGGTTATCCTCAGTCAAGTGTCTGCACCATCAGAATTTAGTAAGGGCCATTTATAGGTAAGCTAAATTTGCTAAACTGAGGCTCGGCTAACCCCACATTCCAAGTGCACCATTGTGGCCTCTTATTGAATGAAGCAATAACAGCAGTTACTTCTGTTACATCCATAGCCGTTTTTGATCTTCCACCTTTAATTTTTTTTGGTGACAGAATCTATTTCTTGGAATTTGGCAAGGTGTTTGGCAACTGCACTATGGTTAATGGGAGGCCCTGTTGAGTGATGTTGGTTGAAATATGAAATGGACATTGTCATTAAAACTACTTTTTACTATTGCACTCCTTATGGCAAATAAAAAAATAAAAAATATTTCTAATGTACTTTGTTTACAAGTTTTCTATGTTTTCTATGTTTTTTTTGTGTGTTTAAAAAAGTGGCCACTAGGTGTCTCCCTTCTTGTCCAGAACACATTTCCCCCTATCTCTTGCAAAAACTTTTGACTCCTGCTAGCCTGGCAGATATTCAAAATCAGGAAATGAAGTCTGGGGTGCTGAGGGGTGTGTGTGCAGTCTTAGCCAATCATAGCTCATGTCACGCCGAGCGCTCCGGGTCCCGCTGCGCTCGCGACGTGCAGCTGCATGCAGCGCTCCAGTCAGCACCGCTGTCACTCACCAGCCCTGTCCTCCTGTTCAGTCCCGGCGCGCGCGGCCCCGCTCTCTAGGGCGCGCGTGCGTCGGGTCTCTCAGATTTAAAGGGCCAGCGCACCATTAATTGGTGCCTGGCCCAATTAGTTCCAAGCACTTCCTGTCCCTGCCGGATCTTGTTGCCTTGTACCAGTGAAAGCGTTCCCGTGTGTCCTTTGCCAGTGTATCCAGACCCTTGCCGTTGCCCTTGACTACGAACCGTTGCGGCCTGCCCTGACCTTCTGCTATGTCTGACCTTGCCTTTTGCCTAGTCCTTCTGTACCGCTCCTGACTCAGCAGTCAGTGAGGTTGAGTCGCTATCGGGTGGAACGACCTGGGGGTTACCTGCCGCAGCAAGTCAATCCCGCTTTGCGGCGGGCTCTGGTGAACACCAGTAACCCCTTAGATTCCATTCCCCTTGTACGGCCCACGTCATCACCTCACTGACACAGAGGATCCACCACCTGTATCTACCCTGCATACCACTCCGGATCCTGACAGTAGATCCGGCCATGGATCCCGCTGAGCTCCCGCTGCCCAGTCTCGCTGACCTAACCTCCGTGGTCGCCCAGCAATCACAGCAGATCGCGCTACTAGGACAACAGCTGACTCAGTTGACTGCTATGCAGCAACAACAGCAACCATCTCCTCCGCCAGCTCCTGCATCTCCTCCGTAGCGAGAGGCTGCTCCCAGTTTCCGCCTGTCTCTTCCAGACAAGTTTGATGGGGACTCTAAACTGTGCCGTGGATTTCTGTCCCAGTGTTCCCTGCACCTGGAGATGATGTCAGACCTATTCCCTACAGAACGGTCTAAGGTGGCGTTCGTGGTCAGCCTCCTGTCTGGAAAGGCCTTGTCATGGGCCACACCGCTTTGGGACCACAACGATCCTGCCACTGCTACAATCCAGTCCTTCTTCTCAGAAGTACGTAGTGTCTTTGAGGAGCCAGCCCGGGTTTCCTCAGCCGAGACTGCTTTGCTGAATATTGTCCAAAGGAGTTCTTCAGTGGGCGAATACGCCATCCAGTTCCACACCCTCGTCTCTGAGCAATCCTGAAATAATGAGGTCCTCTGCGCGACCTTCAAGAAAGGCTTATCCAGTCACATCAAAGATGTCCTGGCCGCACAAGAAATTCCTGCTAGCCTGTCTGAACTCATCCATTTGGCCACCCGCATCGACATGCGTTTCACGGAAAGATGCCAGGAGCTTCGTCAGGAAAAGGATCTTGTTCACACCAGAATGTGTTCCTCCCAGGCTCCTCTCTTCCAACGTCCTTTGCAATCAGTTCCTGTGCCTCCTGCCGAGGAGGCTATGCAAGTGGATCGGTCTCGCCTGACTCAACAAGAGAGGTCTCGCCGTAGGAATGAAAACCTGTGCCTATACTGTGCTAGCACTGAACATTTCCTAAAAGACTGTCCTACTCGTCCTCCGCGTCTGAGAAACGCACCCACTCACCTAGTTAACGTAGGAGAGTCGTTGCTAGGAGTGAATTCTTCCTCTCCACGATTGACTATACCTGTGCTGATTGCTATACCCGCTAATGCTACTTCCTTCTCCGCTGTGGCCTTCTTGGACTCGGGTTCAGCAGGAAGTTTCATTGAAGCCTCCCTAGTCAACAGATTCAACATTCCAGTTATCCGTCTTGTCAAACCTCTCTTCATTTCATCCGTCAATGGAGAGAGACTGGTATGCACCGTGCGTTACCGCACTCAACCGCTACTCATGAGTGTTGGAGTTCACCATCATGAACATATTGAATTTTTTGTGCTACCCAACTGCACTTCTGAAATTCTTCTGGGCTTGCCCTGGCTCCTACGTCATTCGCCTAGCCTCGACTGGATCACCGGGGACATTAAGAGTTGGGGATCTTCTTGCCACAAGCGATGTCTCCACCCAGTTTCTTCCTGCCAGGTCTCCACGGCTACTCCATTGCCAGGTCTTCCTAAGGCCTATCTGGACTTTTCGGATGTCTTTTGTAAAAAACAAGCAGAGGTCTTACCTCCACATAGACCCTATGACTGCCCTATCGACCTGCTTCCTGGTACCACACCGCCCCGTGGTAGGATTTACCCACTTTCTGCTCCGGAAACACATGCTATGTCTGAGTACATACAAGAAAACCTCAAAAGAGGTTTTATCCGGAAATCTTCTTCTCCAGCTGGAGCTGGATTTTTCTTTGTCGCTAAAAAAGATGGATCTCTCCGCCCTTGTATTGATTACCGCGGTCTCAAAAAAATCGCTATCCTCTGCCTCTCATCTCCGAACTCTTCGGCCGACTGCGAGGTGCTAAAATTTTCACCAAACTTGATCTAAGGGGCGCGTATAACCTCATCCGTATTCGAGCAGGTGATGAAGGGAAAACCGCCTTTAATACCAGAGATGGTCACTTTGAATACCTAGTCATGCCCTTTGGTCTATGCAATGCCCCAGCAGTCTTTCAGGACTTTGTTAATGAGACATACTATACTCCTGTGTGGTAGTCTATCTTGACGACATCCTCATTTTTTCCTCCAACCTAGAGGAACATCGCCTTCATGTTCGTCAAGTGCTCCAGCGACTACGCCAAAATCAACTTTACGCCAAAATTGAGAAGTGTCTATTCGATCACAGCAGTGTTCCCTTCCTGGGGTACATTGTGTTCGGACAAGGTCTTCAAATGGACCCTGATAAACTTTCTGCGGTAATGGATTGGCCTCGTCCCACTGGCCTGCGAGCAATCCAAATATTTCTCGGATTTGCAAATTACTATCGTCAATTCATTCCCCACTTCTCCACCATCGTTGCTCCTATTGTAGCACTGACTAAGAAAAATGCTAATCCAAAATCCTGGCCGCCACAGGCGGAGGAAGCCTTTAACCACCTCAAAGCCGCCTTCTCCTCTGCTCCAATCTTGTCCAGACCTGATCCTCAGAAGCCTTTCTTCCTCGAGGTTGACGCTTCCTCTGTTGGAGCCGGAGCTGTTCTCCTACAAAAATCCACTAAAGGAAAAAATGTCACTTGCGGATTTTTCTCCAAGACCTTTTCTCCTCCAGAAAAAAACGATTCCATTGGAGATCGTGAACTATTGGCGATTAAGTTGGCCCTTGAGGAGTGGAGACATCTTCTGGAAGGATCCCTTCACCCCATCACCATTTATACAGATCACAAAAATCTGTCTTATCTCCAATCCGCCCAGCGGCTAAATCCTCGCCAGGCGAAGTGGTCGTTGTTTTTTGCCCATTTTAACTTTCAAATTCATTTTCGTCCCGCAGACAAGAATGTCAGAGCTGATGCTCTATCTCGTACCACCGATGCCTCTGAAGCCGAGACCCTTCCTCAGCACATCATCCCTCCTGAGTGTCTGATCTCTTCTGCTCCTGCTTCTCTGGTGCCTATTCCTCCCAGAAAGACTTATGTTCCTCCCCGCCTTCGTCTCCGGATCCTCAAATGGGGCCATTCCTCCCTTCTGGCAGGTCACGCTGGAATCAAAAAGACTTTACAGTTGATTGCCAGACACTATTGGTGGTCCTCCTGTGAAAGGATGTGACCGATTTCATACAAGCCTGTACAGTATGTGCACGTGACAAGACCCCTCGTCAAAAGCCTTCAGGTCTTCTCCATCTGCTGCCGGTGCTTGAACAGTCTTGGTCCCACATAGCCATGGATTTCATCACCGATCTTCCTGTATCCCAGGGCAACACTTTCATCTGGGTGGTCGTTGATCGTTTTTCCAAAATGGCTCACTTTACTCCACTTCCAGGTCTTCCTTCTGCGCCACAGTTTCTCGTCCTCCTATCACCCCCCAATCCAATGGACAAGTGGAAAGAGTGAACCAGATTCTTGGTGACTACTTGCGATATTTTGTCTCCTCTCGCCAAGACAAAGTGTGGCTCTCTGCCAAATACATACGGTTTCGTGTCCCTAGCTACAAGTTGGGTCCTCGCTACCTTGACCCTTTTAAAATCAAGAATCAAATCAATTCTGTCTCTTACAGGCTTCATCTTCCCTCTTCTCTTCACATTCCTAACTCTTTCCATGTGTCTCTTCTCAAACCTCTTGTGCTTAACTACTTTTCTCCCAAGGTTACTGTTCCCGCTCCCGTTTCTGGCTCCTCTGATGTCTTCTCCGTTAAAGAAATCCTCGCTTCCAAGATAGTCCGAGGTTAAAAAATTTTTTTTTGCTAGATTGGGAGAATTGTGGCCCTGAGGAGAGATCATGAGAACCCGAGGCCAATATTTTAGACAAAGAACTCATCCTCAGATTCCTCGGTTCAAAAAAGAGGGGGAGACCCAAGGGGGGGCGTACTGTCACGCCGAGCGTTCTGGGTCCCGCTGCTTCCCCGGAGCACTCGCGACGTGCCGCTGCTCCCGTGTCATCGGAGGGGACGCGATCCGAGGCACGGGACGTGCCCGCTCTCGGATCACGTCCCATGTCACTTACGGGCCCCGTCCTCCTGCTCAGTCCCGGCGCGTGCGGCCCCGCTCTCTAGGGCGAGCGCGCGCCGGGTCTCTCAGATTTAAAGGGCCATGGTGCCTGGCCCAATTAGTTCCAAGCACTTCCTGTCCCTGCTGGATATTGTTGCCTTGTGCCAGTGAAAGCATTCCCGTGTGTCCTTTGCCAGTGTATCCAGACCCTTGCCGTTGCCCTTGACTACGAACCGTTGCTGCCTGCCCTGACTTTCTGCTACATCTGACCTTGCCTTTTGCCTAGTCCTTCTGTACTGCCCCTGACTCAGCAGTCAGTGAGGTTGAGTCGCTATCGAGTGGAACGACCTGGGGGTTACCTGCCTCAGCAAGTCCATCCCGCTTTGCGGCGGGCTCTGGTGAAAACCAGTAACCCCTTAGATTCCGTTCCCCTGGTATGGCCCACGTCATCACCTCACTGACACAGAGGATCTACTACCTGTATCTACCCTGCATACCACTCCGGATCCTGACAGCTCATCTCACACACTGAACTGCTCTGCTTCTGTATGGCTTCAGATGATGTCATGCCTGCTGGGTAACCCCCCTTCTCAGCCTGTGAATCTGACTGAGGCTGAGCAGAAAATATAGAGCAATATCAAGGTAGAAAACTAAAGGTAGAAAATTATAAAAATAGAGGCAGGGGTGGTTTATCATGATGGGGGCAGTGAACTGGGAGGATTATAAAATTTAACAGGATCATGACAGGTACTCTTTAAAATCTTCTGGGCTGTGTCACCTGAAAAGAGCAAAATCTTAAAACTTTCACATGTCCTGTACAATATAAGAATTCATGTTTTAGCAAGAATGAATATAGTTACATTAAAATGAGGCAAACAATTTTTTCTGGTGAAATTAAAGAACGTTTAATATGTCACCTTCCCATTTGAAGTACTGTTGAATACAAGATGGGGATTCCTGCTGTGTTGGTTACATGGACTGACAGGTTTCCCCCTTCCCCCCATGGCTTGCGTTTAAAACTGGATCACTATATGCCAAGCTATTTTTAGTTTTTATTGGTGTTACCTTATTTTTGAGACACCTCAAATTGTATTTTTCCATGAAATACATTGAATATGGGAAGTTACTTGGGCTCAGTATCATTTAACCTATTATGTAGACAAAATAATAGAACTGTTTTCTTGCCATGCTGACTAACCATTGTAGTATTAAAGTATTTTTTATTCGTCTTGGAATAGTATTACAATTTATGTTTGCATTGTTCCTACTGGAACAAATCTTAAGAATAATTGTTGCTTCCTTGCTTCAGAGCAACCGGTGGTTTAAGAAGAACAGCATGCTGTGTTTGTTCTTTTTATGGCCTTCTACTTTACAGAAATAGTCTGTTTTTTATGTATTTTTTTCAGCATTAGCACTAAACAATAATGCCAATGTATACAACATCTTGCCAGGTTCTCACGTACATGTTGGCTTTCTCCATAAATTGTGGGAAGTTTGTCTTCTGCCAAAATTACCCTAATGACATACTATGAACCTTCAAATGCAGTCTGCCCTAAATGAACAAGCAGTCTCCAAATTACCAAAAGCCACAAAGCTTTGTTTACTTTGAAGTTTGCCATACTTTCATTTGGGATCATTATATATCCTCCATTTTATTTTGTACATCTGTCATCAAATTTGGCTATATTCAACGCATATAATAATAGTTAACAGTTACATATGAGGCTTACCTTAGTCATAAAATTTACAGTTTAAAAACTGTTAATATTATAGGATTTAAAGTATACCTATAACTTTAAAAAAAAACCAAAAAAATTTTTTTGACATGTCCCAGAGACATACAGTTGGGGTCTGAGTGTTCTCAATTGTTAGAACGAGTGAGGGGACTTACATAGTAGGTTTCTCTCGCTTAGCACACTCTTCTCCAGCTATTTCTAGCTATTGGTCGTGACTGATCAAAACTCTCTACAACATATCAAAAGTTTATTAAAGAGATATTGCCATTTTAAAGGAATATCCTCTACTTTTGTTCCTATGGGCTTTTATGAATAAACATACATGTAACAGTTCTGGTATGTATGACAGTTGTGTTTTTCTGTATTAAACAGGACCTTTGCCCATTTCAAAAAGTTAAGATTTTAAAAGCTTAGGGCGTCCTGATTCTAAAGCTTTTTACAGTTTTTGAATCTGCCCTCCCATTCCCAATATATGTTTGTTTATAATTTGTTTGACAATTCATAGAATTGTCAGTTGAGCATGAGCTTAATTTTTCAAATGGGCGTGAATGTCATAATGGGTAAGATAATGCAGTCAGGGGGTGTGAATGTTGTACATTGCTTCATACACACCCCATGACTGTATAATCCCACCCATTATCTGATATTCACTTCCATTATAAAAGCTATGTTCATGATGACCATCTAATGATTTCCTGAACTGTCAGAAAAACTACCGTATTTATCGGCGTATAACACGCACTTTTTAGGCTAAAATTTTTAGCCTAAAGTCTATGTGCGTGTTATACGCCGATACACCCCCAGGAAAGGCAGGGGGAGAGAGGCCGTCGCTGACCGCTTCTCTCCCCCTGCCTTTCCTGGGGTCTAGAGCGCTGCTGCCGGCCCTTCTCTCCCCCTGGCTATCGGCGCCGCTGCTCGTTCTGTCCCCCTGCCGGCGCCGATAGTCAGGGGGAGAGAAGCGGCGCCGACAGCCAGGGGGAGAGAAAGGGCAGCGGCACCCATTGCCGGCGCCGCTGCCCCGTTGCCTCCCCCCATCCCCGGTGGCATAATTACCTGGGTCGGGTCCGCGCTGCTGCAGGCCTCCGGCATGCGTCCCCGGCGTCGTTGCTATGCGCTGCACGGTGCGGTGCAATTTCCTTGGTAAAATGAGGGTGCGTGTTATAGGCCGGTGCGTGGTATACCCCGATAAATACGGTATAAACCCACACATTTTGGGAATGGGGTTCTTTATGCTACATGAGGATAGTAAAATCACATTTTTTTTGGATTAGCCGCAGGTCACCTTAAAAGTGCCTCATAATAAACATGAACCCGTTAACAGATACACATTAAGAGTAAAGCTGCTCCAGATAAATTGTATGAATATTTGTAATGCATAAAATCTATTTAAAAAAATTAACTTTCTTTAAAACAGGCACCAAACACTTTTATTATATTTCATTTTTGTGGCTTTTAATTTTTTTCATTATGCCTGTAATATTTTTATTTTTTTAAATAAATTATTAATTTTTTTACTCCAATATCATCTCCAGGTGTCAAAGAGCAGCCATCACATTTAACCCCTTAAGGACACAGCCCATTTTGACCTTAAGGACACAACCAATTTTAGCTTTGCATTTTTGCTTTTTCCACCTCATCTTCTAAAATCCATAACTCTTTTAGATTTCCATTCACAGGCTTGTTTTTCTGCGTGACCATTTGTACTTTGTAGTGACATCACTTATTTTACCCTAAAATGTATGGGAAACCAAAAAAATATTTTTTATGTAAGGAAATTTTAACGAAAATCATAATTTTGCTAAGTTCGGGGGGGTTTTGTTTCCATGCTGTACACTTTACAGTTACATTTTCATGTTTTCTTTATTGTCTGGGTCAATATGATTACAATGATACCCATGGTTACATACATTTCTATTATTGTACTGCTTTTAAAAAATCCCAAACTTTTTTTTTTTTTTTACAAAATCAGTATGTTTAAAAGTGCATTATTTTTACCATCTCTAACTTTTTTATTTTTCTGTATTTAGGAATGTGTGAGGGCTCATTTTTTGTGCCATGATCTGTAGCTTGTTTTAGTACCACTTTTGCGAATATGTGACTTTTTGATTGCTTTTTGTAAAAAAAATTTGCAGTTTGATGTTCGGACATTTATGCAGGCGACGATACCAAATATGTTTATTATTTATTGTTTTTTATGCTTTTTTCTATTAATATGGGGAAAAGGGGTGATTTAAAACTTTATTGGAGGAGGGGCTTTTTCAAAAAATGTATTACATTTAAAAAAAAAAAATTGTCCCCATAGGGGATTATTTATAGCAATCGCTAGATTGGTAATACTGTTCAGTATAATTCATAGGCATAGTACTGATCACTTTTATCGGCGAACTTCTCCTCTGGTCTGCTGAAAGGCAGATCAGTGCAAAAGACCCCGGGAGACGAATGGAGGCATGTGAGGGGATCTCCGTCTGCCATCTTGGCTGATCTGATCCCCGCGGCAGTGCCACGGGCGATCAGATCAGCCATTTTAAATGCTGCACTGCTGCAGATGCCATGATCTGTATTCATCATGGCATCTGAGGGGTTAATGGCAGACATCAGTGCTGCTGACAGCCGCTGGGACCCGCCGTGAATGAAGTGAGAACGTAAATGTACAGTGCTGTGGGCTAAGTAGCACTGTAGCGCTATACATTTACGGTTCATGTTCTTAAGGGGTTAAATGGGCACTGTCAGATACAAAAACTTTTGCTAAGTTTTAAAGCATGCAAAACCAATCGGTTTTGCAATTGCTTTAATTAGAAATTTGTCACAAATTCATTGTGAAAAAGCCAGTAAAAAAACTGGCAACTAGGGGTCCCCCTGCCTGCTTGGACACATACCAGTCCGGCCATGTTCAGCTGTCATTGCCTACGTCATGGACCCATCTGGTGATTGGCAGCAGGTCCAGCGCTGCTGTGCTCGCTCCCCTCACTCTGCCTGTGTGAGCGCGCGGATGACGGGAGTAAGTAAATAGCTTCACTGCCTGTGTAGTGAAAACTCCTGCTTCCCTCCAGATTCTGTCAGCTGTGAGGGATGCAGGAGTTTTCACCACACTGGAGGACCACAACAGCCGACATCAGAGTGCTCCTAGCATCACTGATACTATGAGTGCTAGAAGCGCACAGGGAAAGCTGATGTCGGCTGGTGCAGCTCCCGAGATCGCACCACACACTATTCAGCCCTCTTTCCACCGCTCATATAGCCACCGGCCACCGCCACTCCCATAGATGCCTGCCCCGCCACTCACATGTTCGCCTGCCCCCACTCACATCTCTGCCTGCCCACTGCTCACATCTCCCCTAGAGTTAGCAATTCTACAACTCCCAGCATGCCCTGACATTGAGAACACGCTGGGTGTTGTAGTTTTGCTAATGCTAGGGGAGATGGGAGCAGATGGCATACTGAGGGAGGGAGCGGAGACCTGCACAGTGAGGCCATGCCCCCTCCCTTTGAGAGGATTTAAAACTACTGAGCTACAATAAAAGTGTAATAAAAAAAAATAAAGGTGCTAAAATTAGATGTACATGGTCAGGATAAGGTACTGAGTGATATATTTTAAAAAAATTGTTGGATCTGACACGTACACTTTACTGATTTCTTTTACTTTTATTTACATTTCTTTCATTATTCTTTAGACAGGAGCAGCGTTCAGCTCCTGACATTTCTGGTTTAGTACAGTGCATAGTGCTCCTAGAAAGCAGTGGGGAAACTACTAAAATACTTTCTGGCAGCTGCATGCCAACCTTATATCTACATCTGTTTGCAAGGTTTTTTGTTGGTTATTTGCCCATTGTAAAGTCTGATTTGTTGATGGAATATAGGTGCAGTTTTTGATGTCAGTAGGGGGTCATAAAGGTAGGAAACACATGCAGTTAGAACTAGCCATGGCAATGAAATTGTATTAAAATCTACAACTTGAACTAGGACAACTCCCTTTAAATCTCTATACATTTTTGCTTCCAGTATACATGACATATAAGGACTATTCATTTTTGTACATTCACCTATAACTATTCACCAAAACTATTCATGGCTAATGGAGCAATATATCAAGATAGTAAAAAAAAAAAAAAAAAAAAAGACATAATTTCCATTATATAAAACCCATGCACTTCATTTAGTTATGGGTTAATAAACTTTCCTTTAAAAAGAAAATATTCTGTATTATTTCTTCATCAGTTATAGTGAGTTATGGCAAATGTCCTGTGTTGTTGAAATATTTTCAGTGCTCTTCAAGACTGATTTAGCGTTGTGTGAATTATAAGCTGTTCAACATAAAGACACATAAATTAGGGATGTGACTGGGTCAGCTTCAGGCTGCCATTGTGTTTGTTTCAGTTATAGATTTTAATTATTTAGCTCTTCCTACCTTATTACTTTTATTTTAATCATGTTATTCTAATGAGATTAATACTTTTACAGATTATTTTTTGACATTTTTTTTTCTTTCCTTGAGTTAAGGTACTGTTTAGAGATGAGCGAACTTACAGTAAATTTGATTCGTCACGAACTTCTCGGCTCGGCAGTTGATGCCTTTTCCTGCATAAATTAGTTCAGCTTTCAGGTGCTCCTATGGGCTGGAAAAGGTGGATACATTCCTAGGAAAGAGTCTCCTAGGACTGTATCCACCTTTTCCAGCCCATCGGAGCACCTGAAAGCTGAACTAATTTATGCAGGAAAAGTCATCAACTGCCGAGCCGAGTAGTTCGTGACAAATCAAATTTACTGTATGTTCGCTCATCTCTAGTACTGTTCTTGGAATTCTTTTCTGCTACGGTGTTATTTGAAACTCTTAGGTTTAGGTATAAAACTTCTACCATTCCCAAAGCTTATTACAGTCAGACACAGCGCTTTCTAATGCCATCTCTGTCCTCCAGAACAGTAGTAAAGCCCCATAGGTAACCTTGGACAGTTCCTTACAAGGAGAGAGGTGGCAGCAGATCACCTTGTCTGACCGGAAAGACTACTTGACTTCCTCCAAGGCATACAGTAGCTGATAAGTACTGTAAGACTTGATTTATTTTTTATAGAAGTAATTTAAAAATCTGTACAGTGATCCCTCAACTTACAATGGCCTCAACATACAATAGTTTCCACATACAATGGTCTTTTCTGGACCATTGTAACTTGAAACCAGACTCAACATACAATGCTACAGACAGTCCAGATCTGTGAAACATGTCAATGGGTGAAAGAACTGACCAATCAGAATGGACATTTTATCAGACACCAGTCAGGGCATACACTTCAGTAATACAGATGTTTTACTGAAGTGCATGCACTGACTGGTGTCTGGTAGCGCCCCTACAGTACAAGGAGGTATCACATGTTCTGTACTACTCTTTACCTGTGCCAGGGTTAGCTGCTCCTTTGGACACCAGGTGAGGGCGGCTCCACTGCACTTTTTTTTAACTTTTTTTTAAGGACATTGTGTATTCTGTACAGAACCCTGAAGAAGCTCCTGTCCTCTACATAGACCAGCATTTCCCAACCAGGGTGCCTCCAGCTGTTGCAAAACTACAACTTTCAGCATGCCAGGACAGCCAAAGGCTGTCTGGGCATGCTGAGAGTTTTAGTTTTGCAACAGCTGGAGGCACCCTGGTTGGGAAACACTGACAGTGATTTACAGCTCCCAGCAGATCTTTCTTACTTTTATATGTAAGAATTTGCTTTATCTGTATTAGTTATTTACTTATTTTTCTTTAATCCTCACGTTTTCCTATTTTTGGATGACATTTTGGTGGCTTCAGAACCAATTACCAGGTTTCCATAGAGTTATAGTCTCAACATACAATGGTTCCAACATACAATGGTCATCCTGGAACCAATTAATATTGTAACTTGAGGGATCACTGTACTAACTTTCTACCAATAGTTAATCTAAAAATGATGCTCTTTTCTCCGTAGTATCCCTTTAACTGTTACCTGTATGATATCTTCAGGAGCACACCTGTGTAGCCATGTTATCTACCACTACATGGTCACTTTATGGTCGTATTATGTAATATTTGTATACCTTGTCCTTCATTTTCATAACCTCACTGCAAATATGACACTAGTCAGATAAGCTACTTCCATTGCAAGCTCAGCCAATGATGATAGCTTTGACTATGCTGCCTCACACCCTGTACTCCTGGCACTATTTTTTGAGGGTGACTATATGTCTGAAAACATGGCCATCAATAAAAAGCACCACTCTTTTGTCCATTCCACATCCTGGTGTAGTGGTAATGTGAAATAAGAATAAGAAAGTGTATTATTGTAAAAGGAATCAGTATTTTTATTTGCATGGTGCAATCCATTATACAGTAGCAAGTAACCAGTTAGCTCTAAGAAACATAACAGCTAAAATCTGATCTTCTATAGACAATACTTTTATTTAGACACTGTAAACCCATGCATTTTTAATTGCTACAAATACATTTACCATATACATGAGTTTTGTCACATACATACCTGTCACTGGTGTATTCCCAATCATCTTAAATGACCATTCCTGTTCAGCAAAGGAGCATTAATCATTAAAGGGGTACTCCGGTGGAAAACTTATTTTTTTTTTAAGGAACTGGTGCCAGAAAGTTAAACAGATTTGTAAATTACTTCTATAAAAAATTTTAAATCCTTTTAGTACTTTTTAGCAGCTGAGGAGATTCTTTATTTTTGAATTTCTTTTTTGTGTTGTCCACAGTGCTCTAGTCTCTGCTGACACCTCTGTCTGTGTCAGGAACTTTCCAGAGCAGCATAGGTTTGATATGGGGATATTCTCCTGCTCTGGACAGTTCCTGATACGGGCATCAGGTGTCAGCAGAGAGCACTGTGGACAACACAAAAAAATAAAAATAAAAAAAATTTCCTCTGTAGCAAACAGCTGCTGAAAGGATTAAGATTTTTTTAATAGAAGTCATTTACAAATCTGTTTAACTTTCTGGCACCAGTTCATTTAAAAAAAAAGTTTTCCACCGGAGTACCCCTTTAAGTGACGTGGTCAGCGTAGCCAATTGTAAGGTTGGTGTGCTAGGACAATCAGCTCTGGTGCTTGCACACCTCCCAGCAGCGGACTTCAACAGGCAGCTCACTAGCTGATTTGCTAGTACAGTGGTCCCTCAACATACTATGGTAATTCATTCCAAATGAACCATCGTTACTTGAATCCATCGTATGTTGAAGGATCCATGCAATAATAATATAGAAAGTTATACTCACGTGTCCCCGCTGCTCCGGACTGTCACTGCTGCCCTGGATCGTCGCTCTCCATCGCTGTCATCATGTCCCCAGGTATCCCCGGTGCTCCGGACTGTCACCGCTGCCCTGGATCATCGCTCTCCATCGCCATCATCACATCACTGCGCACCCCGCTTCTATTGGATGACCGGACAGCGAGCGTGGCAACGTGATGACGACAAAGGAGAGCGATGGCCAGGCAGTGGAGCATGAAGAGGATGGTCCGGAGCATCGGTGACAGGTGAGTGACACTCACCGGAGCACAAGGGCACATTAAACGGCAATCCGGCAACATCTGAAGCAGTCTGCGCTGACGGATAGCCGTTTATGCGATGGCCCCGACATATAAAAGCATTGTATGTTGATGCTGCCTTCAACATGCAGTGGCCTCTGAGAGACCATTGTATGTTAAAATGATCATATGTCGGAGTCATCATAGGTCAGGGGATCACTGTAGTTGTGTTGTATCACTTCATTCGTGTTCCTTGTCCTATTACCTGATACCTGGCCTTTGCTTGTGACCTGACCTCTGATAGGGATCTAACATTGCCTTTGTCTGCTGATTTTGTACTGTGCTGCCCTGGTTTTTTACTTTCTGGCTTTTTCCTGGTTAACCCTTTTGTCCTCTGATTTTGTTCCTAATCTGCATGTTTGTTGCTGACCTGGCCTGTTGACCCGTGCATTTGCTTAGTTTTGGGACCGTCACCCTGATAGGGGGCTCTGCTTAGGCTAGATTGTCCCTACCTGACATCACAGGTTTATAGTGTAAATGGTTGGCTTTTGCAGAGAGACCATCATTTAAAGGATAACTATGGCAAAATTTAACTGAAATGTAACTGAATTTAACTGAAGTAGCTGATCGTGCAGGGTCCGATTTCTGCCCCCCCCTCGCAATCTCCAAAATCAGACCCAGTGCTCAGTGAGGAGCGTGTGCTGCAGACTCCCATTTCTGTGGGAGTGAGGAAAAGACCCAAGTACAGCACTTGGGCATCATTGGTGCCCCTATAGAAATAAATGTAATGTGTGCCATCTACCGGTAGATGACACATGCTCCTCAGTGAGAGAGCTGGGGTCCCATCCCAGAGATCGTGGAGGGTCCCAGCGGTTGGACACCTTCCTCCACCCCTGGTATCAGCTACTTATCCTCTATCCTGTGGAAAAGTTAACTTTTGTTGGAGTACTCCTTTTTCAGCATGGCATATATGCCATGTAAATGAGGCTATGAATACTATATACATAAATATGATATTTGACATAATAAACCTTGTTTGATTTATAAGTGAAATAGTTTTTATCCAGACTATATACAGTATAGCTAAACACAATCACAAAGTTGTATTGAACCATGATATGGCATTCATAAGAATCTTTGAGGCATTGCTAGGGCTTGGTACTATGGTGCTGTAGGGCCTCTATATGTCTAGAGATTCTCTGCATGCATCCCTAGCTGTAAACCAAAAATCTATTCTGTCCTTGACATGATGAGACCATCAGCGACCAGATGAACTCTCGAAGAGCCAAAGAATGAAGGGAGTTTACACTGTACAACTGCTGGTGAGAGACAGGTTTCTGAATCTTGGTCTTACCTATCAGTATAATTAGGTCTCAACACAGATATTTCTTTGTTTCTTGAATATATGTGTTTTGTCAGGACCTCATTTATGTGTAGGCATGACCAGGGACTTAATCCACTTGGAGATACCTATTCTCTAACAACACTAATAGCTTTTTTAAGTTTGCCTCAGTTATGCTACAGATAAGAGAAGTGAGCACATAAATTCATTAGTGAGTGATAGAGTAACCTCACTTTATCTCTGTCTTACCACTGTTTTCCCTCCATTTCATGCCAGTAGTCATACATCACACTCAGCGTCTGTGTCTTCTGAGCCAGAAAAGAGAAAGTGCAGAAAAACTACTGTTAACAAGGGAATAATTGCACACGGCATAAATTAATTATTGCCCGCTCAGGAACCATGGGAGAGGGCCACACAAATTGTGGTTTCTCTCTTTCTCCACCTTTCAGGAAATAGATAATCAAAAGTATATCAGACGACAAAGTACAAGGTCTCTTTATGGTGTATAGGCCTTTCACTTCAAATATTACCTAATGCGCTGTGCCTCTTATTTACTTTAACACATTAGGTACATTGTATTATGAGGGAAAACATGAATTATGGCCCCGTGAGACCAGATCATTCTTTGGAAGTCAGTCTTACCCTGGCAATGTCAAGTCAACAGGGATCTTGAAATAAATTTAACCAAAGGAACCGTCCACGGATCGGTGAGCTTGTGATTGAAGGCTTTCATGAGGAATTTAGCTTACCACACAGTGAAAATAAACCTTGGAAACAGCAGTGAATGAGCAAAATATTGACACTTGTTCAGAGAAATAATGCGCAAGGTAAACCACATAAAGCATATTTTCTTAATCCTGTGCTATGAAATCCATCATAAATTGCGATCGGCGCTACATGACATGTGGTATCACAGGCCTTTCTTTATATCTGTCTGTAGCTCACTATTAATGCCCATTTAAATCAAACTCAATCAGTCATCATGCCTAAAATTCATAGCAGCGAGGCATGTTTTCTTAACCCTTGGATTATGCTACAGTGATAAGGGGAGAAATTGTGATGGAAGATAGAGTGATGTGTAGATGAGAAAACATTGTGTGTGTAACATACTCTTACTAATGTTTCAGAGAATGTCTTTTACATAGAAAACATTTTCATGTTCATCATCATGTAATAAAAATTAATCACATTGATAACACAAAAAGCAAACTGTTTTAAAGAGTAACTCTAAAGGAAAAATGTGTTTAAATAAACTGGTGATGGGAAATGATATCATGTCTATCTTCAATGATCAAATCCCTAAGTACCTATTAGCTGCTGTATGCTCTAGTGAAGGGGTCTCAAACTGGTTGTCCTCCAGATGTTTAACTCCCACAATGCCCAGACATGCACAGACAGCCTTTGGCTGCAGCTAACAGCCGTCTGGGCATGCCGGGAGTTGAAGTTTTGCAACATATGAAGGGCCACCAGTTTAAAACCCCTGGTCTAGTGGAAGTTGTGTAGTTGTTCTTGTTAGACACAGTGCTCTCTGCTGCCACCTCTGTCTGTGTCAGGAACAATTAGAACAGTAACAAACCCACAAAGAAAACGTCTCCTGCTCTGGACAGTTACTGACAGGGACAGAGGTGGCAGCAGAGAGCAGTGCAGTCAGACTGGAAAGAGGTAGCAGGAAGCACATGACTAAATGACGTTTCCAGGGCATACAGCAGCTGGTACATACTTTTTTTTTTAAAGTAATTTACAAATTTATGCTTACTTTTTGTCACTAGGTAATTTGAATTTTGTTCACTTTGGTTACTCCTTTAGTGTAAATGTAAAAACAAAATATAGGTGAAAGGAACTGCAGCAATCAGGCATGGCACCGGTGTGCACAACACCTATATTAGCTTGATATAGCACAGTCTCTGTACTCTGTGACTACGAGGGGGTGCCAACCTTCATAATGCTGCACTCACCCATGGAATTGTTGCCGAAGATCTGTCTTGATTTTGGTGTCTTCCAACAAGAAAGGCAAACAAGAGGCAAACAAGAAACTGGATATGCGAGGAGCGAGAGGCAGAGCTCTAAGGTGCGGGGGCGTACCACTAGAGGACAAATAGTTTCACGTCATTAGAGATTCTTATTCCGGTCAGTAGTACATCCCTCTGTAGTGGTAATGGTGCTTATGTACAGCTAAGTGATTACCGTATATACTTGAGTATAAGCCGAGTTTTTCAGTACGATTTTTCGTGCTGAAAACACCCCCCCTCGGCTTATACTCGAGTGAACACTCCGCCCTCGGGGGTCTTCAACCTGCGGACCTCCAGATGTTTCAAAACTACAACTCCCAGCAAGCCCTGGCAGCCATCGGCTGTCCGGGCTTGCTGGGAGTTGTAGTTTTGAAACATCTGGAGGTCCGCAGGTTTAAGATCACTGCGGCCTTCTACATCATCCAGCCCCCTCCCCCCTTTAGTTTTGTACTCACCTCCGCTCAGCGGGACGTTAGGGTGCGCTGGTCCGGGCCATCTGTGCTGCAGGGACCGTCCGGTGGGGAGGGATAGTCGTTCCGGGCTGTCTATCTTCACCAGGTGGGCCTCTTCTCCGCGCTTTGGGCCCGGCCCTTGAATAGTCACGTTGCCTGTTGTCAAGGCAACATCTCTATTCCGGGCCCGAAGCGCGGAGAAGAGGCCCCCCCCCCCCCCGGTGAAGATGGACAGCCCGGAATGACTATCCCTCCCCACCGGACGGTCCCTGCTCAGATGGCCCAGACCAGCCCACCCTAACGTCCCGCCGAGCGGAGGTGAGTACAAAACTAAAGGGGGTGAGGGGGGCTGGATGATGTCGAAGGCCGCAGTGGTCTTCAACCTGCGGACCTCCAGATGTTTCAAAACTACAACTCCCTGTAGTTTTGAAACATCTGGAGGTCCGCAGGTTTAAGACCACTGTTAAATCAGACATTGTCAAGCGGTGATGATGAAGGGGGGTGGGGTAGGCTGATGACAGGTGGTGATGATGAAGGGATGGCTGATGACATGTGGTGATGATGAAGGGGGGTGGGCTGATGACATGTGGTGATGATGAAGGGGGGGTGGGATGATGACAAGGGGATGATGAAGGGGTGGTGTGGGATGATGACAAGGGGATGATGACAGGTGGGATGATGAAGGGGGGGTGTGGGATGATGACAGGCGGTGATGATGAAGGGGGGATGATGAAGGGGGGATGATGACAGGCGGTGATGATGAAGGGGGGATGAAGACAGGGTGATGTTGATGAGGGTGTTACTGATAGGGGTCTGGATGATGACAGGGGGGATGATGTATTTCCCACCCTAGGCTTATAGTCGAGTCAATAACTTTTCCTGGGTTTTTGGGGTGAAATTAGGGGCCTCGGCTTATATTCGGGTCGGCTTATACTCGTATATACGGTAATATGTATAAATAGTAATATTACAAAAACAATATCAAATGCATATACCTAGTGACTTAAAAACATAAGCAGAAACTACCAAAGAAAAGAGGAGAGGTTGTTGCTTTTGTTTAACCCTAGCTGGCCCAATGCTTGCAAATGCATAATCCAGAACGCAGATAGATATGCCGATCCTCTCCTTGTGGAACATTTTCTATTCGCTCTAGGCCGGCAAATTTTAAATAATTGATATTATTTTTATGATGCTTTCTCATATGTGTAATGAAACGGGTAGCACATGGTCTGGAGCGAATAGAGATGTTCACGTATGCAAGTGCATAATTTTCTCTTTGCTTTACCAACATAAAAAGATTACAAAAACAAATCAGAGAATGCACAACATCACTCTTTTGACATGAGATAAACTGGCTCACAAAAATGTTTTCACCTCCCAAAATAAAACAGCATTTTGCTAAAATCAATTTGCAATTTTTTACACGGGTAATTCTCTTTTGGAGTGGATATAGTGAGCCAATTCTCTTTTCCTTTTGATTTTGATGCTTCACATTTTTTATTGTGTCACCTATTGTTTTTGTTTGTTGAAAAGAGATGATGGGTCTTTCTTTTTCATATTCATGCAGTTCAGGATCATGCTAAAAAATGAACCAATTATTCAAAATGCTTTTCTTGATTCTATCGTTCATGCATGTGTTTGCAAAGGAAAAAACACATCTTTTATTTTCTCTTTTTTTTGTGGTTTTCTCAACAACTCTTTTCTGCTCTTTTTCTCTGTTTTTATAATTTATAAGCGTTATTAATAATTTCTTTTGTATATCCTCATTAAGATAAGACAAAGGTCCTGTAATTAATGCTTAAGGGTTTCGGTATTACTATTAACTCTTTTTACTCTCAACACCTTACTGTACGGGATATTATCCTTTACATGTTTTAAGTGGGAACTCTCATAGTGTAACAAAGATTTTTATGCTATGTTGTTACGGTAACCAGATGTTTCCAAAGTGTTATCTTAAATTCCCAATCTCACATCAAGGAAATCGAGACTTTTGCATCCAAAACTACTTATAAACAGCATACTTATGCTGTTTAGTTGATTAAGGTGCTGTACACACATGTCGAATTCCAGTTTTGTGCCTTCCCAGGCATCAATATATCATCAATATATCTAAGATAATATTTGATATGTCGGATATAAGGATTATGATGTGTGAAAACATTGCTGTTCAAAAATGGTCAAAACATATTTGCATATCTACATGATACAGGAGTGCCCATGGCTGTACCACTGTCCATCATGTAAGAAAACATTATTCTTTAGGACAAAATCGAGTGCCTCACCAATGAAAGAAATGAAAGATGGGGACTTATCTAGGTTGGACAAAAAGGACAGAGTAGCCTGTACATCCGCATTGAGTTATGTTGTATATCTCATGTCAAACGAGTGATGTTGTGTATTCTCTGATTTGTTCTTGTAAATATTTTCATGTTGGTAAAACTAGGAAAAAATGATGCACTTGCATACGTGAACATCTCTATTCGCTCCAGACCGTGTGCTACCCGTTTCATTACACATATGAGAGAGCATCATAAAAATGATATCAATAATTTAAAATTTGCCGACCTAGAGCGAATAGAAAATGTTCCACACAGAAAAGATCGGAATTTCTATCTGCTTCGTAGAGAAGCGTTCTGAATGATGCATTTTCAGGCATTGGGCCCGCTAGGGTTAAACGAAAGGAACAACCTCTCCTCTTTTCATTGAAATCAATATTTTTCAGTTTTTTTGTCTCTTTGACAAATTGGTAGTTTCTGTTTATGTTTTTAAGTCACTAGGTATATGCATTTGATATTGTTTTTGTAATATTACTATTTATGCATATTAATCACTTATCTGTATATAAGCATCATTACTACTACAGAAGAATGTACTACTGACAGGAAGAAGCGTCACTAATGATGTGAAACTAGTCGTCATCTAGTGGTACGCCCCTGCACCTGAGAGCTGTTGGAAGACACCAAAATAAAGACAGATCTGCGGCAACACTTCCGTGGGTGAGTGCAGCTTTTTAACATCTCTTTCATTTGCTTGTTTTAAAAAAATATAGTGGACTATGCATAGATCATAGCACAGCCAATTGCTATGAGCAGTTACCGTGTTTTTCGCCATATAAGACGCACTTTTTCTTCCCCAAAACTGGGGGGAAAAAGTCGGTGCGTCTTACACGGCGAATACACCCCTATCGCGGCGGTCCCTGCGGCCATCAACGGCCGGGACCCGCGGCTAATACAGGACATCAACGATCGCGGTGATGCCCTGTATTAACCCTTCAGACACGGCGATCAAAGCTGACAGCCATGTCTGAAGGGAAAGTGACACTAACCAGGCTGTTCAGTCGGGCTGTTCGGGACCGCCGCGATTTCACCACGGCGGTCCCGAACACTCCGACTGAATAGCCGGGTTAGTGCTTACAGGACACCGGGGGGGACCTTACCTGCCTCCTCGGTGTCTTCTCCGTTTAGGGATCCCCTGTATGCCGGCGCTCTCCTTCCTCATCATCAAGTCGTCGCGTACGTGCGTCGGTGTGCGTAACGACATGATGGCGGCGACGGAGAGCAAGGATACCCGGCCGGCAGCAGAGACGTTCCGGAGCGACGTGGACACGGCGACAGCGATGGAGCGACATCCAGGGCAGCGGTGACGGGTCTCGAGCGGCGGGGACACGCGAGTATTACCTCCTATGCAGTGGTCTTCAATCTGCGGACCTCCAGATGTTGCAAAACTACAACTCCCAGCATGCCCGGACAGCTGTTGGCTGTCCGGGAATGCTGGGAGTTGTAGTTTTGCAACATCTGGAGGTCCGCAGGTTGAAGACCACTATTGGGTTAAAAATCTTTATTTTTTTAGATTTTGGCCCTAAAAATTGGGTGCGTCTTATACGCCGGTGCGTCCTATAGGATGAAAAATACGGTATATAATATAGGGGCCACTTATAAGAGTTTCATGCATTTTTAATGATTGTAGTATAAAAACATCCACAGTGTTGCAAATCTAACGGTATACTGTCAGAATACTGCCAAAATGTTTAAATGCAAAGAACACATAATTGGACTATGTGACAATTTGTCTTGATAAGGACCAGTTATTGGATGGATACAATAACGTTCCAAGTAACTAATAATGATGAAGTAATAACATTTGTTTACATAGCGCCAACATATTCTACAGCACTTTATAATTGAAGGGTTACATGTACAAGTGAAATCAGACAAAAGATAATTCATATGAAATAAAATATGGGAAACACAAAACATAAAATTTTTTGGTTTTTGCAACAATCCAGCCATATAAAAATGTCAAGGTAGTACAAATGCTTTATGAGCCAGTCCCCAGCTGGTATCTATGTATGGATTCAAGGAGTGTATGAGATGTCTTACAATAAAGGGATCACATTCTCTGGAATAAAGTGGAAAGGAAGTGGGAGAAATAAAAGGAATAAAGTTAGATTTGGGAGGGCTATTGGCTTGCCTATAAAGATGGGTTTTTAGGGCACACTTGAATCTGTGGATGCTGGGAGTGAACCTGAATGTCTGGGGAGGTACATTCCAGAGAACTGGTACAGTATGGAAACACGTTTTAAATAGGTGAGTAGATTTGCATGATGTAGGATGTTAGATTGTTGGCAGCTTAGAGCATGGGTAGGGTGTTAGACAGAGAAAAGGGAGGACATGTATAGTGAGGCATCAGTGTTTAGAGCATTGTGGGTAAGAGTCACAAGGATACATTGTATATCAAACTAAGGGGTCCACTTGTATGATGACTGGCTGCTGAATTCAGGGTAGCCTGATGAAGAGAGCTTAGTGAGAAGACCAACCAGTAATGGAACAATAATTGAGACAAGAAAGAATCAGTAAGATAAGCCACCAATTGAAGGGATATCTTCTCTTATGCCAGCTGCACAGAAGGTGTAATTTGGAGAAAAAAAATGTAATTCTAACAAGAGAACCTCATAGACACATTACCTTGAAATGGTTTACAAATATATATATATATTAAAATTAAAATGTAAATATTTTTCTAATATAATCAGGCATAGTCCCGAGAAAGAAACGACATGTCAAAATGTTTCAATATATATCAACTTAACCCCTTAAGGACCGGGGTTTTTTCTGTTTTTGCATTTTCGTTTTTTGCTCCTTGCCTTTAAAAAATCATAACTCTTTCAATTTTGCACCTAAAAATCCATATTATGGCTTATTCTTTGCACCACCAATTCTACTTTGTAATGACATCAGTCATTGTGCCCAAAAATCTATGGTGAAATAGAAAAAAAATCATTGTGAGACTAAATTGAAAAATAAAAACGCAGTTTTGTAACTTTTGGGGGCTTCCGTTTCTACATAGTACATTTTTCGGTAAAAATGACACCAGATATTTATTCTGCAGATCCATACGGTTAAAATGATACCCTACTTATATAGGTTTGATTTTGTTGTACTTCTGGAAAAAATCATAACTTCATGCAGGAAAATTAATACGTTTAAAATTGTCATTTCTGACCCCTATAACTTTTTTATTCTTCCGTGTATGGGGCGGTATGAGGGCTCATTTTTTGCGCCATGATCTGAAGTTTTTAACGCTACCATTTTTGTATTGATAGGACTTATTGATCCCATAGGGACCTATAACACTGCACACACTGATCTTCATCATTGATCACTGGTTTCTCATAAGAAACCAGTGATCGATGATTCTGCCGCTTGACTTCTCATGCCTGGATCTCACATTTGGACAGCGAGGAGGCAGGTAGGGGCCCTCCCGCTGTCCTGTAAGCTGTTCGGGATGCCCCAATTTCGCCTCGGCTATCCCGAACAGCCCACTGAGCTAACCCGCATGGTTTCAGTTTCACTTTAGACGCGGCGTTCAACTTTGAACGCCACGTCTAAAGGGTTAATAGCGCGCGGCACAGCGATCAATGCCGCGCGCTATTAGCCACGGGCCCGCGTTATAGATCGGGAGTGGACACATGACGTTCCAGTACGTCATGTGTCCTTAAGGGGTTAAAGGGGTACTCCTGTGGAAAACTTTTTTTTATTTTCTAAATCAACTGGTGCCAAAAAGTGAAACAGATTTGTAAATTACTTCTATTAAAAAATCTTAATCCTTCCAGTACTTATTAGCTGCTGTATACTACAGAGGAAATTATTTTCTTTTTGGAACACAGAGCTCTCTGCTGACATCATGACCACAGTGCTCTCTGCTGACACCTCTGTCCATTTTAAGAACTTTCCAGAGTAGGAGAAAATCCCCATAGAAAACATATGCTGCTCTGTACAGTTCCTAAAATGGACACAGATGTCAGCAGAGAGCACTGTGGTCATGATGTCAGCAGAGAGCTCTGTGTTCCAAAAAGAAAAGAATTTCCTCTGTAGTATACAGCAGCTAATAAGTACTGGAAGGATTAAGATTTTTTAATAGAAGTAATTTGAAAATGATTTGGGGGGAAATTGTAGTGTTCCTCTGTAAAAAAATAAATAAAAAATCAATAAAAATTAACCCCACTCTGCCTATTCTGAATGGTTTTCTGAGATTCTATAGCAGAGATTTATCAAAACCTGTATAGATAAAGAGTGGTGCAGTTGCCAATATCAGACCAATCAGATACCTTCTTTCATTTTTCACAGGCCTCTTTAAAAACTAAAGAAGTCATCTGATTGGTTGATGTGGGCAACTGTTACTGCACCACTCTTTATCTACACATGTTCTAATAAATCTCCCCCTATATGTTCAATGTTTGGAGGAGTGTGGTGCTGAATGGAAATCTTCTCTTGGACACTTCTATATAAAATTGAGGGGTTGGGATGACTTTGTTTCCTCTTTTATCTTGAATTGTACCGGCAGACCTTTCTGGTTATTTTATCCTCTTACATTCCTTTTTGTGCTTCTGGTGATCCCGACTGTTTTACTTTTCATTTGTCTATTGATGACTTTGGGCTTAGTCAATTGCTCAGAAGTCGAATTTACCTGTTATTGAATTATTTGATCTGGCTTTCTAATGTTTTGTCTTGATACATGATCAGATCATTGAGTGTTATTCCTTCTCGCCTTTCTTTTATTTTAGTTTTAAGATGTTGCTGTATATGATTGGGACCCTTTTTCTACTCTGTTTTCATGTACCATTATTCGGTATTATTTTTTAATTAAACTATATGAATATATGAAAGAAATTGACATTACACACTCAGTACTGTCCTTTCTGACCAATATGCTGATCACTAATTTAATATCAGTGAGCAGCTACTGTATATATCCAGGTTTATTGTGTAATAGGTGCAATGAATTTATGTGCACATTTACGCTAATGTGACTCTACTTACATCATTATGGTAAAACTATACTGTATACGTATAAATATCAGGACACCTACACATTATGCCTACTGCCGCTCTTCGACATCTCATTCTAAATCCATAATAACATTGAGGTGGTTCCCCTTTGCAGTTACAGCAACTTTCACTCTTGTTAGAATACTTTCTAAAAGATTTTGAAATGTGTCTGTGGGCATCTAGAAGAGCATTTGTGAGGTCACACACTAACATTAAATGCGGGATACTGGCTCACCATCTCCATTCCAGTTAATCACAAAGGTGTTCAAAGAGGTTGAGGTAAGGTCTCTGAGCTGTGCCTTTCCTATATTGACCTTACTTTGTGCACTGGGGCACAGTCATACTGGAAAAGAAATGGGCCTAAACCAAGCTGTTCCCACAAAAAAAAAAAAAAAAAACCTATAATTGTCCAACATATATTTCTATGCTGAAGCATTAAGATCTCTGTTTACTGGAACTAAGTAGCCAAGGCCAACCCCTGAAAAACAACCTTGTAGCATCATCCATTTCCACCAAAACTTACAGGTGGCACAATTGAGTTACAATGTAGCTGGCACAATATTCATATTCTCCTTATCCATCTGACTGCCAGATAGAGAAGTGGGATTTGTGACTTCATAGAATAACTTTGTACTGCGCTAGAGTCTTACACCACTCAATCTGATTACCTTCTATAAGGAAGTAAGTAATATAATTGACCGTGGCGACACTGCAGATGTTGACTATTCTAAGGAATTTGATACTGTGCCATACTAAAGGTTAGTACATATCATGGGGATGCTGGGACTAGGGGATGATATACTGTATGTAAATGGCTAAGCAACTAACTCAGTGATAGGATACAGAGGGTGGGTGCCAATGGAAATTACTTTGGTTGGGTCGGAGTTACAAATGGGGTACCACAGTGCTCATTACTGGGTCCACTTCTTTTCAGTATGTCTATAAATGACCTTGTAGAGGAATTGCAGAGTAGAATTTCAATATTTGCAGATGGTACTAAACTTGGTAAGGTGATCACCACAGAGGATCACCTACATACGGCTGCAACACCCAGGATGCACCTGGCTGGCTACTATCATGGATTGTCCTGAGTGAAGGGGGGAGCAGAATCTTATCTTTTTGATCCGAGCCAGGCAATGGCTATCAAGGCCAGTAAAGACATGGGATGTAGCAAGAAAGGCTCATGACAAGAACATAGTTTTGCCTCTGTATAAATCATTTTTCAGACTACACATAGAATGTTGAGTCCATTTTTGGGGTGCAGAGGAGGGCGACAAATTGATGGTGTGGAAAGATTACAGTACCAAGACAGGCTATCAAGCTTGGGGCTATTTAGTTTGGAGAAAATATGTCTTAGGGGCAATTTGATCACAATGTACAATATATGAACTGGCAGTATATGATGACTGACTTAATAAGCAAGTTCAAGGGGGGCCTGGATGTTTTTCTGAAATAATATAATATTACAGGTTATGGATACTAGATTTATGGGGATAGAACATTGAAGGAATTATACTGATTGCTATATTTTTCCTCTGTTATGGGGCAATTGGCATTAGGCTCATGTTTTTTTCTTCACAGTAAGGGTTTAGGTTGAACTTTTTTCAACCTTATAAACTATGAAACGCCATCCATCGGTTCACATTGTGCTGGGTGATGTAAGGCTGACATGCAAATGCCAGTCCAAGAAAACCTATACCATGAAATTTCTGGTACACAGGTTTTTGTGCTGATTTTAAAGTCAGATGAGGTTTGGAATTCTATAGTTGTTGAGACAGGAAAGCATTGGTGCTCTGTAACGTTACATGGTCTAACACTTGGCTGACTTGCTGTGGTTCCTAAATGCTTTTATTTTTCAATAAAACTTCTAACAGTTGACCATGAAAAGTCTATGAGGGAAATGCAAATCACAAAATAACTTGGTGTAGTGGTGGCATCCCATTACAGTACCATGCTGGAATTCAGTGAGCTCCTTAGAACAATCCAATCTTTTACAAATATTTGTAAAACAAAGTGTATAGGTAGGTGCTGAATATATCACACCTTTGGCATTGGGAGTAAATGTATTGTTTAAAAGTCTCTCTCTCTCTTTCCATGATGGGCTTGTACATAACCATATACAAGAGAGACAAGATCTGAGATCTGGCACTATCCCTTCACTCTCCATACACATCTTCCTAGGAGACATGCTGCTTCGGACAAACCCCTTTGACAACTCTGCGGTGGTGCTCAGCTCAAACACAGTATCTGCAAATGCACTGATATATGAAGAATAAAGATGTGGCACTCACAAGTTGTGAAAAGCTTTTTCTCATTTATTTTGTTTGGTGTGGTTGGACAACAGAAGGGAGCTACCTCGTGACAACCTTTTATTCATCTGCATGAACTTTCTTTGTTCAATGATACACCTAAGTGCATACAGGTGTGTATTACATGAATGGAGGGGGCATGGCATGACATCATGACCATGGCCACTCAAACCCGGCGTTTTGAACATAAACGTTCAGAATGCTGGAGTGCCAGCCCTAAGATCGTGGGGGGACCCAGTGGTCAGACCCCCCGTGATCAGACATCTTTTCCCATATTCTTTAGATAGGGGATAAAATGTCTAGGGGCAGAGAATCCTTTTAAACTCACCTTCCTCCGCTCCCTAGTAGCTCCAGGATCAGGACGCTCTGTTAACGGCCATTGACATTGATTTTCCAAAAGCTGCAGAGCAAAGTATCTACAGCCAGGAAAATTGACAGTGCAGTAATAACCGGCCATGGTAAGATACCACTGTGGCCAGTGATTGGATGAACAGCGCTGTGACATCACATTTACAGCTTTGGCCAGCTCCGTTACGCAGACTATCAGCAGAGATTGGCTACTGATACCTCATCACTATAAAACAACTTGTATTCTCTTCCTGGATGTTACTTTATTATGAAAACTGTACACATAGATGTGTCAGCCATGCCCCAAATAATTAGCACGGTATATGCAACAGTGTACCTCATAATACAGTACTGCGCCTTCTAATAGTGACGATGGTTATATATACTGTATCTACTGCAAAGACCAACATAAACATTATTACCTCAATACAATGCCCATATAGTGGTAGATACTAGTATTATACTCCAGCTCTGCAGCCAATATAAGGGATTTCAATTACATCCAGTGATTGCAGGTGATGTCTTCGGGGTTGTTCTCTTTCCCGTTTCTTCTCCATCTGACTTAGATGCAATAATGACTCACAACTGCAACTTTTCTCTGCATAGTAGGGTGCCCCCATTAGTGTACCATACAGTAATAATATCCTCACTGAAATTGCACCCACTATGCACCAAACTCACTAATGATGCCCCAACAGTACCCCCACTCATTAATAATGGCCCCTGTCCCCCCATGTAGTGCCCTCCATACGGTAATAATGCCTTTTTACAGTAACAATGTCCCGTGAGCCCCCATAAAGTAATTGTGCCCCAGGAATAATGCCCCTGTAATAATACCCCATATGACCCATACAGTAATAGTACCCCCTGTTCCCCCGTATGATAATAATGTCACTGTGCCTCCATATAATAATATGCCCCATTTTGTCCAAACAGAAAAATAATAAAAATGCTCACCTAGTTCTGGTTTAAATGTTAAATGTTAAAATGTCAAAGGTGAAGCAGGGAGCTGACAGATGCAGATGCAGTTAGACAGCCCAGAGATTGGGGGTGCTGGGCTAAAAATCGGCAACCGGAGCCCCAGATGCCCAATGATAGCAATGCCCCTGAAACACTGTCCAAAATATTGAGCCAAATACTATGTAGGAACCCAGTCAGAAAGGAATGCTTTTCACTACCCTAGTAGTGAAAAACAACTTACAGACATATTTGTGTTAGTTATTGATATATTAGTTTATATTATACATAGATATTGGTCAGATTGTAAACGTAATTAACCTATATGACATTTACACTATAGCTGGTCTCCTAACTAGGTATGTGCACAGATTAAAAGCTATTTTCTTATGGTGCCTTACCACAGTCATTATGTAAAAGAATTGTAGTTGTTTTTGCAGAATGTAAAGCATTTAAGCAAGAACTCTAAAATGCTGACCAGGGAGACCCCTTTAACAATAGTAATTATCTTTCTTTCAATATAGGGGTTCTTGTTGTGCTGACATTACAAATTACATGAGTCCTTTAATAGACTGAAGAAAGTGATGACAGATGACAAGTAAATGTGAATTGCAATGTCATTACACTTACAGAAAAATTCGAAGTCATGATGTTTGTACAATGTGAGTATATATATAATATTGCAAATTGTAAAAATGTTGTCATAAATAACTGGTTATCTCTAAAGAGTATGTATGTTGGTATGCTCACAAAGAAGTTGTAAATATTTGTTCAATTCTATGCATACTTTGAAGTCAAATGCTGCCCCTATGACAAGCTTTAGACACTGTAAAGCTAGACACTTCATCTCTATATGCTCTTTGACAGACTTACCTGTACAAGACTACAATAAAACTATTAGCCTTTATCTATAAAGAAGCAGCTAGAGATAAAGAAGCCTTTTATCTGAAATCCAAAAACTACAAAATGACCCAAAAGGGGGGGCTATGAGGCCAAAACAATACAATTAACCAAACCCCAAGGCCGTGGCCTGGGGTGCAAAACACCTCAAATTTTTCCCCCTAAAACATAACTTTTAATGGTGTATATCTAAAAGGTAACAATTCCAGAAAGTGATAGTTAAAAAATGCAATGTCACATGGGAGGATAATAGTTATTGGAGCAGCATGGCTTCCAGTATACAGGGCTCTGCAGAAGCCCAAACTTCCCAGTTGTGACACTAGTGTTGTGTTTTAACTAGTGTCACAACTGGGAAGTTTGGGCTTCTGCAGAGCCCTGTATACTGGAAGCCATGCTGCTCCAATAACTATTATCCTCCCATGTGACATTGCATTTTTTAACTATCACTTTCTGGAATTGTTACCTTTTAGATATACACCATTAAAAGTTATGTTTTAGGGGGAAAAATTTGAGGTGTTTTGCACCCCAGGCCACGGCCTTGGGGTTTGGTTAATTGTTTTATCTGAAATGGAATCAAAGAACATCTCTAAAAAACATACAAACCTGCTTATTCAAATACTATACATACCGTATATACTCGAGTATAAGCCGTTCCGAACATAAGCAGAAGCCCCTAATTTCACCCCAAAAACCTAGGAAAAGTGATTGACTCGACTATAAGCCTAGGGTGGGAAATACATCATCCCCCCATGTTATCATCCTCCCCTGCTGGGAGTTGTAGTTTTGAAACATCTGGAGGTCCGCAGGTTGAAGACCACTGCGGCCTTCGTCATCATCCAGACCCCCCTTTTGTTTTCTACTCCCCTTCACAGTTTCTCGGTGGGAAGGAAGGGTGAGCTGGTCTGGGCTGTTCATCTTTGACCATCTATGCTGCAGGGACCATCCGGTGGGGAGGGTTAGTCATTTCGGGCTGTCCATCTTCACCAGAAGGCCCTCTTCTCCGCTCTGGGCCGGCCACGGACTAGTGACGTCCCTGCGCATGAACATCCCTGAATGGTGGCGTCAATGCAGCGTCACCTGTTCGGGGCCAGCCCGGAGCGGAGAAGAGGGCCTCCCGGTGAAGATGGACAGCCCGGAACGACTAACCCTCCCCATCGGACGGTCCCTGCAGCATAGGTGGTCAAATATGGACCGCCTGGACCATCCCCTCACAGCTAAGCCACCCCTCACAGTTCACTCGAATATAAGCCGAGGGTGGCATTTTCAGCACGGAAAATCGTGCTGAAAAACTCGGCTTACACTCGAGTATATACGGTAGGTTTATTTTGAATGATGAGTAATTTTGCCCCATCCATAATTTGTTCTTATTAAGTAATTATAGCGCAACAAATTTCTTTTCAGTGAAAAGTTCACTGCAATATTTACAACTGTAAATGTAAAAAATACAAAGAAAAAACCCCATTGATAAACGGTTTAAATACAGCTAACAATAAAACAAACCTGCCCCTCCTTTGCAAAGCAAAACAAGAGCGTAGATATAATGAAACAAAACATGTTTCCTTTCTAATGTCTCCTTTTAGTTTTAGAGATCAAAAACGTTACGATTTATTAGCGGCTTTATTATTTTTTCCTACAGTGGACTCTAGACTTCCATATTATTGTTACTTGTGCCGTCCAGATAATAGTGTCATGTGTGCTGCCGATCTCAAGTCATTCTTTTAAGTTGTACAAGTATTTGTTTTTATGGAATGTCTACACTGATTTGACACCACGGTAGAGATTGTTGTTATCAGTGTCCAAATACCAGTAACTCCCTGAAAGAAAGGAAGATAAGCCATGCAATTGCAAGGGCTAACCCAGCTTTGACATTTCATCAGTTTAAGACTAGAAGTTTAACTGTCAATCTACATAGATAAACAATTGGGGAGAACATTGCTACACATTCCTTTCATGCATACTAATTTTAATGTCTGCCATGTTTTTTTTTTTTTTTTTGTTTTATTGTTTTCAACCAACCACTAAATAATTTTTTTGTATGAAAAGATTTAAGCTTAATCTTTTCTGCCTTGGGCTACATATAAAAATAAACCCATGCATGGAGTAGAAGTGCTACATAATTGCTGGTTTTACTTTGGGTATCCAGAGGAAAATATGCAGAATACTAAACCCTGCCTTACTTCACCTTTGTGTATCAGTACAAAATTAAAGGTGTACTCCAGTGAAAACCTATTTTTTTCATATCAAGTGGCTCCAGAAACTTAAACAGATTTGTAAATTACTTCTATTGAAAAATCTTAATCCTACCAGTACTTATCAGTTGCTGAAGTTGAGTTGTTCTTTTCTGTCTGAAAACAGTGCTCTCTGCTGACAACTCTGTCTGTCTCAGGAACTGTCCAGAACAGAATAGGTTTGCTATAGGGATTTGCTCCTACTCTGGACAGTTTCTGGGACAGACAGATGTTAGCAGAGAGCACTGTTGTCAGACAGAAAAGAACAACTCAACGACAGAAGCTTATAAATACTGGTAGGATTAATATTTTTTGATAGAAGTAATTTAAAAATCTGTTTAACTTCTATAATACATTGATATAAAAAAAAATTTTTGACTGGAATAGCCCTTTAAGATCTTCACCTTTCCATGATCTAATATGAAGGTAAAGTTGCCAAAATGGAAAAAACTAGTTTTGATATATACAACAGGAAGGCTTCCAATGGCAGGCTTTCAATGCATACATCAAAAAAATCATTAGGACACCACTAATGACACCACAGAAAGTGTCTTTTTGGCCTTCATTTGGCTAGAATACATTGTTTCAGTCTACACTTTCTCACACAGAAGCAGCAATCATCACTGTAAAATGTGGCAGTTATCAAGTTTAGGCATACCTTCACCCAAATCCCAACCTTTCTACTGATTGTATAAGACAAGAGTTCTATTTCCTGCTATTTTTGTAAATTTACTTTTTGGTATCTTGTAGCTCAGCCCTGTTCATGTCAACAGGACAGAAATGTATCCTTTCCAACAGTGAATCCTTATTTCTAATACAACCTGTACAACCCATTTAAAAGGGGTACTCCGGTGGAAAACTTTTAAATTAACTGGTGCCAGAAAGTTAAACAGATTTGTAAATTACTTCTATTAAAAAATCTTAATCCTTCCAGTACTTTTTATGGGCAGTATACTACAGAGGAAATGTTTTTCTTTTTGGATTTCTCTTCTGTCACGACCACAGTGGTCTCTGCTGGCCTCTGCTGTACATTTTAGGAACTGTCCAGAGCAGCATATGTTTGCTATGGGGATTTTCTCCTGCTCTGGACAGTTCCTAAAATGGACAGCAGAGGTCAACAGAGAGCACTGTGGGATAACCAGCTGATTTCATATGGTCCAAATGCTGGGTCCAAGCTTGAGAACAAGGGCCCTGCTCCATTCATTTTCTATGGGAGTTGCAGAAGCAGAGGACCACTGGGTTCCTGTTTAAGATTGCAGGGAGCCCCAGCAGTTGGATAGGGGATGTTCTCATATGGGGAACCTCTTTAAATTGGCACTGTCAGAATCCAAAACATTTTATATGATGTACATCTTGGCAAAATATTAACCTTTCTAATATGCTGCATAAACATTTTGTATCTCCTTTTTTATAGAAATCGGGGCTTATAAAAAAAAAATAAAAAAGACCTCTAGGGGTCCCTATACCGTATAGAACATCATCCTGTCTGGCTGAAGCATCATCTTTGTCCTAGCTGAGACTGGGACAAATCCAGTAAGTGAGGGCAGGACTAGCATGCTGTTACGCCGAGCGCTCCGGGTCCCCGTTCCTCCCCGGAGCGCTCGCCTCATCTTCGTTGTTGCAGCGCCCCGGTCGGATCCACTGACCGGGTGCGCTGCGGTCCCGTCTTCAGCCGGGATGCGATTCGCGATGCGGATAGCGCCCGCTCGCGATGCGCACCCCGGCCCCCGTACCTGACTCGCTCTCCCTCGGTCCTGTCCCGGCGCGCGCGGCCCCGCTCCCTAGGGCGCGCGCGCGCCGGGTCTCTGCGATTTAAAGGGCCAGTGCACCAATGTTGGTGCCTGGCCCAATCTTCCCAATTAGCTTAATTAGTGTTATCACCTGTGCACTTCCCTATATCACCTCACTTCCCCTGCACTCCCTTGCCGGATCTTGATGCACTTGTGCCTAGTGAAAGCGTTCCCTTGTCTGTTCCTAGTCCGTGTTCCTGACCTCCTGCCGTTGCCCCTGACTACGATCCTTGCCGCCTGCCCCCGACCTTCTGCTACGTCCGACCTTGCTTCTGCCTACTCCCTTGTACCTCGCCTATCTTCAGCATCTTCAGCAGCCAGAGAGGTGAGCCGTTGCTAGTGGATACGACCTGGTCACTACCGCCGCAGCAAGACCATCCCGCTTTGCGGCGGGCTCTGGTGAAAACCTGTAGTGGCTTAGAACCGGTCCACTAGCGCGGTCCTCGCCATCCCTCTCTGGCACAGAGGATCCACTACCTGCCAGCCGGCATCGTGACAGTAGATCCGGCCATGGATCCCGCTGAAGTTCCTCTGCCAGTTGTCGCTGACCTCACCACGGTGGCCGCCCAGCAAGCCCGACAGATCGCCCTTCTAACCCGTCAGCTGTCGGAAATGTCCACCATTTCGCACCAACTTCAGTCGCAACTTCTCCAGCAATCTTCTCCTCCGCCAGCTCCTGCACCTCCTCCGCAGCGAGTGGCCACTCCTAGCCTCCGCCTGTCCTTGCCGGACAAATTTAATGGGGACTCTAAGTATTGCCGTGGCTTTCTTTCGCAATGTTCCCAGCACTTGGAGATGATGTCGGACCAGTTTCCTACTGAAAGGTCTAAGGTGGCTTTCGTGTTCTGCCTTCTGTCTGGAAAAGCCCTGTCATGGGCCGCACCGCTCTGGGACCGCAATGACCCCGTCACTGCCTCTGTACACTCCTTCTTCTCGGAAATTCGAAGTGTCTTTGAGGAACCTGCCCAAGCTTCTTCAGCCGAGACTGCCCTGCTGAACCTGGCCCAGGGTGTTTCTTCCGTTGGCGAGTACGCCATTCAGTTCCGTGCTCTTGCTTACGAGTTGTCCTGGAATAGTGAGGTTCTCTGCGCGACCTTTAAAAAAGGCCTATCCAGCAACATTAAAGATGTTCTGGCCGCACGAGAGACTCCTGCTGACCTACATGAACTCATTCATCTAGCCACTCGCATTGACATGCGTTCTTCCGGATGGCGTCTGGAGCTCCGCCTGGATATGGACTTTGTTCGCACGAAGCGTTTTTTCTCTCCGGCTCCTCTCTCCTCTGGTCCTCTGCAATCTGTTCCTGTGCTTCCCGCCGCGGAGGCTATGCAAGTTGACCGGTCTTGCTTGACACCTCAAGAGAGGACACGACGTACGCTGACTCCGCACAAAGGTGACACAGTTCTTGATGTCAACTCTGCTTCTCCACGCCTTACTGTGCCTGTGCGGATATCTGCCTCTACCTTCTCCTTCTCTACTATGCTCTTCTTGGATTCCGGATCTGCAGGAAAATTTTTTTTGGCCTCTCTCATCAACAGGTTCTACGTTCCTGTGACCAGTCTCGCCAGACCCCTCTACATCTATTGTTTTTACAATAAAAGATTGGACTGTCTCGTACGTTTCCACACAGAACCCCTCCTAATTTGCATCGGACCTCATCACGGAAAAATTGAGTTTTTTTTCCTCAGGTTCTTTGGCCCCAAGAAGAGGGGGAGACCCAAGGGGGGGGGTACTGTTACGCCGAGCGCTCCGGGTCCCCGTTCCTCCCCGGAGCGCTCGCCTCATCTTCGTTGTTGCAGCGCCCCGGTCGGATCCACTGACCGGGTGCGCTGCGGTCCCGTCTTCAGCCGGGATGCGATTCGCGATGCGGATAGCGCCCGCTCGCGATGCGCACCCCGGCCCCCGTACCTGACTCGCTCTCCCTCGGTCCTGTCCCGGCGCGCGCGGCCCCGCTCCCTAGGGCGCGCGCGCGCCGGGTCTCTGCGATTTAAAGGGCCAGTGCACCAATGTTGGTGCCTGGCCCAATCTTCCCAATTAGCTTAATTAGTGTTATCACCTGTGCACTTCCCTATATCACCTCACTTCCCCTGCACTCCCTTGCCGGATCTTGATGCACTTGTGCCTAGTGAAAGCGTTCCCTTGTCTGTTCCTAGTCCGTGTTCCTGACCTCCTGCCGTTGCCCCTGACTACGATCCTTGCCGCCTGCCCCCGACCTTCTGCTACGTCCGACCTTGCTTCTGCCTACTCCCTTGTACCTCGCCTATCTTCAGCATCTTCAGCAGCCAGAGAGGTGAGCCGTTGCTAGTGGATACGACCTGGTCACTACCGCCGCAGCAAGACCATCCCGCTTTGCGGCGGGCTCTGGTGAAAACCTGTAGTGGCTTAGAACCGGTCCACTAGCGCGGTCCTCGCCATCCCTCTCTGGCACAGAGGATCCACTACCTGCCAGCCGGCATCGTGACACATGCCTTTGTTCGGAAGAGTGAGGACAGGTGCAGAGCTTGCCTCAGACATGCTCCTTCTTGAACAGTGGATGTCAGAATCAGTAAGCAACTCACCTGAAAAAAGAGATGATATGCAGCGGAGAGTATAAAATTAGATTTCATGCAACAGTAGCCTCACCCCCCCCCCCCTTGTTTTCAATGAATGGGGCCCTTGGGGAGAGGTGGCCCCATTCTGGTTGGTGCCATTTTTTCTCTATTGGTAGAAAACTGCAGAACTTTTCTCTCCAGGGAACTGTTTGGTGAGTAAATTGTCAATCTTTCTGTGCTGGTGGAGGGGGCACCATAACCAGAGGCCCATTTAGATTTTTTTTACTATGGGGTCCCCTTCTATGTATGCCACTGATCCTAAAACATTGTTGGGATAGCAAAACCTACTTGTTCTATAAACAAACATACTTTTAAATATCATAATGGGTCTTGTTCATGACCCTTTGATGGGAATAACCAATCTTGACATAGTTATGCTATCTGAGATTCCTCTTCAACTTTTCTTTACTTTGCTGTTTCTTTCAGCAGACTTGTCTGCCACACATTATTAATCTGTGAAGTCTTCTTAATTACCGAGGCTCCTTCACAAAGTAGATAAGTGCTTTCTGATTACATACTTTATCATAGACATTAGTCCACACATATACTATTTATACTGATTATAACGTGTATTGCTTTAGCTCATTTAGTGAATTGTGAGGCATGCCTAATCGAATGTAATAGATTGTCCTTAGTTTGATGATGATTAAGGAAAATGGTCAGATAACCTGGGAAATATCTTTCTAGCTTATATTCATCCCTGTGTTTAGAAATATTAGCTATAGAACCATACCATTAATGGCATGATTTTATGTTGCACAAATGCTGCACTAAAGACCTTGTAATCCCTCTTCAAGGTCATAAATAAACATATTGAAAAGAAGTGGATCCAGTACTAACCCCTGTAGCACCTCACTTGTAAATTTCACCCAAATTCCATCAACCCCTCAACCTCATAAGGACCAAGGGTATACAGGTACACCCATGATCCTTGGTACTTAAGGACCTGCTCCCGCAGTTTGAAGCGTGCTTACGAGCTGAGCGCACTTGATACCTAGTGGGTCCTGGTGGCTATCAGCAGCCAGGACCCACAATTAATGCAGGACATCTCTGAACGGGCCGATGCCTGGCTTTAACCCTTTATACGCTGCGATTAAAGTTGACCTCGGCATCTAAATGCGGGATTTAACGTTACCGGTTAGCACAGGGAACAGATCGGGACACCTGTGGCGATCAGGTAAATGTGGACAGCAGGAGGGCCTTTACCAGCTTCCTCACCGTCCGATCGGTGCTCTGATGGCCCAGCGAGCCTCTGCAGGCTAGAGCAGCAGAGCACCGATAACACTGATCAATGCTGAGCCAAAACCCATTATTGAACAGTGTATGCAATTGCAAGATTGCATGTTAAAACCCCCCATGTGGACAAAAAAAAAGTAAAAAGTGTAAAAAGTTGAGTTAATAAATATGAATAAGCCCCTCCCTCTTTCACCTACTAATCCCAACCCCCGCTATTTGAATATTCATAATCTTCAACTCCACATCCTAGTGACGAGGAGTCACCAGTCACATGAGCGCAGCGCTCTCTCAGCAGAGCACATGCGCCGGAAGATTTAACCCTGTGCCAGGGTTAATGCCAGGAATCACTGATTGGGCCAATGCCCGGCATTAACCCTTTAGACTCCATGATCAAAGTTGATCCTGGCATCTAAAATAAAAGTGAGAGCATCCCGGCAGCTCAGCAAAGCTGATTGGGACAATCGCAATAAAATCGCGATGTCCTGATCAGCTAAGAGGAAGGCAGGAGGGCCCTTACCTGCCCCTCACTGTCTGATCAGTAAAGCAGGCTGCAGCAACAGAAAAAGGTTCAAATGGCACGGATGCAGATACCCATATGTCCTGTGGAGGGGATAAGCCCCTCCCCTAAGGGAGGGGTTAATAATCACCCTCTGTTTCCTATAGCTGAGACTTCATAGCAAAAAATATTCCAGTGGAAAAACGGGTACGTTTTCAACTGTACATGTTCTAATCAGGGGTCACTAATTCCCTTTCTTTATATTCCCACACTTAAAATTAACTTTTATTGGTATTTTAGAAACAGTATCGGTATAACCAAAAATTAAAAACACTGGCGACATTTTTTTTTGTTGTGAAACTATCGCCGAGTATCAAATTCCTTCAAAGAAATACAACATCCATGGCCTCACCCCGGTCAAGGGGTGTAGCTGGAAACCATAGGGCCCCAATGCAAATATTTGCCCTGGGCCCCCCCACTCCACAAGATATCAGTGACTACAGTATTGATGAGACACAGTCAGAAGAATACACAATGAGTTTAAGGCATTGTCTCATCACTTTCTCAGCAGATCCTTATCCTATGACAATAATTAATACAACCCTATCACATCCTGTACTATCTGTATAATGGGGCCTAACTTGAGTCTTATAGGCCCCAGGACAGAATTTGGCAAATTCCTATTCATCCATATCAGTCCCCCAATTAGCATGTCCCCATCCATCCACACCAGCCCCCCTCCAGTCATCATGTTCCCATCCATGCAGACCAGCCCTCAAATCAGCAGTGTACCTGATGCCTCCATACCAGTGTTTTCCAACCAAGGTGCCTCCCTCTGCTCTGCCAAAGGCTGTCTGTGTATCCTGGGAGTTGTAGTTTTTCAACATCTGAATGCATCCTGGTCGGGAAATACTGCTCCACTTAGTTGCCCCCTCCTTAGCATGTCCCCCCATCCCAATGTTTCCCAACCAAGGTGCACCAAAGGAGCTGCTGAAAGCTATAACTCCCAGCAAGGCTGGAAGCACCCTTGGTGGGGAATGCTGCTCCACACAGGGCACAGCCCCCCTACCCCCCGCCCCCCAGCATGTCCCTACTCAGAATTTAAAGGAGTACTATGGCACTTTTTATTATTAATCTTCTGTGCCCAGGCTGCAAAATGAAACAAAACAAGCTTTAACTCACCTGCCTACGTTCCCCTATTGCTCTGATATCGGTGTCCCATTCTCCGGTCATTGCCTTCCTACACTTCTTGTGGGTCGGTGAGTCACGCTGCTCTCAGCGTATCACTGGCCGCAGCAGGACATTGCGCTGCGATCAAAGTTTGTTTTGTTTTATTTTGCAGGCTTGACACTGAGGATAAATAATAAAAAGTGCCATAGTACTCCTTTAAAAAAATAACATTACTCACACCTAAGGTCCAGGAAATATACCAGAGAAAGATCCTGCCCCTCCGCTCCTTCTAGACTCACACTGCAGTCAGAAGACAGGGGGCAGGGACATCAGGAGGCGGAGCCTTGGCACGGGTAAGTAATTCAGGAATCCCCAGCATACCCCAATCCCTCACTCTCCACATCCAGTGCTTCTCTTTGCACACAGGTAGTTCAGAGTTGCATCGATGCATCTGTGTGACCCAGTTATGCACCTATGGGGAGCAAATAGGAAGCATGGTAAAGTGTAGTGGCTGGAGGACGACTCTTGTGAACTCTTTAGCTACGCCCTGGTCCAATCTACAACTGATCTCCTCATGGAAGAAAGCTGGTTGTTTCTGCTGTCAGGTAGGTGAATTAAAGCTGTGGTCCCTTTTATTGGTCGTAGTGATGATGGGCCCTAAAAACATAAGGGGCCCGGTTACACTTTCAACTTTGAAAGTTTGAAGTTTCCCATTGACACCTCTATTAGCTTAGTGTGCTGTAATAGGGCAATAGATTTACATTGCATATACCAGTGTTTCGCAACCCTTTTCGGCTCGGGGAACCCCTCCTAAAAAAAAATTCACGGGAAACCCTACCGAAGTTCACGAGCAAAAAATAAAATAACATTTCTAAAATCTGTGTCGTTCCCTTCTCTTCTCCATTTGGTCCGGGCCATCATGACGATTTCTTCCAGCCACAATACTTCTCCATTAAACCTGCAAAACAAACCTATTAGGCTCTGCACTTTTCAAGCATAGGCCTCCAGATTCCCCTTTTACAAGTGAGGAGGAATATAGGGGCGTATAGGTGTAAAGGGCAAACAGAGGGGTGCAGAAAGGTGTACATGGGTGACAGGTGTGTAGAGGGGTGTACATGGGTAACAGAAGCGTGAAGAGGGGTGTACATGGGTGACAGATGGGTGTGCATGGGTGACAAGGGTGTTGGGGGTATAAAGGAGTGTACATGGGTGACTGAGGGATGTACATGGGTGACCGAGGGGTGTACATGGTTGGCCAAGGGGTGTACATGGTTGACAGAGGGGTGTACATGGGTAATAGAAGGGTATTGGGGGTGTAGAGGAGTGTACATGGGTAAAAGAGGGGTGAACATGGGGTGTTGGGGTGTACATGGTGACGAGGGGTGTTTGGGGTGTACATGGGTGACAAGGGGTGTTGGTGGTGTACATGGGTGACAGAGGGGTGTACATGGGTGACAGAGGGGTGCACATGGGTGACAGAGGGATGTACATGGGTGACAAGGGGTGTTGGGGGTGTACATGGGTGACAGAGGGGTGTACAAGTGTACATGGGTGACAGAGTGTAGGGGGTGAAAGGGGGTGGAAAGGAGTGACAAGGTGGTAACAGAGTGGTGGACAGGGGTGACAAAGGGACAAAGAGGTAAATAGTGGGGGTTTGACATTGGAGATAGGGGGGTAGATTGGGGGGTGGTCAGAGAGGTGGTGAACATGGTTGACAAGGGCGGACAAGGAGGAAATGGATGACAGGAAAGTGGAAAAGGTGAAAGGAGGTAACAGAGGGGTGACAGAGGGGAGAGGGTGCCTTAGTTTAATTAAGATGAGCTGAGCCATTCTTCTGCGGGGACCAGGAAGAATCGGTGGGCCGAGAAGAATGAGGCGGGCCAAGAAGATAATCCGGGGGGCCAGGGACATAGTCCGGGGGCCGGCGGGAACAAAGTCCGGGGGGGGGGGGATGGGGTGACGGGAACATAGTCCGGGGGGGGGGGGGGGGGCGGTAGAAACATAGTCTGGGGGGCTGGCGCACTGTCCCCTGCATTTCTCACCTTCCAGGCCTGCGCGCCTGTGACTAACTCAGGGGGAGGGGGACCTCGGTTGGGAATCACTGCTGTATACAATGTACTGTATTTGAACTTAATTTCCTGTTTTCTCTCTCTATGATGTATGTTAAAGGTCACGTACCTTTTTGTCTATATCAAACATGTGACATTATTAACTTCGACCTATTTATAGTCAGCAACATTAAATAAAATAAAGAAGAAACTTAATTCACCTCTTATTCTAAACTACCCTTTTGTTTATGTTCTTATATACCATCATGTCAACTATGCCAACTTGAAATAACTTAATTCATAAATTTTTTTCTATTGGATTTTGTAATTCATACCCCTAGAGGGCAGCAGGCTACCTTGGCAGAGCAGCACTGCTGTATATGATTCTTATGTTTTGAAATTAGGCTTGCCATGAAGCGAGCCAGAGAGAATGTTACTGAGTCTCTTCAGAGAAAGGATTCCTGTCATCACAAAAAGTGCCTGATGCCTTGTTCAACTTAAATAATGAATGCTGACAGTATTCTTTACATGGTTATTTACAAAGTCTGTTGCCAAAGGTACACATTGTGATACTTTATACTGACAAGTATACAATGAAACACTGACACCTCTCAAACTTAAAAGTCATAAATTGTAGCCCAATTAGAATGAAAAACACACACATATATATATATATATATATATATATATATATATATATATATATATTACACTAATTGTTCTGAAGCTACTCTTCATATAGGGCAATAGACTTATCTGGCACAAACCCCTATTTCATCAATGTCATATAGTGCCATGCAATACCTATACATTCCAATATATCTAAATCTCAGAAAAAGGGCATAAATAAGTGCAACTGTGGGTGGGATGGTTACTGGTGATAGGGCTTACGTTATTAATACCCGAACCACCCCTTTAAACAGTGCTTTAATAGAGTGTGCTGACTCCATGACCTGAAAAGTTCAAATGTTCTTCTTGATTTTATAGAAATTATGTAATGCAATATTGAGTAGACAACTGGAATACATAATACCTTCTGGAAGTTGTGATTTTGTATTCTATACTCACAAACAGGGGTTGTAACAGTGCTTTATTGCACTGCTTGAAAGTTGTTTATGTTTGTTGTATTTAGTAGGTTAGCATAGTAAACCTAACCTGCTCTGGACAGTTCCTGACATGGACAGAGGTGTCAGCAGAGAGCACTGTGGTCAGACAGAAAAGAAATTCAAAAAGAAAAGAACTTGTGAGGTTCAGTACCTCCAACAAGGTTAAGAACCACTGCACTAGAGTAACCATGTAAAACAAAAATGCTACTGATAAAAACTATAGATAACAGTGCAAAAAATGAGGATTCATACATCCCTGTATACAGTGGCAGATCCAGGGGGGGGGGCAATGGGGCAATCGCCTCCCCCCCCCCCCCCCCCCCCGAGATTGCTGCCCCTCCCGATACTATATTAGTGATTAGCGGGAGCTGTCAGCCCCAGCTGCACTGTCCCCTCACCTGCAGCGTGTGAACCGCCAGGGACACCATTCTCTGCAGGACACCGTTCACTGCAGGACACCATTCTCTGCAGGCCGTGCAGGCTGCCTGTCAGTGCTGAGAATGCTCCGGTCTCAGCATCATTCAGTCTGCAGCCATTACACTGTGCAGGGGCTGGGAAGAGATAAGCTCCTCCCCCTCTCACTCCTCTGTGTTTCCAGCACGCCAGGCTCAGCTTACTGCCCTCCACCACAGGCCCGGACACCCACCCAATGCCTCCAGACCCCCCCCCCCCTTCCCACCCTGATGCTGCCCTTCATGGTAAGTAACTTTGGGGGGAGGGGGGGTCAGGCTCGGGAGACAGGTAAAGGGGAACTCTTATCAGTGTTTCCCAGCAGAGGCCTCTAACTATAGTAAAACTACAACTCCCAGCATGTATTTGGCTTTGTGGGCATACTGGGATTTGTAGTTTTACAACAGCTGGAGGCACCCTGGTTGGGGAACACTGATCTATCTGTCTTTCTATCTCCTATCTATCTCTCATATCTATGTATATACCTATATATCTCATATCAATCTATCTATCTATCTCAAATCAATCTATCTATCTATGCTGCCAGCATCTATTTTTCATTTACTTACAGCCTATTTAGATGCCGAGACAGGGGATACGTTATAGATTTTGGGGGATCCGAGCACAGGGACCCCCTACAATCTCCCGAACAGGGCCCCTGCAGTCTGCTGGAAGGTGGTGCTGAACCCTGCACGGAGCTTCCTGCGGGGGACATTGGAATGGCACTTCTGGCAGACTGACAGGGCCCCATTATGTGCCCCTCACTTATAATGCCCCCCTGTCATGTGCCCCTCACTTATAATGCCCCTCTGTCATGTGCCCCTCACTTATAATGCCCCCTGTCATGTGCCCCTCACTTATAATGCTCCCCTGGCATGTGCCCCTCACTTATAATGCCCCCCTGTCATGTGCCCCTCACTTATAATGCCCCCCTGTCATGTGCCGCTAACAAATAAGGTGCTCTGATTTATAATGCCCTCCTTTTATGTGCCCCTTACTTAAAATGCCCCCCTGGGGGTGCAGGACAGGGGGCATTATATGTGAGGGGAACATAACAGGGCATTATAAGTCGAAGCACATTATATATTAGCGGCCCAAGACCGGGGGGCATTATAAGTGAGGGGCACATGACAGGGGGGCATTATAAGTGAGGGGCACATGACAGGGGGGCATTATAAGTGAGGGGCACATGACAGGGGGCATTATAAGTGAGGGGCACATGACAGGGGGGCTCCTCACATATAATGCCCACCTGTCATGTGCCCCTCACATTTAATGCCCCCTGTCATATGCCCCTCACATTTAATGCCCCCTGTCATGTGCCCCTTACTTAAAATGCCCCCTGAGGGTGCAGGACATGGGGCATTATATGTGAGGGGAACATAACGGGGCATTAAATGTGAGGGGCACATGAAGGGGGCATTATAAGTTAGGGGCACATAACAGGGGGCATTAAATGTGAGGGGCACATGACAGGGGGCATTAAATGTGAGGGGAACATGAAGGGGGCATTATAAGTTAGGGGCACATAACAGGGGGCATTAAATGTGAGGGGCACGTGACAGGGGTCATTAAATGTGAGGGGCACATGACAGGGGGGCATTATAAGTGAGGGGCACATAACAGGCCCTCACTTATAATGCCCCCCTGTCTTGGGCCCCTCACTTATAATGCCCCCCTGTCTTGGGCCGCTAACATATAATGTACTTCAACCTATAATGCCCCCTGTTATGTGCCCATTACTTATAATGCACCCTGAAGGGGCAGGACAGGGGGAATTATATGTGAAGGGAACATTACAGGGGCATTATATGTGAGGGGCACATGATAAGGGGGCATTATAAGTGAGGAACCCCCTGTCATGTGCCCCTCACATATAATGCCCCCCTGTCATGTGCCCCTCACAGAGGGCATTATTATTATGAGGGGGAACAGGACAGGTCATAGTTATATGTGGGGGCACAGGATGGGGCATTACTACTATATATGAGGGGCACTGAGTATAAGGAATTTCTGGGGTAGTACGGTTTTCATTAGCCACAATACATCACGGTATTGTATTCAGAGGGATATTTAGAGCGTACAGTGTGTGGTAGTATTATATTCAGAGGGTACAGTGTGTGGCAGTATTATATTCTGGGGTACAGTGTGTGGCAGTATTATATTCTGAAGGTACAGTGTGTGGGCAGTATTAATTTCAGGGGTACAGTGTGTGGCAGTATTATATTCTGGGGTACAGTGTGTGGCAGTATTATATTCTGAGGGTACAGTGTGGGGCATTATTATATTCTGAGGGTACAGTGTGTGGCTGTATTATATTCTTTGGGTACAGTGTGTGGCAGTATTATTCAGTGGGTACAGTGTGTGGCAGTATTATATTCATTGGGTACAGTGTGTGGGCAATATTATATTCAGTGGGTACAATGTGTGGCAGTATTATATTCAGTGGGTACAGTGTGTGGCAGTATTATATTCAGTTGGTACAGTGTGTGGCAGTATTATGTTCAGTGGGTACAGTGTGTGGCAGTATTATATTCAGAGGGTACAGTGTGTGGCAGTATTATATTCAGTGGGTACAATGTGTGGCAGTATTATATTCAGTTGGCACAGTGTGTGGCAGTATTGTATTCAAAGGGTAAAGTGAGTTGTAGTATATTCGGAGGGTACAGTGTGTCAGAATTATATTCAAAGGATATGGTGTTTGGCAGTATTATAATAATACTTTTTTCATATAGAGGATCAGAATCCGCTGACACAGTGAAGAGCCGTCTGGGCATCAAGTTATGCAGCGAGAATATTTACCTGGACCCGGTGGTATGTACCATCTGAATTAGATAAGGAAAGACTATAGAGAAGACGTCACCTGTAGTCACTGATATCATTGTGTATTGTCCTGACTGTCCCATCAGGGCTGTATTCACTTGTAAGTTTTGCAGTAACGATGGGTGAAACAACAACTCCCAGAATCTCCTCACCACTATTTAGGGCATACTGGGAGCTGTAGTTTTAAATGGTAAAACTTCTTTAGCGCTTTCCCATTCTGTGGCAATTGATATATTTGATTATTATACTGGATACATTTAATAATATTGTAAGTTTTTTAAGCAACACCTTATTTTCTGTCCCCCAATGCAAAATTCTCTAATAGTGCCCCTCCCGAGACTAGACTCTTGATCCGCCCCTGCCTATATACAGAAATATAAAAAATATAGCGGGCAAAATCGAACAATATTAAGCATACTTATTTTAGTACAAAAAGTTAAAATTTTTAAAAGCAGTAAAATAAAGCAAAAAAAAAATAATATATATATATATATATATATATATATATATATATAAATTGGGTATCATTGACACTGTATGGACCAACAGAATAAAGATAGAGTGTCATTTTTACCACCAAGTGCACTATATAGATACGGAAGCCCTCAAATTTTACAAAATAGTGGGATATTGTTTTTTCAGTTTCACCCCACATTTTTGTTTCATTGTACATTTTGTGGTAAAATGAGGGATGTCATTACAAATTACAATTGATGGCGGAAAAAAAAAGGTCCTCATATTGGTGTGTAGGTGGAAAATTGGAAGTGTTATAGCTAGTAGAAGGCGAGGAGGAAAAAGCAAAAGTACAAAAATGAAAAATCCTTGAGACCTTAAGGTGGTACAATCCCACCCATCACCTTACATTCACTCCCAATTTTAAAAATAGGTTCTCGCACATTTGACTGATTCCCTGAATTGTCAGACAAACTATAAACTCACATATCTGAATAAAATGTAAGACGTTCATGATACCCTACGCTATTTATTAATAGTAAAATCTCTATTTTTTTATGCTGACCAAGGGTCCTCTTTAAGGTGATAGTGCTGGAGCTGTAAATTTTTATACATGTTTTTAACCTCTTGGGAACGCATATGTACCTGTATGTTCTGCGCCTGCTCTCACAATATAATGCGGGGTCACGCGGGTCGGCCCTGGCGGCTAACAGTAGCTGGGACCCGGGGCTAATAGCGCGAGTCACCAATTGCGGTGAAGCGGGCTATTAACCCTTTAGTCTAAAATGTAAAAAAAGCATTCCCGGCAGCTCAGGCGGGCTGATCGGGACCACTGCAGTGAAACAGCGGTGTCCCCATAAGCTAGGACACAAGCGGAGGGTCCCTCACCTTCCTCCGGTGCATCCAATCAGCGATTGATTGCTCCAAGCCTAAGATCCAGGCTTGAGAAATCGACCGCCGATAACACTGATCAATGCAATGCTATGGCATAGCATTGAACAGTGCTGGCAATCAATGCACTGCATGTTATAGCATTGCAAAAAAATTAAAAGTGTAAAAAAGAGATAATAAATGTGATTTAACCCCTTCCCCAATAAAAGTTTAAATCACCGGGGGGTGATAAAAAAAATTTAAATAAAAATAAATATAAACATATGTGGTAATGTCGCGTGCATAAATGTCCAAACTATAAAAATATATTGTTAATTAAACCGCACGGTCAATGGCGTACACATAAAGAAATTCCAAAGTCCAAAATAGAGCATTTTTTGGTTCCTTTTTATAGCATAAAAAATGAATAAAAAGCAATCAAAAAGTCCGATCAAAACAAAATAGTACCGATAAAAACTTCAGATCACGATGCAAAAAATTAGCCCTCATACCGCCCTGTATGTGGAAAAATTCAACATTACTTTCGTGCATGTAGTTATGATTTTTTCCAGAAGTACGACATAATCAAACCTATATAAGTAAGGTATCATTTTAATCGTATGGACCTACAGAATAAACATCTTGTGTCATTTTTAGCGAAAAATGCACTGCATAGAAATGGAAGCCCCCCCCCAAAAAAAAAATTCTATTCTGTCGCATATGATTTTTTTTTTTTTTTGTTTCGCTGTAGATCTTTGGATAAAATGACTGATGTCATTACGAAGTAGAATTAGTGGCACAAAAAACAAGCCATCATATGGGTCTGTAGGGGCAAAGTTAAAAGGGTTATGAGTTTTAAAATGTTAGGAGGAAAAAAACGAAAGTGCAAAAACTGAAAAACCCTGAATCCCCAAGGAGTTAATAGAGTTTATAAAGCACTGAGAATACATGTACCTTCCTATATAGTTTTATTATAGCAGTGCCCAGTTGATTAAACATAGCTGCTATCAACCATTCCAATGATAACATTATGCAAGGTATTATAGGTTATATAATACCGATTTGTCAATAATCAATTGCTTCAGTAACAGAGCTGCATACATTATTAAGAATGTGCACAAGTTTCTCTTTACATATTCACTTTATTTTGCCAGTTAAAATATTGTATAACCTTATATCTACACAAATACATTGGCTAAGCTTGTGTTTTTATAACAAATGTATTTACTATGTCATTTTCCAATTTGTCCGTTCCAAGTATGACTCTTTACCCCTGGAAAACATTGATGCTTTCATGTGAACAAAAATGAGGAAAAAATGTTCTATACACCACAGAAGCATTTGCAATGTAAATCACATCTTGTAAACTTAAAGGAATTTTTTTTATTAGCAGCCACGTTGCCAGTAAAAAAAAAATAAAAATATCACATAAAAGAGGAAATCAAATACATTGCTCTGTGGTTATTATAAGATTATTTTAGATTTTCTTTTTACTTTGGATATATTTATAATGAGTAAAAGGTCTTAAATAATGTTGTAGGAATACTTTGCTGCTAAAACGTGCAATTTAGGAAAAGGTAATAGTATATGATGAAACATTTGCCATGTGTTTATGTTGCTGCATGTTTTATTTTGACTTTTTCTCCAGTAATTTTATCGTTTTTGGCAATTTTCTGACTAGTTACACAAACAATTTCATTATTTTCTCACCTATAGAACTTAATTAGGATTTCCTGTAGGTCATTTTGATAATATTATGGACTGGTGCCAATGAAAGAGGGAATGAGCTAATGGTGCCTGGAATCCCACTGAGTAAAATTATAGGGTATAGTCTATCAAAATGATAACAGGGGGAATGGAGACTAGAGATTAAAGGAACTCGAAACCTACAGAGAGTTTGCCAAATCTGCATGATTTTTTGCAGCTACTGGAATAACAACAGCTTGTCAAAAATTTGCAAAGAACACAGGTGTTACCTTATTGGTGACCCCTTCCATTCATGTCTGTCAGATATTTAATGAGGCGCTGCTTAGTGAAGTGGTTACAATTCGATGTCCTGTCTTCAGCTGCAAACAGAGCAGTGGGGAGAGGCTCCTTCTGCAGCTAGTTGTCTAACATTCAGGCGCATGATTATGAAAAGGGGACACGTCTGATCTTTATACAAGATGTTTTTATCTACTTCTTTGGTTCTTTCACTGTAGTATGAGATAAAATTTAATCAAGAAAAATAAAACTATTTAGGGAGGAACTTCTGTATTTTTTTTTTATTTTCTATATTCCAGGTTCCCTTAGGCTGGAATTCCACTTAGTTTTTTTTTTTTTTTTTGGGGGGGGAACGCCAATTCTGCCGCTGTGGCCAGATGTTAGCTGTAAATCAATCAGAAATTGCAAAATTCTTTTTCCACTTGGCATTTTTCAGTTTGGCATTTTTTTTAAATCCTTTTGGCGTTTTTTCACTCTTTTTTGGTGTTTTTCAGCTCCTTGGTGGTTTTGCAAAATTGCAGCATGTTGAGCCTATGGCGTTTTTTTTTTATCAAAATGGTGGCGTTTTTCTCCCATAGAAGTTTATGGGAGTGAAAAAATGGCATGTAGGTTTTGCATTTGGCATTTTTCTTTGGCGTTTTTTCCCCCTGTGAAAAAAAGGGATGTTCCCAGGAATAGGAACTGCAGCCATTTTCTCTGTTGTCAGCCAAAAGTTTATTCAGAGGCTGGACCTTGCTAGCTAGGTGTACAGTTGTGAGCAGCATGGCACCCCGCGTTTCATTTGATGTAGACAAGCTGATTCAGTTTGTAAATATACTTCTTGCTGTATGTGTGTTCTTTTTGAAAAATATTGTATGTTTAGGTGGGTTTATTTGTGGTTTTGTGGGGGTGTGGGTAATTTTATACTGTGCGAACATTACAGTTATGTTTGTTTTGGGGGGGCATGACATAAAGCGATGTTGTGAATGTGTGTTTTGCTTCTGAGAATAATTGCATTGTTTTGGGAATTTGAAATTTACTTAACTTAAAAAATTATAGGTGGAAGCACGTTCCATATTTTGGGACAGGTCCCTGGAGAAAAATAAAGGGGTCTTCAGGGGGCCGTTTCCCACATGGGACAGCAAAACTGCCTGGGAGCAAGGGGCAATAGGTTAGTTTTGTCTACTTTTTACTTTTTCGGTCATATATTGGCAAACATTGTTAGATGTCAAGTAGCCCAGTTGCCCCTAGCAATCATTTACCTTGCTTAGTTTATTTATCATATCGTCTCTCCATAATGAATTAACCAATCTGACTTTATTACATTATTTATGTTCTATACATACACATATTTTACATTTTTTATTTATATGGTTATGACACTAGTTTGAATAGTGAAGGTGAGAAATAATTTTCGGAATGCAAAATTTAACCAAACTTACTTAATTACAATTTTTTTTAAATCCTATTTTATAAATTTGGAATTTTGAAAAATAATTTTCTCAAACAATTGACCCATTGCACTTGACATTGTTTTAAATTCCACAAATATTATATTGGAGTAACATATGTGGTCTCCAGAGTATTATAAATGTGAGTACAGTTTGTTGTGGCCCCATTAACCAACACTGTCCGGGGATGATGTACATTCTCCTGGTCCAGGGATGGCGAAAAATCAATTACAGACCAGAGCATAAGAAATGTAAATTATGCCTTGTTATTCCTTTTTCATTGATGAGAGTTGTAGTGTATTTTGATTACTTGATTTAAAAATTGTCATTTCTTGAATATTCCCAAAACATGTCCATATAATATATTTTGGTTCTCTTTGTAGAGGAAGCTGTGTCTAAAAGATGGCGGTCCCTGTGTGACCAATTCCGGAATAAATATACCAAGCATGGAGCTAGTGGTGGTGGAGCAACAATGCAGAAAAAATACAAATATTTCCATCAGCTGTTGTTTCTGGCCACAAGAAGAGGGGTTTGCTGCAACACAAGAAACCCAGGATGAACTTGGCACACAAACAACAACCAATGAGGGACAGTTAAGTGCTGAGGAAGACTAACAATCTCTCTTTTTTGAGCAAACTGAACCCAGGCCAGAACCAGTTGTGGGGGAATCCACAGATGTTGGGGATGATGGTGAGGTCGCAGGGCCCAGTGGAATACAAGGCCCCAGGTCAACAACCCCTAGGGGCTTGTTAGTTTACCTGCAACCAGAAGGCCAAACCAATGCAAAAGTGTGCATCGCAGATTCCGTCCTGAGCAGGAGTTGAATAATGAAATAATATCTCTGGTCAACCTTCAGCGGTCGGAGGATGATTGTGAAGCATTTGGTAGGGCGCTAGACCACATATTACGTGAAATTGAGCCACCAAATAGAAGACACTGCATGACCTTTATACTAGGCTGCACAGAGTATTTTTCTACATCATACCATCCCCCTCCAGCACCAACCTTACTGCTTCAGATGATGTCCCAGTGCACTCCATCAGACCATAACAGGAGAGCAGAAGAACCCACACGCAGGGACTCAGCAACTCAAATTAAGTGGCATCATGTGGAGCATACTGTGTTTCCCCATAATAGACCACCTAGTTTTTATTCTACAGATGCTACCCATTATGATAGTCGTAATGAAGCTCAGATATATGGTCCATATCCTCCAGACCACAACAATACTATCAACCCAACCCTACCGTATCACCTTCTCACCAGCAACACAGTGAAGGTTACTCTGACTTCACCGCTTCCCTTAGGTCCACACAGGACAATTTTTTTTTTCTAAATTTAAGAATTTGAGGTTGTGTATAATGTGCCACACACTTTATGTTCTGTGTGTTTGTATTTTTTAAGTTTTGGATGGTCTGTTTGTGGTAATCTTGACCAGTTTGGTCTTTATTTTATTTATTAAAATTATTTTGACAAAAATGCAAGTGTTCAGTGTTTTATGTCGTTTTCTTGTTATCAAAAAATAAATAAATAAATAAATAAATAATATATATATATATATATATGTGTGGAAAAAAGTATATACCTTCTCAAAGTCCGGCACCAAATGGATAAAGTGCCTTCATAAGACATCTGCCAATGTGGAGGATGGACCCAATATCTGTGTCTCCTACAGGAAATAAGCTACAAAACAACCATTGCACACAAAACCAAGTCATTTGAACATTTATTCACATTTCACATTTATTTACATTTCACACCCAAAAAAAAAACATTTAAAACACACAAAACCGATGCATCAACTCGATCCTGCATGGCAAAAGCAACAGCAAACTATTTGCTGCATCATTGGGGCTAATCTTCCTTGTAGAGCAGAAATTCCGAAGAAAGAATGCCTTAAAAAATAAAAAAAAGACAAAAATGCTGTCACAGCAAGCGCACCGGTCAGGTCATCCCCTTCGGACCAGAGCGCCCGCTGCCTCAGCCCTCAGTCCCGGGGTCCCGGCGTCTCTCGGCCTGACTGGGAGCGCCGGTTCCACAGCTTCAGAGATGCGGCTGGCGTGGCGTCTGGTTCCCGCTCACACGCCGCGTCCCTGTCCGGCTCACCTGATCCTCACCGCACGGCTCCCTGCACTCCTGCATCTTGGCGCGTGCGGCCCTGCTCTCTAGGGCAGAAAGCATTCCCTACTGTGTTAGTTGCCTTGCCAGTTGCCGTATCAGTTGCTATCGTCTACTCACCTGAGAACCTTTGCCGCCTGCCCTGACCTCTGCTACGTCCGACTACGCTCTTGCCTACTCCCTGTGTACCACGCTATATCAGTTGCCAGAGAGGTCGAATTGTTACTGGGGGACACGACGTGGTAGTTACCGCCGCAGCAAATCCATCCCGCTTTGTGCCGGGCTCTGATGAAGACCAAGCTTAGAATCGGTCCTCCAGTACAGCCCACGCCATCGCCTCTCTGGTCCAGAGGATCCACTACCAGTCCTGCAGGTTCGTGACAAATGCATCCGCTGGGGCGGGTTTAAGTAGAGCTTATGCTCGAAACGGGTCAGCATTTCACTTTGATTTTAAAGTGACATGTCACCACTCACTTCCACCACGGAATCTTATTTTTAATTGGATGAAGTAAACATTAATTTTTATTGTACTTGCACCTAGGAGCTGGATTTTCCTCTTGTTCTCTGCCTGAATGCTACGGGGATAGGCAGATCCCTGCATCCGTGCTTCCATAATATCATTCGTCTGTGTCTGGAGTCTCCAAGCGGTAAGCTGATCTATTTCCCTTCTGTACCTGGGTTTAAAGGGGTACTCCCATGGAAAACTTTTTTTTTTAAGTCAACTGGTGCCAGAAAGTTAAACAGATTTGTAAATCACTTCTATTAAAAAATCGTAATCCTTCCAGTACTTTCTAGGGGCTGTTTCCAAAAAAGAAATGCATTTCCTCTGATGTCATGACCACAGTGCTCTCTTCTTACCTCTGCTGTCCATTTTAGGAACTGTCCAGAGCAGCATATGTTTGCTTAGGGGATTTTCTCCTGCTCTGGACAGTTCCTAAAATGGACAGCAGAGGTCAGCAGAGAGCACTGTGGTCATGACATCAGAGCAAATGGATTTCTTTTTTGGATTTCTCTTTAATATACAGCCCCTAAAAAGTACTGGAAGGATTAAGATTTTTTAATAGAAGTGATTTACAAATCTGTTTAATTTTCTGGCACCAGTTGATTTAAAAAAAAAAAAAAAAAAAGTTTCCACGGGAGTACCCGTTTAAGTAGAAAGGAAATAACATCAGGAGGCGGCAGATACTTTAACCCCTTAAGGACCAGGCCATTTTACACCTTAAGGACCGGAGCGTTTTTTGCAATTCTGACCACTGTCACTTTAAACATTAATAACTCTGGAATGCTTTTAGTTATCATTCTGATTCTGAGATTGTTTTTTCGTGACATATTCTACTTTAACTTGTAAAATTTTATGGTAACTTGCATCCTTTCTTGGTGAAAAATCCCAAAATTTGATGAAAAAAATGAAAATTTAGCATTTTTCTAACTTTGAAGCTCTTTGCTTGTAAGGAAAATGGATATTCAAAATATATTTTTTTTGGGTTCACATATACAATATGTCTTCTTTATGTTTGCATCATAAAATTTATGAGTTTTTACTTTTGGAAGACACCAGAGGGCTTCAAAGTTCAGCAGCAATTTTGAAATTTTTCACAAAATTTTCAAACTCACTATTTTTCAGGGACCAGTTCAGTTTTGAAGTGGATTTGAAGGGTCTTCATATTAGAAATACCCCATAAAAGACCCCATTATAAAAACTACACCCCCAAAGTATTCAAAATGACATTCAGTAAGTGTATTAACCCTTTAGGTGTTTCACAGTAATAGCAGCAAAGTGAAGGAGAAAATTCAAAATCTTCATTTTTTACACTCGCATGTTCTTGTAGACCCAATTTTTGAATTTTTGCAACGGGTAAAAAGGAGAAAATTTTTACTTGTATTTGAAACCCAATTTCTCTCGAGTAAGCACATACCTCATATGTCTATGTTAATTGTTCGGCGGGCGCAGTAGAGGGCTCAGAAGGGAAGGAGCGACAAATGGTTTTTGGGGGGCATGTCACCTTTAGGAAGCCCCTATGGTGCCAGGACAGCAAAAAAAAACACATGGCATACCATTTTGGAAACTAGACCCCTCAGGGAACGTAACAAGGGGTAATGTGAACCCTAATACCCTACAGGTGTTTCACGACTTTTGCATATGTAAAAAATATATATTTTTTTTACCTAAAATGCTTGGTTTCCCAAAATTTTTACAATTTTAAAAAGGGTAATAGCAGAAAATACCCCCCAAAATTTGAAGCCCAATTTCTCCCGATTCAGAAAACACCCCATATGGGGGTGAAAAGGGCTCTGCTGGCGCACTACAGGTCTCAGAAGAGAAGGAGTCACATTTGGCTTTTTGAAAGCAAATTTTGCTCTGGGGGCATGCCGCATTTAGGAAGCCCCTAAGGTGCCAGAACAGCAAAAAAAAAACACATGGCATACCATTTTGGAAACTAGACCCCTCGGGGAACGTAACAAGGGGTAATGTGAACCTTAATACCCTACAGGTGTTTCACGACTTTTGCATATGTAAAAAAATATATATTTTTTTTACCTAAAATGCTTGGTTTCCCAAAATTTTTCCGGAGTACAGCGATACCCCATATGTGGCCCTAAACTGTTGCCTTGAAATACGACAGGGCTCCAAAGTGAGAGCGCCATGCGCATTTGAGGCCTAAATTAGGGATTTGCATAGGGGTGGACATAGGGGTATTCTATGCCAGTGATTCCCAAACAGGGTGCCTCCAGCTGTTGTAAAACTCCCAGCATGCCTAGATAGTTAACGGCTATCTGGCAATACTGGGAGTAGTTGTTTTGCAACAGCTGGAGGCTCCGTTTTGGAAACAGTGGCGTACCAGACGTTTTTCATTTTTATTGGGGAGGGGAGGGGAGTTGTATAGGGGTATGTGTATATGTAGTGTTTTTTACTTTTTATTTTATTTTGTGTTTCTGCCGCAGCTCAAACTTGCAGCCGTATACTTACTGTAATCCTCCGCCCATGTGAGTGTACCCTGTACGTTCACATTGGGAGGGGGGGAACATCCAGCTGTTGCAAAACTACAACTCCCAGCATGTACGGTCTTTCAGTGCATGCTGGGAGTTGTAGTTTTGCAACCGCTGGAGGCTCCGTTTTGGAAACAGTGGCGTACCAGACGTTTTTCATTTTTATTGGGGAGGGGGGCTGTGTAGGGGTATGTGTATACGTAGTGTTTTTTTACTTTTTATTTTATTGTGTGTTAGTGTAGTGTTTTTAGGGTACAGTCGCACGGGCGGGAGTTCACAGTAGTTTCTCGCTGGCAGTTTGAGCTGCCACACCTCAAACTTGCAGCCGGATACTTACAGTAATCCCCCGCCCATGTGAGTGTACCCTGTACATTCACATTGGGGGGGGGGGGGGGACATCCAGCTGTTGCAAAACTACAACTCCCAGCATGTACGGTCTATCAGTGCATGCTGGGAGTTGTAGTTTTGCAACAGCTGGAGGCACACTGGTTGTGAAACACTGAGTTTGGTAACAAACTCAGTGTTTTGCAACCAGTGTGCCTTCAGCTGTTGCAAAAGCTACAACCCCAAGCATGTACGGACAGCGGAAGGGCATGCTGGGTCTTGTAGTTATGCAACAGCTGGAGGCATACTACTTTGGCTGGGGATGCTGGGGATTGTAGTTATGCAACAGCTGGAGACACACTGGTTTGCTACTTAACTCAGTGTGTCTTCAGCAAAACTACAACTCTCAGGAGTCAGACAGCCAACGGGCATGCTGGGAGTTGTAGTTATGCAACCACCAGATGCACCACTACAACTCCCAGCATGCACTTTAGCTGATTGTGCAAGCTGGGAGTTGTAGTTATACAACAGCTGAAGGTACACTTTTCCATAGAAAGAATGTGCCTCCAGCTGTTGCAAAACTACAAGTCCCAGCATGCCCATAAGGGAATGCTGGGAGTTGTGGTGGTCTGCCTCCTGCTGTTGCATAACTACAGCTCCCAGCATGCCCTTTTTGCATGCTGGGAGCTGTTGCTAAGCAACAGCAGGAGGCTGCCACTCACCTCCAACGATCCAGCCGCATCAGGTCAGTCCCTCGTCGTCGCCGCTTCCGCCGTCGCTCCTGGGGTCCAGATCCCAACAGGGACACCGGGGATCGGGGTCCCCAGCACCCGGGATGCACGTCCCGCACCCGCTCACGTCCTCCGGAAGAGGGGCGGAGCGGGTTGCGGAAGTGACACCCGCAGCAGGTGCCCTGATTGGTCGGCCGGTAAATGGTCGGCCGACGAATCAGGGCAATCGTGAGGTGGCACCAGTGCCACCTCACCCCTGCTGGCTCTGGCTGTTCGGGGCCGTCTCTGACGGCCCCGATCAGCCAATAATTCCGGGTCACCGGGTCACTGGAGACCCGATTGACCCGGAATCCGCCGCAGATCGCTGGACTGAATCATCATGACCCCCCTGGGCGATATGCCCCGATGCCTGCTGAACGATTTCAGCAGGCATCGGGCACCGGCTCCGCTCCAGATGGTTGCGGGGGGCCGGTAAAACACATGACGTTCTCATACATCATGTGTCCTTAAGGACTCGGAAATGGAGACGTCATGTGTCCTTAAGGGGTTAATCTTAATCCCTTTTAGCTGTGTCCAAAATCCAACTTGGAAAGGCTGGAAAAACTGCCAAGGTGCCAAAAACGCAATTTCCACACAAATGAAAAAACGCCATAAAAAATGCCAGATACAGGAAACTGCACTGGCGTTTTTTCTGGCGTTTTTTTTTTTCTGTGTAATCCTAGCCTTAATGCTATGCGTTAGTGGTCCTTCAGCATTTTCTGATAAATTTCATCCTGCTTAGTAGCTCTTTGAACACTCTCAAAAGTATCTGTAAGGTGAGTGCTTGAGAGATTACACAAGTTAGGATGAGCAGGGCTAGAAGTGAGGTATAAAGGAGAGTAGAAATTATAATCGACTATAATGAAGTCAATGACAGAAAGGACATAAATCACATTAGATATTTCTAAGAAGGAATACTTAATGCCTATTAATAGGAACACTTAATGCCTATTAATAGGAACACTTAATGCATATTAATAGGTTAGTTTCAGAGGAAATAGGTTAATGCCATTTTGTATTAATATGTTATAATATTTACATTCAAATAGAAAAAATATATGCCTATATAAAAACACAAATGAATGTCCCTCTCAACAGTCTTTTAAAACTATTCCTAATACAAAAGAGAACAGGGTGCGCGCCCCTGGATGGAACCTGATGGATGAGATAGTGAAGAGCCAAATCAAAACGCACTCACCTATGCGAGTTGTGCGAATGGAGGCACAACACTCAATGCGCTTGATCAGGAATCCTGTAATCGCAGCTGCTGTGGCTCCCAGCGTCCAGACGCAAATATAGATAAAAGGAGATCCAAGAAAGGGAGATGAATCGCGCTGCCACAAGAAGTATACATGGGTAAATTTATTGCACACAAAGGATCCACGCAACGCTTTTCAAAACCGTTCCGGCTTTTTTGTCAGGCGTGGTTACACATTACACAAAATCCAGTGCACCATCACATCAGTATCAAGTATCCTCAGTGCAATTTGAGAAAGGGGATATCCTTCTCTACGGGTGAATCTTTTGCCCTGAGAGAAGTGAACAATTGTTCTTCTACTTATTTGGTCTATCTATTAACATGTACCTGTGGCCTGCAATAAATTGGCCGCACGATTCAAACGCTGAGGGCCCACATGAATAAGCATAGATTTAATATTCATGCAAAATTTATGCAGCATTGCGTGTCCCGGCATATTGCTTTGATGCACGATGGGGTGGCTGAAGGTTTGTCCGTAATAGTGATCGTAACAATCCCAGAAGAAGCCCCTAACAGATTTCAAAGATTAAAAAATAGGGAATCTTTCTGGACATTTAATCTTAACACATTATCCCCGGCAGGTCTGAATGATGTTATTGGAAAAACTGATTTTTAGAACATCGCAATATATGCTCACATTTTATTGTTTTGAGTATCATTATGTGTAATTTTCATGTGTGTGTGTATATATATATATATATATATATAGAGATATGTTTTTGATCTGACATATAATTGTGTCGCCTTAAGTGAAGTTGATACTGATGTGAAGGTGCACTGGATTTTGTGTAATGAGTAACCACGCCTGTCGAAAAAGACGGAACGGCTTTGAAATGCGTTGCGTGGATCCTTTGTGTGCAATAAATTTACCCATATATACTCCTTGTGGCAGCGCGATTCATCTCCCTTTCTTGGATCTCCTTTTATCTTTAAACTATTCCTGTCATATCACAGAAAAAAATAATGTTTATATATGTTACTCACTAGGTCATGCAGATGCTTTACATGCCTTATTCATGTTTCTAGTTACTGAACTTCATTACTCAGGAAGGGGGTGTCCTATGCAAGCACTGAGCCCACCCTCACCATGCATTAACTTCCTCCCTGAGTCTGCTGTACCTCTTCATCTAATCACTGTAGGCTGCAGTCTGAAACAGCAAGAGTGAGCAGAGAGAGGTGCTAGTTCCTCCCCCATTTACTGGACTTTGTCCCAGCCCATGCTTTATCTTTAATAAAAATTATGCTGCAGCCAGACATGCTTATGATGTAAATGGCATGGGGACCCCCAGTGGTCTTTCTTATATATATATATATATATATATATATATATATATATATATATATATACATATATATATATATTTTAAGCTGTGAGAAGTAATATATCTGCATTCATTAAACTAGTTTTCATTTATTTATCTTAATAGGTATATTATATTCTCTTTGCCACTTAAAGATGACATGTAGTTGTAATAAGAAAATCAAGTTCCTATTATCATTTTGTAGCTTAAGATACCATGATTGCAACATTGTTTTATTCATTTGTTACATTTCCCAATCCCCATTCCTAAGTGGGCTTTACCTATTTAGTTGGCTATGTGCACTTTTCCTTAAACAGTCGGATAGAAGGGAATCTCCAAAAGGTTGAGAATGTTAGTTTTAAAGAGGTACTCAGGTGGAAAACATTTTTTTTTTTTTGTTTTCAAATAAACTGGTGCCAGATAGTTATACAGATTTGTAAATTACTTTTATTTAAAAAATATCGTAATCCTTCCATTTCTTATAAGCTGCTTTATGCTCCAGAGAAAGTTGTGTAGTTTGTTTTATTCTGACCAAAGCGCTGCCACCTCTGGCTATGTGATGAACTGTGGAGGTTTACTATGGGGATTTGCTCCTTCTCTGGACAGTTCCTGACACAGACAGAGGTGTCAGCAGAGAGCAGTGTGGTCAGATTGAAAAGAACAACTCAACTTCCTCTGTAGTATATAGCAGCTGTACTGGAAGGGTTAAGATTTTTTTATGGAAGTTATTTACAAATCTGTTTAACTTTCTGGCACCAGTTGATTAAAGAAAAAAAAATCCCCTTAAGTTGGTGCAAATATAAGGCTGAGGGAGCATGAATCAGGCATTCTGGGAGTGTTAGTATGAGAAATAGGTTAGGCTCACATATTATATAAATATAAAAAATATTGAAAATTATTTATAATAATCACGTAACAATTAACATCTTAGGGTGCTGTAGTGAAAAACTGTGACTGCATTGATTAAAAAAAAAAAGTACAGAATTCAAATTAAACAATATACAAAAGAAGACAATTGACTATCACCACCAACTAAGTAATATTTATATTTCAGTGGATAAGAGGATTTTCTTTCAGTATGACAATTACAGTATGTTGAATATCCAATATTTAGTTTTACAATAAAAAATTAAGTGAAGTTATAATACTAATATTTTACTTATTGCCAAAAATTAAGGATAATAAAAATAATTAGGAAAATAATATTTTTTCTGCTCATTGAAAAACTCAATTGTGTCTGGATATAAAGGTATAAAATGTCAATGACAAAGCAGTTAAGGAATTCAGTTAAGGAAATAAGACTCTACTCTCAAACACTTGCTCCAAATAAGATTTTATGCTTAGATTCCTGAAAATGATGCTATAAGCTGAGCTGGTCTTTCACCCATTACCTTGGAACGAATAGAGCAAAAACATTCATGTTCCTACAAAGTAAGATTTTTTGTTTCCTCTAAAAAGTGAAAATAAGGAACAGAAACATAGATGAACATTTGATACATTACACCTTTGTCACGATGCCGGCTGGCAGGAGGTGGATCCTCTGTGCCAGAGAGGGATGGCGAGGACCGTGCTAGTGGACCGGTTCTAAGACACTACTGGTTTTCACCAGAGCCCGCCGCAAAGCGGGATGGTCTTGCTGCGGCGGTAGTGACCAGGTCGTATCCACTAGCAACGGCACCTCTCTGGCTGCTGAAGATAGGCGAGGTACAAGGGAGTAGGCAGAAGCAAAGTCGGACGTAGCAGAAGGTCGGGGGCAGGCGGCAAGGTTCGTAGTCAGGGGAGATAGCAATAGTTCTGGTACACAGGGTATAAACACACAAAGAACGCTTTCACTGGCACTAAGGCAACAAGATCCGGCAAGGGAGTGCAAGGGAGGAGACTAGATATAAGCAGGGAACAGGTGGGAACCAATTAAGCTAATTGGGCCAGGCACCAATCATTGGTGCACTGGCCCTTTAAGTCTCAGGGAGCTGGCGCGCGCGCGCCCTAGAGAGCGGAGCCGCGCGCGCCAGCACATGACCGCAGGAGACGGGAACGGGTAAGTGACCTGGGATGCGACTCGCAAGCGGGCGCGTCCCGCTGTGCGAATCGCATCCCCAACGGCCATGGCAGAGCAGCGCTCCCGGTCAGCGCTGACCGGGGAGCTGCAGGGAGAAGGACGCCGTGAGCGCTCCGGGGAGGAGCGGGGACCCGGAGCGCTAGGCGTAACAGTACCCCCCCCCTTAGGTCTCCCCTTCTCTTTATCGGGTAACTGCCTCCCCTGGGATGAGGACACCGGGAAAGGATGGAGGGATTCCTCAACGGCAGGCAGAACCGCAGGAGTAGGAATGGGGAGAGAGGGCAGAGGGCGGGACCTGGCACGGGGCAGTGTGACACCAGGACGAGGGCCATGAGGGGACACAGAAGCTTGCCTGATGGAACTGGGAGGGGGGGAGGGGCATTTCCTGTGGCAGGCAGAGTCCTTAATGACCTTAGGGGGACCAGATACAGGAGGAACCACAGAGTTACGGCAAGGGTTACTGGGAACCGGTTTTAGACAGTTCTTGGAACAAGAGGACCCCCAACTCTTGATCTCCCCAGTGGACCAATCCAGGGTTGGGGAATGAAGTTGAAGCCAGGGAAGTCCAAGGAGAATTTCCGAGGTGCAATTGGGGAGGACCAAAAGTTCAATCCTCTCGTGGTGAGATCCGATGCTCATAAGAAGGGGCTCCGTGCGGAAACGTATGGTACAGTCCACCCTGGCTCCGTTGACCGCGGAAATGTGGAGTGGCTTGACAAGACGGGTCACCGGAATCCGGAATTTATTCACAAAGGAGTCCCGAACAAAATTCCCAGAAGCTCCAGAGTCCAGGCAGGCCACGGCTGAGAGGGGAGAGCTGGCTGAAGTGGAAATCCGAACAGGTACCGTGAGACGTGGAGAAGCCGACTTGGCATCAAGAGACGCCACACCCACGAGAGCTGAGTGCGAGCGTGCGTTTCCCAGACGTGGAGGACGGATTGGGCAATCCACCAGAAAATGTTCAGTACTGGCACAGTACAAACAAAGATTCTCTTCCTTACGGCGATTCCTCTCTTCCAGGGTCAGGCGAGACCGATCCACTTGCATGGCCTCCTCGGCGGGAGGCCTAGGCGCAGATTGCAGTGGAGACTGTGGGAGAGGTGTCCAGAGATCTAAGTCCTTTTCCTGGCGGAGCTCTTGATGCCTCTCAGAAAAACGCATGTCAATGCGAGTGGCTAGATGAATGAGTTCATGCAGGTTAGCAGGAGTCTCTCGTGCGGCCAGAACATCCTTAATGTTGCTGGATAGGCCTTTTTTAAAGGTCGCGCAGAGAGCCTCATTATTCCAGGATAGTTCAGAAGCAAGAGTACGGAATTGTATGGCGTACTCGCCAACGGAGGAATTACCCTGGACCAGGTTCAGCAGGGCAGTCTCAGCAGAAGAGGCTCGGGCAGGTTCCTCAAAGACACTTCGAATTTCCGAGAAGAAGGAGTGTACAGAGGCAGTGACAGGGTCATCGCGGTCCCAGAGCGGTGTGGCCCATGACAGGGCTTTTCCAGACAGAAGGCTGACTACGAAAGCCACCTTAGACCTTTCAGTAGGAAACTGATCCGACATCATCTCCAGATGCAGGGAACATTGGGAAAGGAAGCCACGGCAAAACTTAGAGTCCCCATTAAATTTGTCCGGCAAAGACAGGCGGAGGCTAGGAGTGGCCACTCGCTGCGGAAGGGGTGCAGGAGCTGGCGGAGGAGATGGTTGCTGCTGCTGTAGCTGAGACTGAATCTGCTGTAGCTGCGACTGGAGTTGCTGAGTCATGGTGGTCAAGTACGACAGCTGGTGATCTTGTTGGGCAATTTGTCGGGCTTGCTGGGCGACCAGTGTGGGGAGGTCGGCGACAACAGGCAGAGGAACTTCAGCGGGATCCATGGCCGGATCTACTGTCACGATGCCGGCTGGCAGGAGGTGGATCCTCTGTGCCAGAGAGGGATGGCGAGGACCGTGCTAGTGGACCGGTTCTAAGACACTACTGGTTTTCACCAGAGCCCGCCGCAAAGCGGGATGGTCTTGCTGCGGCGGTAGTGACCAGGTCGTATCCACTAGCAACGGCACCTCTCTGGCTGCTGAAGATAGGCGAGGTACAAGGGAGTAGGCAGAAGCAAAGTCGGACGTAGCAGAAGGTCGGGGGCAGGCGGCAAGGTTCGTAGTCAGGGGAGATAGCAATAGTTCTGGTACACAGGGTATAAACACACAAAGAACGCTTTCACTGGCACTAAGGCAACAAGATCCGGCAAGGGAGTGCAAGGGAGGAGACTAGATATAAGCAGGGAACAGGTGGGAACCAATTAAGCTAATTGGGCCAGGCACCAATCATTGGTGCACTGGCCCTTTAAGTCTCAGGGAGCTGGCGCGCGCGCGCCCTAGAGAGCGGAGCCGCGCGCGCCAGCACATGACCGCAGGAGACGGGAACGGGTAAGTGACCTGGGATGCGACTCGCAAGCGGGCGCGTCCCGCTGTGCGAATCGCATCCCCAACGGCCATGGCAGAGCAGCGCTCCCGGTCAGCGCTGACCGGGGAGCTGCAGGGAGAAGGACGCCGTGAGCGCTCCGGGGAGGAGCGGGGACCCGGAGCGCTAGGCGTAACAACCTTTTACACAGATGTTTAAAGAGTTGCCAAATAAAAGTTACTTATATGTCAATTCATGTGAGTGTTACTAAAAAAATAAAAAATAAAAATAGGATTACAAAAGTTTGATATTACTTTGTAGACTGTTTCCTATGGGTCAGAGAAAGAGGCTCATTTGTAACCATGGCATTTGTGTTCAGCATGTACCCTAACTAATAACCAGTGAGGTATCTGCCAGTGGTTCTTCTATGAAAATTGTGTAGAGGCCAAAATAATACTAAAATCTGTATTTATATAGCACTAACATATTTCCAACATATTCCAGTGTTTTTCTATTGGAGATGAAACAAACAAGTAATATGAAACATAATCAGAATAAATGGACAACATTTTCACAAAAGAAGAGTGATTCTTGTCGATAAAATTTTAAAGTCTAAATAGAGTGACACAATGGCTTTCATTCAAGAGTGGAGTGAAGTTTTATTTGTGTTTATTTTCTTCCTGACAGGTATTTTTCCATAGAATTTACTAGCTTGATGCTTTTCCCTACATTCTGTTTTCTTTACATCTGCTCTGAGCTGTTGGGTTTTCCAGAGCTCAAATTTACCACATTTTATGTAGGAACAATAGCAAATTTGATGAGATTTTTCAAAACTGTTGGTATCCGCTCTTTTCCTGGGGTCACACCCCTTTCCCTGATGGCCATACCCATTTTTCAGTAAAGTGGAGAGTTGGTCTGGGTTTTTGCTTATTAGCTAATTGTTGTGCGACACAACATTCAACACAATTTGTACACAAAACAAGAAAAAAAAACATTCAGATTACCTTTCGTAAATGAGGGCCAATATCTACATGGTGCAAATTTAGTCCAGAAGACCAGGTCCTTGTGTTGACAAGGGGCCAGTGTCCCTGTGAGCTTTAGATAATTAGATAAAAATTAAAACATGTGTTTTCAAAACCCACTTACTTTTCTTTTAGTTTTAATGGTCCAAGGCAGATGAGCTTCCCGAAAGAGTGCAAGATTGATGTGAAAAGAGTGAGAGGCTGTAAGAAGAGAGGATGAGCATTGTGGATTATCGGCTGAACAAAGAGCATGACTGGGTTGTTAAACTGAGATCAGAACAGAAAGATATGACATTAGGGATGAGGTTGGTATCACAAATCAGCAAATTTCCTGAAATTCATTTTAGGTCTAATTTAATTGAATAAGCTGTAGGATTTGGAGGTAGATTTGTATCTGGCCAAGATTGCACTGAAAAGTTATGTACTGTATGACACTTTGAGATCACCTTAGACTGTATCCTTTCAAGCTTTTAATAAAAAGACAGAATTTGTAATTTTAAAGTGACAGCAACATACGTGATGATGGGTAAGCGATGGTAGCCAGTGGTAACAAGCAGCCTGTTTAACCCCTTAACGACAATGGATGTAAATGTACGTCATAGTGTGGTGGTACTTAGCGCACCATGACATACATTTACACTTCGCCATGACCGGAAGCATCGGCAGGTCCTGGCTGCTATCTGTGATCACGAAGATGTCATCCATTAACCACTCAGATGCCGTGATCAATAAAGATCACGACATCTGCGGAAGTGCGGTACTGCCACGGGGATCCGATCATCCAGCATTGTGGCCGAATGTCCCCTTACCTGCCTCCAACTGTCTCCTGGGGTCTTCTGCTCTGGTCTGAGTTCAAGCAGACCAGAGCAGAAGATCGCTGATAACACTGATCAGTGCTATGCCCTATGTATAGCACTGAACAGTATTAGCAATCAAATGATCGCTATAAATAGTCCCCCATGGGGACTTTTAATGTGTAAAAATAAAAGTGAAAAAAAGTTACAAAAAGGTAAAAAAAAATTGAAAAATGCATAAAAGTCTGAACTATCAAAATATATATATATATATATAAATATATATATATATTTTCAAATCAGTTTTTATTGGGTTTTCATTATCCAACAATTACAAAAAGGCAGACAGAAGCTTAAAACGGCAGCCCAAGGACATAACAAACAAAAACATAATAACAGAATGAGCAGTAAAGCAGTACATTCTGTATCTAAGTACAGAACGATAACAGATTTACGTGAAAATTCACAAATACATATTAAACTCAAAGGGAAAGGAAGGGAAAGGGTGGGAGAAGGGTTAGTGGGAAAGGCGGGGGAGGGGATCAGCCATCAATGTATGATTACGATGGGAGGATCAGTACAATCTTAAAGGAGTAATAATCTAACTAAGATTATGACGTTCATTATATTCAGAGGTCAACCAGAGTGTCCACACCTTAAGAAATTTATCATGTGTTCTTTGCGATCTATGACTTAACTCCTCGAATCGACAAATCTGATGTACCTTCATTTGCAACCAGTGTAATGGAATTAAGGCCTTAGCTGCCATCAGTAAGTGGGTGACGATGGACTGTTTTCCCGGTACATATCCCAGAGATGGCATATTCAAGAGGACCGCAGCAGGAGATAGAGATATTTTAGCTCCTACAACGGTGTCAATTGCTCTGTTCACAGCTTTCCAATATTCCGATATTACCGGGCAAGTCCACCAGATATGTGCATGGGAGCCTACATGTGAATGACATCTCCAGCATAGGTTGGAATCAGATAGTTTATGTGTGTACATAAATTCTGGCGTCTTGTACCATCTAGATACTACTTTATAGTTAGATTCTTGGAGACGGACACAGCGGGAGAACCCATGAGAGTGTCGTAGTATTTTAGTTACATCCTCCTCCAACAATTTCAGGCCCAATTCTTTTTCCCAAGAGGTGACAAAGTGAGGGACTGAAGTTTGAACAGCTGACAAAACCTGTTGGAGGCATAGTGAAATACGGCGCTGTGTCTGCAGAGGGTTGAGAACCAATTCCTCAAACCTAGAGGTTTTCCTCAGCGGACCATATTTTTTCAGAAAATTAGAACAACAACTAACAAAATGATCAATGTGCAGAAAAGTGTACCGTTGAGTGGGTATGAGGGATCGTAAGGTTTCAGGTGTAGGCGCCACTCCATCCCGTAATAGGTGTAATATTCTGATATATAAGTTTATCCCACATTGGTGCAAAGGTGGCAGAGTATCTTCCCACAGCCACAGGTATTAAACTTACAGGCAAGAGAGGTGACACAGGGGGAGCAAGTGAAGGAGAGAGATCAGACCAAGTAGAAAGAATTCCAAGACAGAGGAGGTGCGGAGAGTCCAGTTGAAATCTAACTTTTGGAGGGAACCATAAATCTTGTAAAAGACTCGTGGAGTGCACTCCCCTAGTGAGATGTGGAGAGTCATCTGAGCGAGTCATTGGCGATGGAGCCACCAGGTCCATCCACTTTTGCAACGGAACTGCCTTTGATGAGTAACCTATGTGCTAGACACGGCCTGGTCTTTTTCCATATAAGCTTGGAGAATAGCGATTTAATATGTTTAAAAAAGAAAGTAGGTAATGCTATAGGAAGCATCCTCAATATATAGAGAACCTTGGGCAGGATGTAACAAGATATGATATTTTTCCGACCACACCACGAAAGCACCGGAAGGTCATATTCCTTAAGTAACTTATCTATCTCCTTTAATAGTGGTTTATAGTTCAGATTATATATTTCAGGAATGACTTTAGGTATATGCACTCCTAGATATTTCAACGAGGTAGATGACCACGGAAAAGACGTTTCTTGTGAAATCCTCTTCGCTAAGGCCAGGGGCATTGAAATACCTAACAACTCCGATTTTGTTATATTAACCTTAAAGTTAGAGATAATACTATAAGAGTCCAACAGATGAGCCAGGCAGGGCAGCCCCTCCATGGGATCACGGAGAAGAAAAAGTAGGTCATCAGCAAATGCAAATACCTTTAATTCACCACTTTGGAGACTCATACCCCTGATCTCCTGCGCTTGGCGTATTTTTTGCAATAATGCTTCTATCACCAAAACGAAGAGAGTCGGAGACAAAGGGCAGCCCTGCCTGGTCCCATTGCTGATTGTGAAAGGGGGAGAGATGACTTCATTGACTAGCAATAAAGCCGTGGAACAGGAGTACAGGGAGAAGATGGCATCCACAAAACCAGGTGGGATCTGGAACTTCAGCAGTACTGTTTTCATGAAATGCCAACTGACCCTATCAAATGCCTTCTCGGCGTCTATACCGAGAAGGACTAAGGGAGTTTTACACGAGTTAGCTTCCTGGATACACTGAAGTAATCTCCATGTGTTCGTCCGCCCCTCTCTGCCAGGGACAAACCCAGACTGCTCACTCCCCACTAGTTGAGGCAATAATTTCTTTAGCCGTAGGGACAGTAATATCGCCCAAATTTTTAAATCAAGATTTAGGAGAGAAATCGGCTATAACTGCTGCAAGCAGCCGGGTCTTTCCCTTCTTTCATTAACAAAGTGATGTGAGCTTCCTGGGTCTGCCTCGGCAGGCGCTCTCCCTTGAAAAGTGAGCTACACATCTCCGTGAGGTGAGGAACTAAAGTGTCACAAAATATCTTATAATAGGAGAGGGGGAGACCATCAGGTCCCGGGCTCTTCCCTGGGGGAAAGGAGGAGATCACTCTCTTCACCTCTTCCACATTGACAAGGGATAGAAGGTCTTGAGCCATATGGGGTATAAGAGGGGAAAATAAGTGGGGGAGAGTGCGAATAGGTGAGTTGGAAAATATAAAAGAGGAATAGACAATAGAAGCATTGAAAGAGTGAAAATGTACAAACCCCAGTAAGGAATAGTAGTAATGGGGAGTTAAACAGTAATGAGACTTATTCTCAAAGGGGAGGGGGGGAAACAATCAGATGGTGGCGATAGGCATGAAAGAGTACCAGAGCACCCACTCGCCACTTCCAGAACCTTCACGGTTAACCGCAAAAGCTCAGGATAACATAGGAAGAAAAGAATGCTCCTCACACCCACTAAAGAAAGACCCAGCATCCATGCGAAATTTGCAATCTAAGTATTAGTGTGTTACCCTGTACTGTAACTATGGATATACTAAGTCAGGTTCAGACAGTAATTTAGATAATGATACTATAACACACAGCAATGCAATTAACACACAGTACATAACCAAGACCATGGCTTAAACTAGGCGAGAACAATAAAGTTCCTGACTGTGAACCTGTCAGTACAAACCAGCACCCGGGGTCCAGGCGCGAGACTCACTATAGTCCACGAACACAGCAAGCCGACAACAAGTCCATCATTCTCTCATCGGGAGGGGTCCTTCATCGGGTTCTTTTTCACCTTGCTACCGGATTTTTGCTTGGAGATCTGTGGAAGTGGCGGCAAGGCAGGCAGATCAGCTATAGGGAGCCACGTAGGTATAGCAACTGGAGTCATGTCCAAGGCTGACGTAACAGCGCCCAAATCATCTGGAGAACGTACAACCAGTCTCTTGCCATTCGCATTAATGGACAATCCAAAAGGAAAAAGCCAGGCATATGTGTAATTTGCTTCTCTCCGCTTAGCCAGGGTAGTAGGGGAGATGTCCTGGAAAACAGCTATTTTGTCTTCTACCAGCAGTAGAGGCTTGGTATCTCGAGTAGCCCGCAACACAGCCTCAGTGACCACATAGGATAGTAAGCCACAAATAATGTCCCTTGGAGGTTCCATAGGACGGGGTTTAGGGCGCAGCGCCCTATGTATGCGTTCAATGGTTATCCGCGCCGCCCTTTCTGGACCCAGAAGATTTGTAAAAAAGTCCATTGCCATCTTGCGCAGGGAGTCAGGTGCCCAAGCTTCAGGTACCCCCTTGAACCTTATATTTTTTCTGCGGCTGCTCTTTTCTTGGTCCTCAATTAAAGACAGGGCATTATTCACATGAGACACCAATTTATGTTGCCACTATCTCAGCATGCTCCACCATTCCAGAGCACACCGTTTCCAGTGCCTCTGTCCGGTATCCTATAGCGTGTACTTCAGACTTGATTTCAGTCAGGTCTGCAATAACCGGTTTCAAAGCCTCCGCTAATGCTTTTTTCATAAAGGTTTTTAGGAAATGCTGAGTGACCACTGCCGGGGACACACTTTCCTCCTCACCTTCAAAGTCAGTGGCGTCCTCGTAAGCATGTTGCTGAGAAGCTGCGGGCGCCATCTTAGCTGGTCTTGCTGGGGAGGCCGTGCTCTTCTATTTCAGGAATTTAGCCATATCCGCCTGGGTCTTCCCGGGTCCCAGTGATTCCACAGGGTCGGGGTAGTATCCCCTTCTGACTTTACCCATTTTGTAGCTTAAGAAAAGGCAGTAATAGGTGCTAGGAGCGCGCCGAGGTGGAGATCAGCAGGCTCACACAACCATCTCAGTCTGCGGTTAGGCTCCGCCCTCCAAAATATATTGTTAATTATCCCGAATGGTGAACGGCGTAAACGTAAAAAAATAATCCAAAATTGCTGCTTTTTATACAAAAAAATTATAAAAAATTTATAAAAAGTAAAATATAAGCAAAAGCGGTACTGATAAAAACGATCACGACACAAGAAATGAGCCCTCATACTGCCCTGTATACGGAATAATCAGAACGTTATAGGTGGTCAAAAATAGGGCAATTTCAAACATACAAATTTTTTTAAATAGTTTGAGATTTTTTTTTAAGCGGTACAAAAAGGCATATAACATGGGTATCATTTTAATCGTATTGATCCACAGAATAAAGGAGACATGTAATTTTTACCATAAAGTGTACAGCGTGAAAACAAAACCTTCCAAAATTTGCTAAATTGCGATTTTCTTTTCAATTTTTCCACATAAATAATATTTTTTTTTGGTTGTGCCGTACATTTTATGGTAAAATAAGTGATTTCATTACAAAGTAAAATTGGTGACGCAAAAAAAAAAAAGTCCTCATATGAGTCTGTGGATGGAAATATATAAGAGTTATGATTTTAGAAGGTGAGGAGGAAAAAACTTAAATACAAAAATAACATTGGCCTGGTCCTTGAGGGGTTAACAACAAACTGCGATTGTGTTAAGCTTTTTCAAATTAAGGTTTCAAAGATTAATTACTTCAAAATAATAATTAAAAAAAATCCCCTTTTTTTGGGGAAGCTGCCTACTGTTGTTTATACTGTATAACAAAAGCAATGGCTTTTTCACAAGCGGTCAAAAAAATGATCCCTTTTAGGACTAGGTGTCTGCTGGTATTTATTCACTCATAGTGTTATTGCCAGAATCAATCTATACATATATATATATATATATATATATATATATATATATATATATATAGTTACTTCAAAGGAATCGCAGCACACCCAAACAGCATGCGGTGCAAAAAACTGAGCTTTATTGGCCAATGTAGTGCGACGTTTCGATGGTATCAGATCATCTTTATCAAGCATAGTATACAAGTGAGTCAGTTCACATTATATAGGGTGCAACAAATTAACAGATAATTGTCCAATTGTGTACATATACAGTTATAAAAACAAGTGTATACAATACAAAATTAGAAAAACATAGAGTGAAAATATAGTGCATCGGGTCCAAATGTGCAATAGATCATAATATACAGTGGGTTAAAACATTACAGTGCCAGCTGTGTTAGTGTCAAGTCTAATTAAAAACAAAGTTGTCAAGGGAACAAGTCTACGCTCACCTATATTGTGCTGTGCGCCATTGCGGCATTCACTTCCGAGTCTGGAATCATGTGATCTATCCCGGGGTATGTTGGGAGTCACGTGAGCGGCGCGACATGCTCGCACATGCGCGGCGGTCACTGTGATGTCAAAACAGACATCAGACTAAACCCAGGCAAACCCGGGAGTGTGCATGTCCGTATTTGATGCTGAGCATTAGATGTGTGAATGAGTACCAATGTGTTAATATTAAACACTAAGTGTGTGAATGAGTACCAAAGTGTAAATATGAAACATATATAGAGCGTATGTGGTGGTGTAAATAGATGGGGTTATGTAATATAGATTATATATTAAGGCAAAAGAAGAATAGAGAAAGAGTGTGTGTGTAGAAATGAAAAACGCAATGTGTGAACAAAGGCATAATTAATGAAATTATAAAGTCCGGTCAGAATGTGTATATAGATAAGAAAAAAGAATATGCAATAGAAATAGTATATAACCAGTGTGTTTTTATTAAGTGAATATATAACAGACAACCGTGTAAACCATTTTCTTGGTAATCTCCCACGTGTGTGTAAAAAGTACACCAACGTGGAAAGGGAACCAAGAAACATGGACAAAAAGTAGCATATGTGCTCCATGTTCCAATGAAAAATTAAATAAATGTAAATGATAACAGAAATACATTACAGTAATTCATTATATTCAACACATGGGTATATATATCTTTATCAAAGGTGAGTGTTGCAGATCTGTTCCCTTGACAATTGATGCTTCCATAGAAATAGAAAAATTCTGAGAACTTCAAGTTCTTATAAAAAGGAGAGAAGTCCACGTAAGTAATATTTCATGCAAACTTATACATAAAAAGCTTATATCAGTTAAGCATTGTAAATGGAACTGGTTACATTAAAGTCGACATTAAGACCTCGAGGTCGGAGGGTATCCAGGTCATGGTTCCAATATAATTCCCTCAGCTTGAGACAGCTAATTCTATCCCCACCCTTCTTTCGTATAGATACATGGTCAATCAGAGTAGAACGCAACTCGTGTTCCGCATGCCCAGCCTCTATAAAATGTTTAGAAACTGGTAGATCAAGTCTACCTTTCCTGATAGAATATCTATGTTGATTTAGGCGTGTGCGGAAGTAGAGTATCGTCTCCCCAATGTACAAAAGATGGCATGGACATGTTAAGGCATAGATAACAAAATCTGATTTACACATGAAATTATATTTTAACCTATATTCTCGAAGTGTACCCGGGTGTTTAAATACTCCTCCCTTGTCCATTCGAGGACAGTTAATACATGAGTCACAAGGATACGAGCCTTTCCTGTTCACTGTTAAGTATTTTTGTCTATCACCAAGGTCAGGGGACACGTCCATTTGCACCAACCTGTCCCTGAGACTTGGAGGTTTTCTGTATGACATTAAAGGGGGTGTCTGAAATTCTGGAATGTCTGAATGACATTCTCTCAGAACGGACCAATGTTTATTTATACTTCTCGCTATTTTATCTGACTTTTGGTTATAGGTGGATACAAACGCAATTCTAGATAAGGTATTTGACTTTTTCTGGCTATTAAGTAGGATTGTTCTGTACATGTTTAATATCCTCCTTTTACTTGCCTGTAATAGACCCTGTGGGTATCCACGTCAGGTGAAATTCTCTATCATACGATCAAGGGCTGGCTAAACACTGTCCTCCATCCCCACCACACAGCGAACCCTCATCATCTGACTTGATGGGAGGGATCTAACCATGGGGCGGGGATGGTGACTGTCATATCTGAGTACCGCGCTACTGTCTGTAGGTTTTACATACAGATCTGTTGTAAGGCGATCCCCGCTCACATAAACCATTGTGTCCAAAAATTGTACTGATACAGAAGACGAGGTTAAAGTAAATCGTATGTGGTCATCAACCTGATTAAGAAAATGAAAAAAAGTCTTGTTATTGTATCTCAGAACCTTTCCAAATCAAAAAAATTTCATCGATATAGCGCCACCACCCCAACACATGGCTGAAGTGGTGGCTGCTATATACAGACGCTACTTCCAGGGCCGCCATGAACACATTGGTGTACGTCGGCACCACGTTTATGCCCATGGCGGTCCCGGATAGCTGTAAGTAAAATTTGTCATTAAATAAAAAATATTTCTGTCTCAGTACAATTTCCAATAGGGAAATAATAAAAGTACATTTGGTTGTAGAAAAATCTGGCTCAATGGCTTTACGTACCGCACTCAGACCAGCCTCATGCGGTATGCAACGAAGGTGTTTTCAGGGACTCTGATTAATTCAATGTGATTAATAAAATCAGCTGTATCTCTGATGTACGATTTGGAATTGACCGCATAGGGTCTTAAGAAAGTATCCAGAAAAATGGAAATTTGGCTAGTGATTGAACCCCTCCTGGAGACAATAGGTCTCCCGGGAGGGTCAACCAAAGACTTATGAATTTTCGGTAAGATGTACAAAAAAGGTGTTGTCGGGTATGGTACTGTTAAGAAATCATATAGGGTTTTATCGATCAGATTCTCTGACAAAGCCTTGTTCAGGCAATCACCAATCTTTCGTGCAATATCACATTTTGGATCAAATTTCAGTTGTTTATAGGCAGTTGGATCAGATAATTGTCTATACACCTCTTGTAAATATTTTGTTCGGTCCATGGACAAGTTGGTTTAATTCAAATTTTTATTGTTTAGACAAACGTATAGGTGTATGGTCTTCTAGACGTAATTTCATCATATAATTTTTGATCAAGGTACAGAAAGTGTTGATTGCGCTGGAGGTGTTGGGTGGGCTAAAGCTGCTGGGCACCTTGAGGCCCAATTCTGCAGCTCTAAAACCATCTCCCTCACCCCCAGCAGAATCAATAGCCGGTGTGGGCTGTGACATTGTCTTGCTAGCAAACCAGGTTTTCAACCTAAGTTTCCTAAAGAATTGGTTAAAGTCTAATTCAAATTGAAACCAGTCTGGATAGAATGTTGGACAGAAACTAAGTCCCTTGGCCAGGAGTTCTCTCTGTGTGTCAGACAATTCAATGGATGAAATATTTACCACCTCTTTTTGATCCGAGTCTGTGGTCCCTTGGGGGCGCGAGGCTTGGTTTTTGCTACTCCACCAATGGCGCCGGCCTCCTCTTCATGTGGATTATCGTTGACGTGTTGGAGGAGCTCCAAAAAATCCTGTGGACTGGTTCTGGAAGAAACAGTAGTGTTAGTTGTAGAAGGTTTAGATAACTGGGTCCCCGGTTTCACATCTTTAGGGCCCTTGGGTGGTCGTCGGGTCATCGTATTGTTAGACCCCCACATATAAACACGACCGTTGTTATAGTCTGTACAGTCCCGAAACCATATATATAGGACTCAATGGCCCTCATTTACTAACAGGATTCCGATTCTTTTTGTCAGGTTTTGCACCTAAATTCTGTTGCACAGAACAGAATGTGCAACAGTAAAAACCCGACAGAATCTGAATCACTCAGTGAAAAAAAACTACAATATGGGCGTTATTTTTGGGAAAAGGGACGTGTTCCCTACATTTCATCCAAAATCACTCGTCTTCTCTGAAAATCATGTGAATTTTCTGGGAAGAAAACCCTACACTTTAAAGCATGTTTAAAACATCAAAGTGGAGTAAATTCTCTGGCTGTTTGCTCCTTTGCCTGCCTTGTCTTTTTCAAGCGATTCTTTGCACAATTACATTTTTATCTAAAATGTATATATATATATATATATATATATATATATATATATATATAAACAGAGAAAATAAGGCAGGCACAGCATGTCCTTCGGAAGCTACTTATGGGTCAGGTGCGCTCACAGTCCCGTGGCTTGGTGGGGTGCAAAGCGTTATGCAACAGATAACTTGTATGTGGCATCAAGACAGGAAGGAAAAACGCTGCAACTCACCACGTTCAAGCTTTTCTTTTATTGCTGTCACAGCTTCAGTGCAAATACTGCTTGCGGTGGATAGACATCGGGGCTGTGAATAGGGGAGAGAGGGCGATGTGGACGCTGCGGGGAGGTCCCCAGACGACCTACTAGTTTCGCATCAAATGATGCTTCTTCCGGAAGATTTGATGCAAAACTAGCTGGTTTTCTGGGGACCTCCCCGCAGCGTCCACATCGCCCTCTCTCCCCTATTCCCAGCCCCGATGTCTATCCACCGCAAGCAGTATTTGCACTGAAGCTGTGACAGCAATAAAAGAAAAGCTTGAACGTGGTGAGTTGCAGCGTTTTTCCTTCTTGTCTTGATGCCATATATATATATATATATATATATATATATATATATATATTGACAGTGTGGCAAGAAAAGGGTGTATTTCCCTAGCTAACCCTGGAGGAACCTCCACCTGTGGCCTAATTAATGAGGTAGCAGAGAGGGGAAGTCTGTTTAAAAGGAAGTCAGACAGTGTAGTCTGGGCTCTCCCCAGAAGACCGCAAGGTGGCTGTAGGGGGGAGGCAGGGGTCCTGGTGAGGAACACACAGCCCGAGCTGTGAGTGGCGTCAAGAGTGATGTGGATGAGACACACAGCAAGAGGTTGCAAAAGCTGTGTGTGAACAGTGAGTATAAGGTTGCAGGAGGCATAAGTTTAACTAGCCGGGAAAAGCCCACCAGTTGATAGTCAGGGCATGCTGGATTGTTTAGTTAGTGACTAGATGGTCTGGGGTTTTTGTTTGTTTCTGTCTTATATTTTTATTTATCCTGCAACTTGTCTAATAAAGCTGGCGAGGGGCCAGACGTGCATATAGTACTGTTGTTTGCCTGCTGATTGAAGTGGAAATGTGTCCTGTGGCGGTGTCAAGGAAGATCCCAGAGCTATCCCCAGGGAGAAATCCTTCAATTGGTGGAGGATGCGGGCATCATGTTGCTAAGAGCAACCAACGGTCGAGTTGCAGTGAAATTGTTGCCAGAAGCAACCCACCCTGCAAGTTGCAAGTCGGGCAAGCCCAGCTGTGGAGTACAAGAGCAGGACTGAACCTGTGGTGAAAGCATTGCTAAGGGCAACAGATCATGTCAAGTGAGTGAGCGCTCTCTCAGGTGAGGAGACAGGTGGATGGGCCACATGCGCAGCACAACAGCAGTCAGCCGTTGTTACGCCGAGCGCTCCGGGTCCCCGCTCCTCCCCGGAGCGCTCGCTTCACTCTCCCCGCGGCAGCGCTCCGGTCACGTCCTCTGACCCGGGGCGCTGCGATTCCGCTGCCAGCCGGGATGCGATTCGCGATGCGGGTAGCGCCCGCTCGCGATGCGCACCCCGGCTCCCCTACCTGACTCGCTCTCCGTCTGTTCTGTCCCGGCGCGCGCGGCCCCGCTCCCTAGGGCGCGCGCGCGCCGGGTCTCTGCGATTTAAAGGGCCACTGCGCCGCTGATTGGCGCAGTGGTCCCAATTAGTGTGTTCACCTGTGCACTTCCCTATATCACCTCACTTCCCTTGCACTCCCTTGCCGGATCTTGTTGCCTTAGTGCCAGTGAAAGCGTTCCTTGTGTGTTCCTTGCCTGTGTTTCCAGACCTTCTGCCGTTGCCCCTGACTACGATCCTTGCTGCCTGCCCCGACCTTCTGCTACGTCCGACCTTGCTTTTGCCTACTCCCTTGTACCGCGCCTATCTTCAGCAGCCAGAGAGGTGAGCCGTTGCTAGTGGATACGACCTGGTCACTACCGCCGCAGCAAGACCATCCCGCTTTGCGGCGGGCTCTGGTGAAAACCAGTAGTGGCTTAGAACCGGTCCACTAGCACGGTCCACGCCAATCCCTCTCTGGCACAGAGGATCCACTACCTGCCAGCCGGCATCGTGACAGTAGATCCGGCCATGGATCCCGCTGAAGTTCCTCTGCCAGTTGTCGCTGACCTCACCACGGTGGTCGCCCAGCAGTCACAACAGATAGCGCAACAAGGCCAACAGCTGTCTCAACTGACCGTTATGCTACAACAGTTACTACCACAGCTTCAGCAGTCATCTCCTCCGCCAGCTCCTGCACCTCCTCCGCAGCGAGTGGCCGCTCCTGGGATACGCTTATCCTTGCCGGATAAATTTGATGGGGACTCTAAGTTTTGCCGTGGCTTTCTTTCCCAATGTTCCCTGCATCTGGAGATGATGTCGGACCTGTTTCCCACTGAAAGGTCTAAGGTGGCTTTCGTAGTCAGCCTTCTGTCCGGAAAAGCCCTGTCATGGGCCACACCGCTCTGGGACCGCAATGACCCCGTCACTGCCTCTGTACACTCCTTCTTCTCGGAAATCCGAAGTGTCTTTGAGGAACCTGCCCGAGCCTCTTCTGCTGAGACTGCCCTGTTGAACCTGGTCCAGGGTAATTCTTCCGTTGGCGAGTATGCCGTACAATTCCGTACTCTTGCTTCAGAATTGTCCTGGAATAATGAGGCCCTCTGCGCGACCTTCAAAAAAGGCCTATCCAGCAACATTAAAGATGTTCTGGCCGCACGAGAAATTCCTGCTAATCTACATGAACTTATTCACCTAGCCACTCGCATTGACATGCGTTTTTCCGAAAGGCGTCAGGAACTCCGCCAAGATATGGACTCTGTTCGCACGAGGCGTTTCTTCTCCTCGGCTCCTCTCTCCTCTGGTCCCCTGCAATCTGTTCCTGTGCCTCCCGCCGTGGAGGCTATGCAGGTCGACCGGTCTCGCCTGACACCTCAAGAGAGGACACGACGCCGTATGGAGAACCTCTGCCTGTACTGTGCTAGTACCGAACACTTCCTGAGAGATTGTCCTATCCGTCCTCCTCGCCTGGAAAGACGTACGCTGACTCCGCACAATGGTGAGACAGTCCTTGATGTCTACTCTGCTTCTCCACGTCTTACTGTGCCTGTGCGGATGTCTGCCTCTGCCTTCTCCTTCTCTACAGTGGCCTTCTTGGACTCAGGATCTGCAGGAAATTTTATTTTGGCCTCTCTCGTCAACAGGTTCAACATCCCGGTGACCAGTCTCGCCAGACCCCTCTACATCAATTGTGTAAATAATGAAAGATTGGACTGTACCATACGTTTCCGCACGGAGCCCCTTCTTATGAGCATCGGATCTCATCATGAGAGGATTGAACTTTTGGTCCTCCCCAATTGCACCTCGGAAATTCTCCTTGGACTTCCCTGGCTTCAACTTCATTCCCCTACCCTGGATTGGTCCACTGGGGAGATCAAGAGTTGGGGGTCCTCTTGTTCCAAGAACTGTCTAAAACCGGTTCCCAGTAACCCTTGCCGTAACTCTGTGGTTCCTCCAGTAACCGGTCTCCCTAAGGCCTATATGGACTTCGCGGATGTTTTCTGCAAAAAACAAGCTGAGACTCTACCTCCTCACAGGCCTTATGATTGCCCTATCGACCTCCTCCCGGGCACTACTCCACCCCGGGGCAGAATTTATCCTCTCTCTGCCCCAGAGACTCTTGCCATGTCCGAATACGTCCAGGAGAATCTAAAAAAGGGCTTTATCCGTAAATCCTCCTCTCCTGCCGGAGCCGGATTTTTCTTTGTGTCCAAAAAAGATGGCTCCCTACGTCCTTGCATTGACTACCGCGGTCTTAATAAAATCACGGTTAAGAACCACTACCCCTTACCCCTCATCTCTGAACTCTTTGATCGCCTCCAAGGTGCCCACATCTTCACTAAATTGGACTTAAGAGGCGCCTATAACCTCATCCGCATCAGAGAGGGGGACGAGTGGAAAACGGCATTTAACACCAGAGATGGACACTTTGAGTATCTGGTCATGCCCTTTGGACTGTGCAACGCCCCTGCCGTCTTCCAAGACTTTGTCAATGACATTTTTCGTGATTTGTTATACTCCTGTGTTGTTGTATATCTGGACGATATCCTAATTTTTTCTGCCAATCTAGAAGAACACCGCCAGCATGTCCGTATGGTTCTTCAGAGACTTCGTGACAACCAACTCTATGCCAAAATTGAGAAATGTCTGTTTGAATGCCAATCTCTTCCTTTTCTAGGATATTTGGTCTCTGGCCACGGACTACAGATGGATCCAGACAAACTCTCTGCCGTCTTAGATTGGCCACGCCCCTCCGGACTCCGTGCTATCCAACGCTTTTTGGGGTTCGCCAATTATTACAGGCAATTTATTCCACATTTTTCTACCATTGTGGCTCCTATCGTGGCTTTAACCAAAAAAAATGCTGATCCCAAGTCCTGGCCTCCTCAAGCAGAAGACGCCTTTAAACGACTCAAGTCTGCCTTTTCTTCGGCTCCCGTCCTCTCCAGACCTGACCCTTCCAAACCCTTCCTATTGGAGGTTGATGCCTCCTCAGTGGGAGCTGGAGCTGTTCTTCTACAAAAAAATTCTTCCGGGCATGCTGTCACTTGTGGTTTTTTCTCTAGGACCTTCTCTCCAGCGGAGAGGAACTACTCCATCGGGGATCGAGAGCTTCTAGCCATCAAATTAGCACTTGAGGAATGGAGGCATCTGCTGGAGGGATCAAGTTCTCCTGTTATTATCTACACCGACCACAAGAACCTCTCCTACCTCCAGTCTGCCCAACGGCTGAATCCTCGCCAGGCCCGGTGGTCTCTGTTCTTTGCCCGATTTAATTTTGAGATTCACTTTCGTCCTGCCGATAAGAACATTAGGGCCGATGCTCTCTCTCGTTCCTCGGATGCCTCAGAAGTTGAACTCTCTCCGCAACACATCATTCCACCTGACTGCCTGATCTCCACTTCTCCTGCCTCCATCAGGCAGACTCCTCCAGGAAAGACCTTTGTTTCTCCTCGCCAACGCCTCGGAATCCTCAAATGGGGTCACTCCTCCCATCTCGCAGGTCATGCGGGTATCAAGAAATCTGTGCAACTCATCTCCCGCTTCTATTGGTGGCCGACTCTGGAGACGGATGTTGTGGACTTTGTGCGAGCCTGCACTATCTGTGCCCGGGATAAGACTCCTCGCCAGAAGCCCGCTGGTTTTCTTCATCCTCTGCCTGTCCCCGAACAGCCTTGGTCTCTGATTGGTATGGATTTTATTACTGATTTACCCCCTTCCCGTGGCAACACTGTTATTTGGGTGGTCGTCGATCGATTCTCCAAAATGGCACATTTCATCCCTCTTCCTGGTCTTCCTTCTGCGCCTCAGTTGGCTAAACAATTTTTTGTACACATTTTTCGTCTTCACGGGTTGCCTACGCAGATTGTCTCGGATAGAGGCGTCCAATTCGTGTCTAAATTCTGGAGGGCTCTCTGTAAACAACTCAAGATTAAATTAAATTTTTCTTCTGCATATCATCCCCAGTCCAATGGACAAGTAGAAAGGATTAACCAGATCTTGGGTGATTATTTGCGACATTTTGTTTCCTCCCGCCAGGATGACTGGGCAGATCTCCTCCCATGGGCCGAATTCTCGTATAACTTCAGGGTCTCTGAGTCTTCCTCCAAATCCCCATTTTTCGTGGTGTACGGCCGTCACCCTCTTCCCCCCCTCCCTACTCCCTTGCCCTCTGGTCTGCCCGCTGTGGATGAAATTTCTCGTGACCTTTCCATCATATGGAGAGAGACCCAAAATTCTCTCTTACAGGCTTCATCACGCATGAAGAAGTTCGCGGATAAGAAAAGAAGAGCTCCCCCCGTTTTTTCCCCTGGAGACAAGGTATGGCTCTCCGCTAAATATGTCCGCTTCCGTGTCCCTAGCTACAAGTTGGGACCACGCTATCTTGGTCCTTTCAAAATTTTGTGTCAAATTAATCCTGTCTCTTATAAACTTCTTCTTCCTCCCTCTCTTCGTATCCCTAATGCCTTTCACGTCTCTCTTCTCAAACCACTCATCCTCAACCGTTTTTCTCCCAAATCTGTTCCTCCCACTCCTGTTTCTGGCTCCTCGGACATCTTCTCGGTCAAAGAAATTTTAGCTGCCAAAAAGGTCAGAGGGAAAAATTTTTTTTTAGTGGACTGGGAGGGTTGTGGTCCTGAAGAGAGATCCTGGGAACCTGAGGACAACATCCTAGACAAAAGTCTGCTCCTCAGGTTCTCAGGCTCCAAGAAGAGGGGGAGACCCAAGGGGGGGGTACTGTTACGCCGAGCGCTCCGGGTCCCCGCTCCTCCCCGGAGCGCTCGCTTCACTCTCCCCGCGGCAGCGCTCCGGTCACGTCCTCTGACCCGGGGCGCTGCGATTCCGCTGCCAGCCGGGATGCGATTCGCGATGCGGGTAGCGCCCGCTCGCGATGCGCACCCCGGCTCCCCTACCTGACTCGCTCTCCGTCTGTTCTGTCCCGGCGCGCGCGGCCCCGCTCCCTAGGGCGCGCGCGCGCCGGGTCTCTGCGATTTAAAGGGCCACTGCGCCGCTGATTGGCGCAGTGGTCCCAATTAGTGTGTTCACCTGTGCACTTCCCTATATCACCTCACTTCCCTTGCACTCCCTTGCCGGATCTTGTTGCCTTAGTGCCAGTGAAAGCGTTCCTTGTGTGTTCCTTGCCTGTGTTTCCAGACCTTCTGCCGTTGCCCCTGACTACGATCCTTGCTGCCTGCCCCGACCTTCTGCTACGTCCGACCTTGCTTTTGCCTACTCCCTTGTACCGCGCCTATCTTCAGCAGCCAGAGAGGTGAGCCGTTGCTAGTGGATACGACCTGGTCACTACCGCCGCAGCAAGACCATCCCGCTTTGCGGCGGGCTCTGGTGAAAACCAGTAGTGGCTTAGAACCGGTCCACTAGCACGGTCCACGCCAATCCCTCTCTGGCACAGAGGATCCACTACCTGCCAGCCGGCATCGTGACAGCCGTGTTGTTTGTTTTGCAAAGATGGGTCAATGTGGAAATGCCATTGCTAGGAGCAACTGACGTGGATGGACAGCAACCGGTTGTGGCCAAGTTGGATGCTATGGTGAGCACCTTGATGAAATTGTCTTCAGTTCAGCAAGAGGACGTCTTTGCACATGATTATCCTCTGGTCAGGAGGCCAGAAAAGATGGATGTGAGGATCCATGAGTTAATGGTGGGTGGTGTGTCACTACTTGACTACTTGACTACTGTGAACTGTCCTGTAAATTTTGAAGTTATGCAGTTTGATCTTTTGTGTGAAAAATGCATGCCTATGTTTACTGAAGTAATGTGTACTGCTGCCAACTCTGACAGGACAAAAGAAAACCTGTGTGAGCTGGTAGTATGTGGTAAAAAGATTATTGCTTTGCTAGAGCCTAGGGGTATATTAAGTCTGGTGAAGCTGGACCCTGTCATAGTGTCTATACTGGCAGTTATTTGGGGTTATAAAACTGTTAATGTGGGGGGGGGGCATGTCTCGCCATGCTGCTGTGAACTCTGTTCCCGACCGCTCCTACTTTGAGCTTCGTTCCCGACTGCTCCTAGCCCAGGGATATCTCTGCTATTATGGTTGCTAAGAGGAACAAGAAGCAGCTTAAACCTGGGGGAACCCCTGCTGCCACAGGGGTTCTTCTCCCCGCTGCAGATGGAGATAACAGCGCCAGACCGCGGCACCTCCTGCCCGGCGCCATCTTCCTCCCGCTGGCAGCTGTGCACAGCCCAGGCCCAAGCCTCACCTGACGTCACTGCGGGACCTCCTGCGGGTCCGGCACAACAGACCTTACCTACCCGGGGTGAGCCTTCTGTGTCCCTGCCACCTGCCGAGGTGCCTCTGCTGGACTTGGCTTCCCTGGAGTGCCTGGCCCCGGTCCTTGTCTGCCAGCTGGCCTCCTATTCCCCCATCCTTGACTTTCTGGCTTCGCCCCCTGCCTCTCTGTTGCCTGGCCGCCAGTACCGCAGCCCCCTGCTCTCCTGCGGCTTGAGGCATGCCAGCTGCTACATCGCTCAGGGTCCCAGAGCCCCCCTGCCCGGCCACGATGTTTGACTCCTGCCTACCCCCTGCTGCCCTGGGACATAGGGGACACAGACAACGCTGCTGAGCTGGCAACAGTGGCCCCAAGTCCTCCTCTCTCACAGCCTCCCTCCAGCTCGGTGCCCTCCCTGCAGGGCTCCCCCCTGCTGTTCACCCCCATGGCAGATCCAGAAGTCGTCCCGGTGCCAGGCTTCAGTGCCCTGGGCCCCCCTGATGTGCCCCCGCAACCACGTGCTCTGCTTGGACCGGACTCTCTACCAGATCTGTTCTGCCCTCCTCACTCTCCTGCCCTGGGGAGGGCGGCCTCGCCGGCCCCATCTTGGGGGTCCTCCAGCCTGTCTTCCTGGCCTCTGATGGGCGGTGAGGGAGCTCCAGCCCCTGCCTGGCCTCCACCCAATACCTCATCTGTGGGACAGTGACCTCCACCAGTGCCCCAAGAGGGCCCCCTCCATGGCCACCAGACCTCTGCCTCCCCGACATTGACTGCTGCTGCTCATCATATTCTGAGAGATCACCAGGAGCTGCAGGCCCTCCTTACTCTGCTCCCCTCTAAGCAAGACCTTTCCTCTCTAGCATCGGACCTGAAGTTGGCGTGGCGGCGATACCTTCATGTGTGCAGTCAGAGGTAGATACCCTGCGTACATCTGTCCAGGAGTTACAATCATTCCAGGACTCTGTTCAGAAAACGATTGCTACCTTAAGCATGGCTTTGGATGCTCAAGTTCACCAAGGCCACCTTCTGAACTCTCAGTTCGACAACTTGGAGAACCGGAACTGCCGGAATAATCTCCGTGTCGTAGGCCTTCCTGAATCAATTTGTCCTCAAGACCTCGTCCGTGCCCTCACTGAACTTTTCAACTCCATCCTGAATGGCCCGGCACGGACACTCATTGAAATGCATAGGGCGCCTAGAGCCCTGCGTCCGCAAAGTGCTGACTCACTTAAACCGCGGGATGTGATCTGCCGCTTACACTACTACACTGTAAAAGAGACTATCATGCAAAAAGCAAGACAATTACGAGATTTAGAGTTTGATGGGATCAGGCTGCAATTGTTCCCTGACCTATCCCGTCACACCTTGAGGCAACAGGCTGCCCTGAAACCACTTCTGGCTGTCCTACAAAACCGGAATATCCCCTACCATTGGGGCTTCCCCTTTGCTCTCTCTGTTCAGATGGGCGACAAACTGGTGAAGCTCTGGCGCCCTGAGGATTTGCCCTTATTCTTACAAACCTTGGGTCTGCCCCCCCCCCCCCATGGACTTACTGCAATGGGATGAACTTTTGAAGAATCCGTACCTACCACCTCAGTCTGACCTGCCACCTGGGATCGTCTCCTCCTTGAATCCTGCTACTCCTTACCCACAGATATCCCGAAGGCGACCCCGAAGCTCTTCTCGCTCCAGACGGGGTTCCCAGCACTCCTCATGATCCTCTGATCCCTGTCTAGCGGTGTGCCCAGCTTTGATGGCATTCTGGACTCGTCTGGCGCTGTTTTGATATCCCTTTGTGTCTCGTGGTGCCTAGCTGATGGATTCCACTCCTATTGTCGGGACTGTTGAGTATATTTTTCTCTTGTGCCCCTCTTTTTTCACCCTGTCTCTCTACTGCTCTACACCCCTCATCTTCACTTCATTCTCATGGTCTCTTTTGCCGAGCGGTCATACGGATTCCTTAAGCCAGTGGTCTCTTTACCGTCTTCTCAGTGCATTGGCTTACGTACTCCGTATTTCCTTCCCCTACTCCTACTCCCCACATAGCTGGTGGCGGTCCCCTGCTACCGCATTTGTGCCTTTTGGCTGTTGTGTGAATTTATTGTGCGCCTTGTTTTTGTGCGCTTTTGTTTATTTGTTTCCCCCTTCTCCCTACCCTCCTCCTGTGTTTTGTTTCTCTTCACCTTCCTCCATTCTGTTTCTATTCTACCCCTTCTGTTTTCTCTCCTCTGGTAGTTGTCTAGGAATCTGACCTATTCGCCCCTTTCCTGGTGGTGCTTTTCTGCTCTTAGAGTGCCTCCCTCTTAGGGATGGCATCGCTTAAGATCTCCTCCCTAAATGTGCAGGGCCTCAACATCGCGGGGAAACGGGCGAAAGTATTGTATAATTTCCACAAGTAGAGGTCTGACATTGTGTGCCTGCAGGAGACCCACCTCCGCAAGGACTAGCTGTTGGGTTTCCGTAACCGGTATTACCCGATGTAGTTCCATAGTAGTTCCCCCTCCCAGAAGGTTAAAGGGGTAGCGATTTTCTTGAATAATCTTTAGCGGTGCAAATAATTGATTCTCGTATTGACCATGATGCCCGTTATGTTATTGTTAAATGTTCCATCCAGGGTCGTGAGTACACCGTGGCCTGTGTCTATGCCCCAAACCATGGGCAAAGGACTTTCTTGGAGAGGACACTGGAGGACCTAAACACCTTCTCCCATGGTACGCTAATTGTATGTGGTGACTTTAACGCTACTCTGGACCCCTCAATGGATGCCTCCTCGGGAGTACACTCTCCTTTGCTGCGTTAAATGGTATCTGGAGGTCCTTGCATTTACACCAATTGTGTGATGCCTGGCCCCTGCTCCATCCGACTGACCGTGACTACACGCTTTTTTTTGCATGCGAGGGGAGTCTACTCCAGACTCGATTATATTCTTATTTCTCATCACCTTCTCCCCTCGCTGAGGGCCGGCACCATTGATCCGATGATTCATTCGGACCATGCGCTGGTCTCCTGTGTGTTCTACTATGAATGGGGTAACAAAGCGGGTCGAATGCTGGCATAGGCCTTGAGAGATTGGAGAGCCGCTCTTTTTGTCCCGTCGGTCAAAAACACCTCAGGCTGCCTGGAACATTTCACTGATGATATTCTTGGTGCTTTCCACTCCGACTACTCAGGTCTCTATGACCTGGCAGGTAATTCTCAGAGGCTATTCTTTCCTATCTGCAGCGTACCACCCTGCCCCCCTTAGCCCCTTCCACCCTTGAAGACCTGGAGCGTCCGTTCACATTGGAAGAATTTGAACTAGCTTTCTCTTCTTCTCCTTCTGGTTAATTCCCAGGCCCTGATGGCTATACGAGCCAATTTTAGAAAACGTTACAAGCGGACCTCTCCCCTTTTTTCTAGCCGCCTTTAATGCCCTATCCCCCACCTCCCCTTTCCCTGACTCCTTTCTGGCAGTGTTTATCACAGTGATCCCCAAGGAAGGCAAGGACCCTAACCTCTACCAAAGCTATCATCCTATTTCTCTGCTGAATGTGGACGCTAAGCTTTATGCAAAGCTAATTGCAATGTGCCTAGCCCCCTTCTTGGAGTCCCTGATCCACCTAGACCAAGTGGGCTTTGTTCCCAACAGGGAAGCTCGTGACAACACTCTCAAGACGTTCTCACTTCTCCATTACGCTCAGGTAACTAAGCTCCCTTGTATGGTCTTATCCCTTGACGCTGAAAAGGCATTTGACCGTGTGAATTGGGACTTCATGAGGGGTGTGCTGGAGAATTGAGACCTTGGCCCTTAGGCTCTTCACCGCGTCCTTGCTTTGTACCTCAACCCCTCCGCTAAAATACGCATTAATGGTTCCCTTTCCGCTCCCCTGTCGATTTGTCATATCACTAGGCAAGGTTGCCCCCTCTCCCCCTTGCTTTATGTCTTAGTCATTAAACACCTGTTGCAGGCTATTCGCCTCAATGAGGATGTTAGAGGCATAGTGGTGCGAGATCTCCACTTTAAGTGCTCTGCATTTGCAGACGATGTCCTCCTCTTTTTCTCTTCCCCTGAATCCTCGCTCCCCGCGCTCCTCTCGGTGGAATTTAGTGTAGTATGCAACTACAAGATCAATTTTTCTAAGAGTGTTGCAATGAATGTCCCTCTGGACTCTGCTTTGGCCCATAGGCTCCACGGGCTCTTCCCCTTCTCCTGGCACCCTTCCTCCTTCCGTTATCTGGGGGTCCTTATTCCCAGGAACCTTACCCACATAGTGGACCTGAATCTCAACCCGTTGCTGGCCCGGTTCAAGGGGGATCTTGCTGAGTGGGATTGTAAAGACTTCTCGTGGATAGGCCGTATTAACATACTGAAGATTACCTTGCTTCCCCGCCTGTTGTATTTGTTTCAGACCCTGCCAGTGATGCTGTCTCGAGCCTTCTTCCGTCCTCTAACTACACTTTTCACTAAGTTTGCGTGGTCTGGTGGCCGACACAGGCTCTCTAAGGATATGCTGGCTCAGCCTAAAACAGATGGAGGTTTATCTTTCCCCGACCCATATTCTTACTATCTGGCTTCCATTGCGGCCTGTAAACTTGACGGATTCCACTCAGCCCATGTTAAACTGTGGGTCCGACTGGAGTCTGAGCTCTCACCCTTCCCTCTCACCTCCCTGCCCTGGATCCGCCTGTCCTACTGGTCAGTAGGCACTAAATCCTGTCTCCCGTTTGTCTCCAGCGCTCTATTACTACAAGAATTTAACCCGAGGGGTTAAGAAAAGTCCTCTATATTGCTTGTGCCACACTAATATAAAACTTAACTTTTATTTAATCAAATAATAATAGTGTACGTGAGGAATCAATTGTATTAAAAACACATCCACACTGCAGTCATAGGTATATACTGTTGTTGTGCCTAGGTCCTATATCGGTCACCCTTGCTAGTGAATAAGTCCGCTCAGGCTCAAAGGGAGGAACTCCTCTCTCAAATTTAGAAATAGATGGTTATTCTGAGTGAAGGTAAATAACCATCATTCCATTAAGCCACTTATATGTGTGACATTCAATCTGTCTTTGGTAATGAGATGTGTATCAAGGTGTTACACCAATGAGCACCTCACGCCTGCTGTGCACCACAGGCACGAGTTATTTAGCCCGGACCTTATGTATTGGCTATTGGTTCGCCTAGATTGCAGTAGAATTGCTGATTAAAACACAATACTGTCACACCCCGACATGTTTCGCCACTTTAGTGGCTTTATCAAGGAGAGACTGACAGCAATGACCTAGGACCTAGGCACAACAACAGTATATACCTATGACTGCAGTGGAAATGTGTTTTTAATACAATTGATTCCTCATGGACATTATTATTGTTTGGTTAAATAAAAGTTAAGTTTTATATTAGTGTGGCACAAGCAATATGGAGGACCTTTCTTAACCCCTCAGGGTTAAATTGTTGTAGTTCTTGATAACCTCTTCTTGTGCCATTTGGGCCTTTAGCTAGTAGTGGTAGCAGCGCTCTATTATACTCCGGCCTTCACCACCTAGTTAGAATAGGTCTACTTCATCCACTGGGCCCCCTAACCCCCCTGATGGGAAACCCGGATTTTGCCCCGGGATCCTCTCCAGGTGGCTTTCTCTCTGCCCCGCCAACGTCCCCCTTGCCGATAACTAAGGTCCTCCACTCCTCCTCCCTGAAACCCCTTTTGGACATTGTGGGCTCTCCTACTCCCTCTGCCCTGTATATGTTTCAATACCTCCAGCTCCGACATTTCTATGATACATGACAGGTTTTGGGTGAATTGCATAGGGAGGCTTACCCCTTCGAACATCTCTGTTTGAGTACTGATAGACCTACCCATCTGATTTCCTTACTTTATGCTATGCTTCGTAATCTTGACTCCCAAGCGCTGCTCCCCTACCAAAATGGTTGGATTAAGGAGCTCGACTACACCCCCAACACCGAGGAATGGGCGACTTCCTTCATGCTTTGTCATAAGGCTTCCAGGGTAGTAGCTCTGCAGGAAACGAACTACAAATTGCTTTCTCGGTGGTACAGGGTTCCAACCCTGCTCCATCGCTTCTATCAATCGGTCCCTGACATTTGCTGGAGGTGTGGCCGGGACAAGGCAACTCTTGCTCACGTGTGGTTAACCTGTCCCTTATTAGCTGACTTTTGGTCCTCTGTGCGGGCCCTCATCACTGACATTTCCGGAGCTGGGTTGGCAGATACCCCACAAGCTCTCCTCCTCTCTATGTTACCTGGTTCCCCTGAGGCCTTGCGGAAAGGCCTCACTGGTGTGCTCTTAAGAGCCGCTAGAAGAGTCATACCGAGATGCTGGAAATCTACATGCCCCCCTACCACCACTGACTGGCTTTGGGAAGTCCTATACATTCAGGGATTAGAGGAATGCTTAGCTGACCTCCATGGCTCCTCGGAGCAGTATCTTAGGTGCTGGCGCCTCTGGATGGACTTTGTTGCTTCTCCCCGCTTTATGCAGTTTGGCCTCTCCTATTCCTCGCCTCCTCCTCTTTGATCCCTCTCTAATCCTTAAGGCTTCTAGCCCTCTGGACTAAGGACTTCCTTTCCTACTTCCTTTCTTATCTCAGGCTCCTCTCCCCTGTACTTTTCTTGTTCCTGGTTTCTCCTACCCTGACCCTTTGTCAAGCCCTCTGAGTTCTTCTTGGTTTGTGTTTTTTATAGTTCTCCTAATCTATTTGGCTCATGTAAAGGTTATGCACACCTTGATTTCCTATGTACTATTCTACCATAAGCCCTGTTTGCGATACCAATATTTGTTCTTATGAATCTCCAATAAAATGATCTTTGAATAATTAAAAAAAAAACTGTTAATGTCTGTATTTCTACTCCCTATGGTACTGTGAGTCACAAGGTTGCAATACAGCCCTCCTTAGAGTATGATGTAGTACTGGGGATGGATTTTCCATTTCTTCAGCAATTATGAGAAGACTGTCAGGTAACTAGAGCGGGTACACCTGATAGGCCCACAACACTTGACTTGCACCATACACTAGTTGAGATCTACTCAACAGAGGCTGAGGATAGGGAGTGTCAGCAGTCACTACATATATGTCAGATAGGGGTCTGCCAGACTGCTGGGAGAGCTGAAGAACAGACCGAGAGTCAAGTCTAAGAGGATCCAGAGACTCAAGTGACAATGTGCCAGTGTCTGAAACAGAATCTTCAGTAAACCAGAAACGATAAGGTACAGGAAGATGGGTCCCATCTGCCAGCTGAAGATGAGCCCAAGGTGGGGCTAGAATTGCGTGGTCATCTGGAAGAGGTGACCGGAAAAGAAGTTACAGAATGTCTGTGGATAATGCAGAAGTACTGAAGAGAGTACATGTGGAGCTGGGTGCTGAGCTTACTGTCACAGACAGAGTCCTGAGTGAAGGAAATGTGGAGTCTGGACCAGAGATGGATCCTGACTAGGAAGGTCGAACCACTGGACCAGATGTAGTTGTTGCAGACCCAGGAGCTCTTGAAGTTTCTGCGAGTGAGTGGAGAGACGGTGGTGACGTGAAAGAGAAGTCTGCCGAAGAGCAGAGAAACAGTCCAGAAGTACTGTCCGGGGATTACCCTGAGGCGCAAGGGGCCAAGACCCTTGCAAAGGGGACAACAACCCCTAAAGTAGGAGAAGAGTTTTAACAAGTTGGCTTGAAAGAGCAGGAAGCAAAGCTTCAGCCTCAGAAAAATGAGTTTGCGGCTCTGCAGGATGAACTGTCCCGCTCCCAGGATCTTGTGACCAGCAAGGAGAGAGAATTGGAGAGTCTGGCCAAGCAGGTTTCATTCAAGGATGAAGTCAATGTCCTGTGTGAGGCATATCTAGCTCTACTAAGTGATCACATGGCTAGGTTTGTAGCCATGGAAGAGCTGGAGAAGGAGAAAATAGTAATGGCTCATAAGGTGCAGAGCCTGGAGGCGCAGAAAGAAACACATCTTAAGTCTCACGCAGCTACCTTGGATTCACAAGAAGCTCAGCTAAAAGTCTATGAGCAGAAAGAGTCCAAGATGGCGCAGTTGAATAAAGACAATGAGCAGGTGAGAGAACAACTGCTGTCCCTGGAGGATACTGTCAAAAACTTGACAGAATTGCTGGAAAGTTAGAAGGTGAACTCTGCTAAGCTCAAGAGTGAGCAGCAGAAACATTTAAAGCTACTGGAGACTGAGATGCTTTCTCTAAAAGTGGCGGAGTCTGAGCAATGGACTCAAGAAACTGTAGAGTCTGAAGACCATGAGAGGAAGGCATATGAGAAGTCCTCTGAAGCTGAGACTGAGGTGAAACCCTATGGAGCAGCTGAGATATGAACATTGGATGGGGAAAATGCTGAGACAGAAAAGTTCTCTGAGGCAGAAGCTAAACCAGACATAACTGCAGAAGTCCTGAAAATGGGTGATACAGGCTTGATTGGCCACCAGCAAAGTTTGGGCGATGACCATACCGGTGACAGAAGAAGAGAAAGGCCTGGAGCATCTGACTTGTCCGCACATAGTGTCCAGAGCACTGCACAGACCAAAGTGAAGAACCTGGCGTTGGAAAGGTGTCACATGAATAGAGCTTTTTACAAGGAATTTGTAAAAGGTGACCAAAAGTCTTGTGCTTGGTGGCTGGTGAAAGTGCAAATGAAAGAAGGGTGTGCCATTGAAGTGGTGCATATAAAATTTGCTGAAGAAGTAAGCCAAGTGCCTCAAAAGTTCAAGGAAAAGGAAAGGCAGTTGGACTCTGCCTTTTGAATACAAGTGTCCTTCCCGGTGGTCTGAGCAGGTGGGGGGATATGTGACAGCGGGGAGGGCGGAGAGAGGGCGATGAGAGGGGAGAGAGGGCGATGTGGACGCTGCGGGGAGGTCCCCAGACGACCTACTAGTTTCGCATCAAATGATGCTTCTTCCGGAAAATTTGATGCAAAACTAGCTGGTCGTCTGGGGACCTCCCCGCAGCGTCCACATCGCCCTCTCTCCCCTATTCCCAGCCCCGATGTCTATCCACCGCAAGCAGTATTTGCACTGAAGCTGTGACAGCAATAAAAGAAAAGCTTGAGCGTGGTGAGTTGCAGCGTTTTTTCTTCTTGTCTTGATGCCATATATATATATTGACAGTGTGGCAAGAAAAGGGTGTATTTCCCTAGCTAACCCTGGAGAAACCTCCACCTGTGGCCTAATTAATGAGGTAACAGAGAGGGGAAGTCTGTTTAAAAGGAAATCAGACAGCGTAGTCTGGGCTCTCCCCAGAACACAGCAAGGTGGCAGGGGTCCTGGTAAGGTACACACAGCCCGAGCTGTGAGTGGCCCCAAGAGTGATGTGGATGAGACACACAGCAAGAGGTTGCAAACGCTGTGTGTGAACAGTGAGTAGAAGGTTGCAGAAGGCATAAGTGTAACTGGCTGGGAAAAGCCCACCAGTTGATAGTCAGGGCATGCTGGGTTGTTTAGTTAGTGACTAGATGGTCTAGGGTTTTTGTTAGTTCCTGTCTTATGTTTTTATTTATCCTGCAACCTGTTTAAGAAAGCTGGTGAGGGGCCGGACTTGCATAAAGTACTGTTGTTTGCCTGCTGATTGAAGTGGAAACGTGTCCTGTGGCGGTGTCAAGGACGATCCCAGAGCTATCCCCAGGGAGAAATCCTTACAATATATATACTCATATTAATACATGTGTGTGTGTGTATATATATATATATATATATATATATATGTCTATATAAAAAATGTATATAGACTATTTTATTAATACAGAATTTTCATTGCGACAGATTTATGCATGCGCCAGATTTTAATGTGCAACAGTATTATCCCTGCGACAGATTTTACTGTGCTACAGATGAACTTGTGCGACAGATTTTTTTCCCTGCAACTAAAAAGTTCAGGAAAAGTGAGACAGATTAGTAAATACCAAGAGAAAAAATGGTCAGAAAAGCAAAAATTTTACGTAAACCGACACTCCACTCTTAGTAAATGAGGGCCAATGTGTCTGTGTGTGTGTGTGTGTGTGTATGTTCCATCATCACATCCAAATGGCTAAAGATATTAACATGAAACTTGGTACACATGTTATTTATATGTCAACAACAAACATAATTTAACCCTAACCTACCCCCACTTGCGAGGGTCGGGGTTTTTATTTAAAGTCCAATACAAATCTATGGGAAATGTATGTTCCAGCATAACATCCATACAGCTGGAGATATTTCGATAATACTTGGTCACATGTTACTTATATGTCAAACAAAAATATATAATAGTTAAATTAACCCCTAACCTACCCCATATGTGAAGGATGGGCTTTTTATTTTAAGTCCCATGCAAATATATAGGCCTTTTGGTGCCTTACTAAACAAGCTTGGCTCTGCATCTCCTGGTGAATGCATCAGTCCAGTTACACCCTCTCCTCATTTTATTTTCTGCTTACAATATCTTTACCACAACGCATCTCTACCTGAGGACGGGATATGAGGATTAGAAATGAGGATTGGATATGGGGATGGGATATGAGGACAGGATATGAGGATTGGATATGAGGACAGGATATTGGGTCTGGATATAAGGATGGGATATGAGGAAGGGATATGAGGAGGGAATTTGAAGACAGGATATGGGGTCGGGATAGAAGGAAGGGACATGAGGATGAGATATGAGGAGGGTAAATGAGGATGGGATATGAGGTCGGGATATGAGGACGGGATACGAAGACGGGATGTGAGGATGGGATATGAGTACGGGATATGTAGACGGGATACGAGGATGGGATATGAGGCCGGGATATGAGTACGGTGTACTCAGAGGTAACCGACTCAAACACAAGATTCTTTGTTGGATTTGCACCCAGTGTGCCACATCATCCTGGAAAGTGAAAAAGCAATAGATTTTTCCGAAAGATTTTAAAACATTATCCTTCTGTATTATAATAATAACAATAATAATATTACTATTATTATTATTACTAATGTTGTAATAACTGTAAATTACCAATAAAATAGAATTAAATAGAATTAACAGAAACTATTACTTAGGACAGACAATGGATAGCAACGCTAAGAAAAACAATGGGCCCATAGATTTAAATGTATTAATATTTGAAAAACATTTTTCCCTTGAACGCAGACTGAATTATTTACAATAACAATACATAAATATGTGATGCTTGACACAAGGCAGTGTCATGCTATTAGCACCAAGAGTTAAATTAAAAATTGAAAACAATTGCACTTTGGCACCAACTGATGTATATGATCTTGGGATAACCTATTGACAAAGAAGAGTTTGACAGTCTTACAATTGTTAGAGGCACTAGCAATTAAATGTGCCAAATGTAATTAATTTCAAATTAACATTTGGACATAGACTTAAGTATAACAGTGCTGTTAAAACACAGCCTGAGCACAGCCCCCTTAAAAAAATGTTCTTTTTAGAGCACAAGTACTGTTCTAAGGGCCCTCTGCACAGTACATTATCCCTGCAGTAAATGGTGTTCACTTCCTGTACTAGCAACATGGCGCACGCTGCTAATGCCTACAAATCACATGATGTAGCCAATTTCCCCCCTGATCAATCCCCTTCCTCTCCCAACCAGCAGCATGCATGTTTATCAGCCAGTCACAAAACAGTAACAGGATTAAAAGGGGTTATCCACCATAAGGTGATTTTAGTACGTACCTGGCAGACAGTAATGGACATGCTGAGGAAGGATCTGCACTTGTCTTTGGGCCAAATGGCTATGTTGTGAGATTACCATAACACTGTGCTAGCTTTTTGTGAACTGGCATATCCTGCTTGTGTTTTTTTTTTAAACTACAAATACCATAATTCCATTTTCCTCCCTCACATCAGCCACCCCACCCATTGAAACATAAATGAGCTGCATCCATCCAAAAGACCTGTGGTTTTTAATCAGGGTGCTTGCAGCTGTTGCATTAGTTGCAGATTGATCTCTCTCCCACCAAGCGATCCCTCCACCCATTGAAGCAGACAGGCTCCCAGTCATCAACCTGGAACCTGGGAAAAATCTGAGACAACAGTAATTTTGTATGCTGTTAAACATAAATATTGGGGTGAAAATCACAGAAGAATTGTGAGAAAACCATTAGACACAGGTATAGTCACTATATTATGAACTACATAACTTTACAGCCCCTGAGGCATAGTCAAATAAAAAAAATTCCTGGAATACCCCTTCAAATTGTCACTTGGGCACAGTTTGAAGTATAATGGTGCAGTATAAATTCTTGCACAGGACAATATGACAAAACATGATGGCACTAGCAATTAGATTTTAAAGCAATAAGTGTAAGGTGCAATCAGCCACAGGATTTAAATTGTCACTTGGATGCAGACTGAAATAAACCAGCTCCGTATAAATGTTTGATACAAAAAAATATGAACATTTTTGTGACACTATTACTAGCAATTAGATATCTGTATACAATAAGTGACATGTTAATGATGCACTGATGTCTGTTTGACAAGGCAGTGGCACACTTTAAGCATAAAGATTAACATAACATTTAGAAAAATTGCTGCAGTAATTCCTATCTCCCTGTAAAACTATCTCTCTAGTAATTTTCCGTTTTTTTCTCCTAACTATGAAACTCTGGCTGAGTTGACACTATTTCTCTGTATATATAGGGGAGATGCATCAAAACCTGTCCAGAGGAAAAGGTGCTGAGTATCCCACAGCAACCAATCAGATTGCTTCTTTCATTTGTGAAAAGGCCTCTGAAAAATGAAAGAAGCGATCTGGAAGAAGCGGGCTGGAATACATCCTCACTTCCTTTCTTATCCCTGTCTCTTGACTTTTTAAACTATTATTATTATGCCATTAGGATGTACAAAATTTAGTTCAGTAGAAAAATATATTTTAAATATCCCCCACCCTACTTTTCCCTACCCAGAGAGCTGGAAGGGAAAAAAAATGATAAAGTTTATATAATGCAGGAACGTGAGGAGGAGCAGGATGACAGCAGTCAGGGGAGGCCACACCACGTCATAGCTGGGTGGTCCAGGTGGCCATCAGCAGCCAGAACCCGTGGCTAATGCCGGACATCACCAATCGCGGTGATGCCTGGCATTAACCCCTTAGACCCGGCAATCAAAGTTGATTGCTTCATCTAAAACTAAAGTAAACCGTTCCCGGCAGCTCACTTGGGACCGCTGGGGTGAAATTGTGGCATCTTGAACAGCTGGCTGGACGGGAGAGGGTCCCTGCCTGCCTCCATCTCTGTCTGATTGGTGCTGTGCTGCTCCATGCCTGAGATTCAGGCTGGAGCATCAGAGCACCGATAACATTGATCTATGCTATGCTATGGCATAGCATTGAACAGTGTATGCAATCAGAAGATTGCATGTCATAGTCCCCTATGGGGACTAAAAATTGGTGTAAAAATAGTAAAGAAAAAGTTAATATATCTAACTTATCCCCTTCCCTAGTAAAAGTTTGACTCACACCCCCTTTTCCCAATTCACAAAAATATGTAAACATAAATAAACATATGTGGTATTGCCGCGTGCGTAAATGTCCAAACTATAACAATATGTGGTTAATTAAACCACATGGTAAATGGTGTATACGTTAAAAAAAATATTCCAGTTCATAAAAAAGTTCCAGTCCAAAATTGCGTACTTTTAATCATTTTGTATACCTTAACCCCTTAAGGACTCAGCCCATTTTGGCCTTAAGGACTCAGACAATTTAATTTTTACGTTTTTATTTTTTCCTCCTCGCCTTCTAAAAATCATAACTCTTTTATATTTTCATCCACAGACTAGTGTGAGGGCTTGTTTTTTGCGCGACCAGTTGTCCTTTGTAATGACATCACTCATTATATCATAAAATGTATGGCGCAACCAAAAAACACTATTTTTGTGGGGAAATTAAAACGAAAAACGCAATTTTGCTAATTTTGGAAGGTTTTGTTTTCACGCCGTACAATTTCTGGTAAAAATGACATGTGTTCTTTATTCTGAGGGTCAATATGATTAAAATGATACCCATTATTATATACTTTTATATTATTGTTGCGCTTAAAAAAAATCACAAACTTTTTAACCAAATTAGTAAGTTTATAATCCCTTTATTTTGATGACCTATAACTTTTTTATTTTTCCATATAAGCGGCGGTATGGGGGCTCATTTTTTGCACCATGATCTGTACTTTTGTTTGATACCACATTTGCATATAAAAAACTTTTAATACATTTTTTATAATTTTTTTTTAATAAAATGTATTAAAAAAGTAGGAATTTTGGACTTTTTTAATTTTTTTTTCGTTCACGCTGTTCACCGTACGGGATCATTAACATTTTATTTTAATAGTTCGGACATTTACGCACGCGGCGATACCAAATATGTCTATAAAAAATGTTTTTTACGCTTTTTGGGGGTAAAATAGGAAAAAACGGACGTTTTACTTTTTTATTGGGGGAGGGGATTTTTCACTTTTTTTTTACTTTTACTTTTACATTTTTTTACATTTTTTTTTACACTTGAATAGTCCCCATAGGGGACTATTCATAGCAATACCATGATTGCTAATACTGATCTGTTCCATGTATAGGACATAGAACAGATCAGTATTATCGGTCATCTCCTGCTCTGGTCTGCTCGATCACAGACCAGAGCAGGAGACGCCGGGAGCCGGACGGAGGAAGGTGAGGGGACCTCCGTGCGGCGTTATGAATGATCGGATCCCCGCAGCAGCGCTGCGGGCGATCCGATCGTTCATTTTAATCGCGAACTGCCGCAGATGCCGGGATCTGTATTGATCCCGGCACCTGAGGGGTTAATGGCGGACGCCTGCGAGATCGCGGGCGTCGGCCATTGCCGGCGGGTCCCTGGCTGCGATCAGCAGCCGGGATCAGCCGCGCATGACACGGGCATCGCTCCGATGCCCGCGGTTATGCTTAGGACGTAAATGTATGTCCTGGTGCGTTAAGTACCACCTCACCAGGACGTACATTTACGTCCTGCGTCCTTAAGGGGTTAATAAAATGTATAAAAATAAATCAAAAAGTCCCATCAAAACAAAAATGGTACCGATAAAAACTTCAGATCATGTCACAAAACCAGCTCTTATACATCCCCGTATGTGGAAAAATGTAAAGTTATAGGTGTCAGAAGATGACGATTTTAAACATACTAATTTTGGTGCATGTTCTTATGATTTTTTTTAAGAAGTGAAATAAAATGAAACCTGTATAAATTAGGTATTCTTGTGACCGTATGGGCCTACAGAATAAAGATAAGGTTTTTTACCAAAAGTGCACTGTGTAGAATTGGGAGTCCTCAAAAGTTACAAAATTGTGTTTTTTTTTTAATTATCTTTTCTCTGGTTTTGCCAAAGATTTTGTGGTGAAATGATTGATGTCATTACAAAGTAAAATTGGTGGTACAAAAAAAAAAAGGCATTATGATTTTTAGAAGGTGAGGAAGAAAAAATGAAAGTGCAAAAATGAAAAAAAATTGCCAGGTCCTTAAGGGGTTAAAGGAGAACAGCTAGTGTTTTTATGGTGACCCCACCAGCACACACTGCACTGTGAAGAATGCGTCTGCTGCTAGCATGCTAACTCCCATGTGCTTCAGGCTGCTCCCTGTGCACTTTCAGTATTTCTCCAACCCATGTGTATCATGGAAGCTGCAAGGGGCTCTCTGATAGAATGTCTACTGAGAATAATTTGAACATTGGTAAAAATTTACCATGGCATACTTTTTTGGGCATTTACTATTGCAATGAAGAAAAGAACAAAACCAGCACTGAACATCCAGCACTGTAGAAATTCCCAGCTTTATTAGATCCTCTTAAAACTGGCATGGCAACACATACTTCACATGGTCTGAACAATCTTGACGCGTTTCGAGCACATGTGCTCTTCTTTTGAGAAAGAGTGCATGCACTTTAAACACGTCAAGATTGTTCAGACCATGTGAAGTGTGTGTTGCCATGCCGGTTTTAAGAAGATCTAATAAAGCTGGTAATTTCTTCAGTGCTGGATAGTTTTGTTCTTTTCTTCATTGTTGAACACGTAGAGCCTAAGTGAGGATCCATACACGATCCAAAGCAGGTGAGCTGGACTTTCCTTCATTTTCTTGCATTTACTATTGCAAACCCGACATGTTTTGTCGGGTTGTGCGACAGATTTTGGCGCATTGTGCCAGAAATTCTGTCTGCGCTAGAATTTGCACCAGAATTGAAAAAACCAGACTAACTCTCCATTTTGCTAAGAAAAGCCGAAAAGGGGCATGGCAGTCATGAAAAGGGGGCGTGGTCACAGAAAAGGGGCATCTTCCTGACATTTTCGCAAAAAAACTACACATTTACTAAGGTTTCCACAGAAAATGTGGTGGATTTCAACCGAGGAAAACCCGACAGATCAGAGCAGGTGTAAAAAAAAGCAAAATGTAGGGAAAGTGGAAAATGTAGGGAAACCTTAGTAAATACCGTGGAAAATAAATTGTAGGGAATTAAAAGCCACAAAGAAGCCTACACAACACTCTTAGTAAATAAGGGCCAATGTGTACAATCAAAAACAACTTTATTAAACTTGTCATTCTCAGTGTTGCAGCATAAGAGATGAGAAATGAGTTACGTATGTAAAGGAAGAGATAGATAAATGAAATCCTGCCTTCCCTGGTAACTTTTACAATTGATCACACCTGGATTTTATTATTTTCAACTGTACATTTTTAGAAAGCTTTCCTTCATCTTGTTTTGCAAATCCTAAAGGATAGCTACAATATGAAGGCCTCTTTATAGATTCTTTCAATCATTTTTACTTCTTTCCTTCTCCTTATATTATTCAGTAAAATGGAACCCTTGACCTTTATCTTTATTTGGTGCGAATTTCCTGAGTTTGTCTGAAGATGTGTAAGAAAATTACTGCAGAGACATATGGATTGTCATAACTTTATCTATATTGGCTTTTAATTTAAATCCCCTTTAAGCAGGGGTCCTGTGGTTTTCCTGATCTCTATCCCATAGTTTAGTGAGCATTCTTAAAGTGAATTAGGAAGTGACTGAATAAAATTGAGAGTTCTTAAATAAAACTGTGAATCCACAAGGATTTCCATATGCACCAAAGCTGGCCTAATTCCCAGATAACTGCCTTTTTGAATGCAGATATATTGTAACACAGTTCTATTATTAAAGAGATTTCTTTCACCTGGCAGGTGTTTATATAGTGTTATTTTAAAATAAAATATACATTGAAATGTAAAAGAAAACAAATTTAATAAAAATGATTACAAGAAATGACATATATTATCCCTTCACCATATGTACATGATTCATTTCACTCAATGTTTTTTTCTGAAAAAGTGTAGTGCGAAAACAAGCTCCAATGATATTAATAAACTGATATATTTAATATTTTATATTTAAAACTGATATATTGCTGGGGCCAAATAAAAATATAAATAAAGCTAAACTTACCTACTTCTGGACTTCTGCAATTCCCATTCAGGTACTTCCTGTCCCTCAATTTTCAGTTTTCTTCTTGCCTCCAAGATGAGCACTTGGTGCTCATCATTGCGGACAGTGATTGGCTGAGTGGACAGGCTTTCTATTAATCACTTGCAGGGGACCAGTGGGGGACGGGGGTAGGTAAGTATATTTTTTTTATGTGGTTTAACAATATAAAAAAAAATATATATATATATATATATATATATATATATATATAATTTCTTTTTTTACACTGGAATACCCCTTTAAAAAGATAAAATTTTTATTCAAGTACATTAAATGTATAAGCCTAAGGTCACTAAACTTACTTTAGGGCATTATTCAACTTTTTCAAGTCTGAAAAAGTTAAGGAAATAACCATATATGAATGGCAATTTATAAATGGACATTTCTCCATTCACACAGACTGAGAATTTACAACTTATTAAAAAAATATGGTTACTGGTATGAATTGGGTTAGAGTAACAAACAAAGCTATGTTCACTAGTCCCTCTCTGTCCATGTTCCACTCTATCCATAGCGGGGCCTGCTGTTTCTGTTGTTTATACTGGTTGTGTGCGCACCTCAAAACTGTCCCCCACCTGTCTTAACTCAGCATCTCCTATTTAAGGCATCCCCACTCACTCCCTGGTGTCTGAGTATCATTGTGGTTTATATTATAGAAAAAATTATGATCCAGCATACAGAAAAACTCAGCTTTATTGTACTTCTTAAAAGCAGAAAGTCGCACCACTGTGCACACCAATCATAGCATCTGGACGCGTTTCGAGTGGGTCCCCACTCCTTATCTTCTGTGATAAATAGTGGAGACCCACTTGAAACATGTCCAAATGCTATGATTGGTGTGCATTTCTGCTTTTAAGAAGTACAATAAAGCTGAGTTTTTCCATATGCTGGACCATCCTTTTTCACACAGGAGTACTTTGGGGGGTAAGATGACCTTCCATGCTTTTATATCATTGTGGTTTATCCATTGAAAAGGTGTTCTGTGTATCCTAATCCTGCTATTCCGTGTATGACCATTGCCTGCTGACCCAAATAGCTGACCTGAATATGTGCTGCTTGCCCTGATCATCTATCTGAATTTGGACTACGCCTCAGTCTCATTCCTGTGTACCATTTAGATTATCCAGTGTGCGACCTGGCTTGCTGACTATATTTACCTGTCTGACTACTCACTAAGTCTGTCTCGCCTAGGCCAGCAGCCACCACAATCTTTGAAAGTGACCTAGCAGCTAAGATCAACTTTTTCATTTGAGAGCAGGCTTAAGGATGTACATTCAGGAGGTGCTTAAATTCCACTCCACAGTGTGGCCCAAAGACAAACGTTTGGTAGCACAGGAAGTCGCTTATTATAAGGAGTGATATTTTGTTAAAATCTAAAAGTTAATAATTATTTTAACAATGTTATTATGAAATGTCATACTACCCTACATTAGGTAACAACCTTAAACAGATACTCTGATGTATTTGTATTTCATACAGCAACATAATGTAGAATTTAATGTCTTGTGTACAGTATGTGATGAATGACAAGTAAAAGCTGGATGTCAGTAATTGTGGTCCTGTGTGTTTGTTATATGCAAGTTTGTTGTTTGTCCTAACCTCTTATTTTATATGTTTATGTTTTACTAAGGCAACAATGGAAGTCTACTCCTGTTTGTCCACCATTTACAGTATGTCCACTTAATCCCTTAAGTCATTTTACAAACCATTTTTCAAACTTGACCTTCTACTTGTAGTAGTATTTTCTTCCTTTCCTTTGCTGACTTTCTCATTTTACACATAGCAAACACATAACTTGACCTGGCACATTATCACCAAACACTGTACACAACAATCTATTTATATTTGTCATCAGATCCTTTCCGTAAATGCTGCAAACAACATAATCCACAATGCAAACTTCGTGTTGTACATCCTACTATACAGAAATGTACCAAGCAGTGGGTCACATCTAATTTTTTTTTTTTTATCAGTTGTCAAACCAACTTACAGATCTGTTATGTTATGATAATGTTCATCATATAGAGGTGTAATATGTTAGCCTAAATACTGAATCCATATACTGCTCTGGGGCGCGACTGCCTCTCTAAATGTGAACAACTTTATACAGTAGCATACAGATAGCTTTTATTGAATTCTATGCAATCCTGACACTGGCAGGGTATTCGGATCAGAGGCAACCCCCCGCATTGCCACTCACAGTACTGTTCTGGTGCAGGAAACAGATATCCCTGTCCCTACACTTCGATACAGTGGTGCAGAGCTTACGCATGCCAAAATGGGAGTTAGAATTTTATAATTTTTCCTTGAAGGGAACTTATTTTGAGAAATGGAATTTCAAACTTATCTAACCCACTGTGGGATTACCTACCTATTCAACTGTGGGGTTCCCTACCTATATAACTGCTGGGGGCTCCCCTACTTATCTAACTACATGAGGATAGAAGATTTACCTAACTATGTACCGGAAGGATTCCCTACCTACCGACTGGGGCATTCCCTACCATCAGTTAGGTCATGTTACCCGTATTAGGTAGATACCCCTAGTAAGTAGGCGAATAAGGGTGAAATTACATAAATACTGGGGACATCTATCCTATGGGGAGAATTACTTAACAACCACCAAACACCTACCCTTTCCCCTAACACACCTACAACCTCATACTATGCAAAACACCAAGGGGTGCATTATTTGGGGCACAATAGGTTGAGAAAAGGTTAAGAATGTTATGGAAAAGTACGGAGCCTAACATGTTTTTCTGGCAGATTCTGTGGAGATGAATCATGGTTGGAAGAAGACTTCATGGCAGTCTGAGCCAGATAGAGAAGAAAAGGAAAGAGAACGACTCCAATCAGAGAAGACGTCATCTGTGAGTCACTAGATAAACTTGCACTGTAATCACTTCGGTAGTTTTCAACAGCTGTGTAAAACTAGGGGTGACATCTTTATGTTCACTCTTTGGGGAATATTGGTCTATGGTTTTCATTAAGTGTCAGTATGGTGGTATTATCCAGTCGCTGTGTGGTGGAAATATAGTATGGTGGTATTATAGTGGTGTTATTGATGATATTTCCTCTGTATAGTGTTTTTTTTTTCTTCATTACAATGTGATGGTATTATTTAGTCACTTCAGTAGTAATATGTCCTGGTGTGGATACTTATTATTATAGTTTCTAAAATCCTACATGCACCTCTAGTGAACGGGGATACATACACTGCCACAATGCCCCTCTCTTAGGCCACTCTATTAAGCACTTGCAGTAATGTATTCAACTCACACATGGTAGTAGGTAAGAAGATGAAAATCAAGTACAAATAATAGGAGTTATAAGGGAGCTGTAATAAATGCTGTACAACGGAAATACAGCTACATCTTAAAGGGATGTTCCAGGCCAAAACTTTTTTTTTATATATCAACTGGCTCCGGAAAGTTAAACAGATTTGTAAATTACTTCTATTAAAAAATCTTAATCCTTCCAATAGTTATTAGCTTCTGAAGTTGAGCTGTTGTTTTCTGTCTAACTGCTCTCTGATGACTCACGTCCCGGGAGCTGTGCAGTTCCTATGGGGATATTCTCCCATCATGCACAGCTCCCGGGACGTGACATCACCATTGAGCAGTTAGACGGAAAACTTCAGAAGCTAATAACTATTGGAAGGATTAAGATTTTTTAATATAAGTAATTTACCAATCTGTTTAACTTTCTGGAGCCAGTTGATATATATAAAAAAAGGTTTTGCCTGGAAAACCCCTTTAAATTATCCATACGAAGATTTTTCAATGTCTTGCTTGCATTCTTTTTTATGAGGAGCTATAAATGTTGAAATTAACACATTATTAACCAGTGTCAGCTTTCCTTGTGAATTCCTAATTTATCTTCGAGTGGGTTAAGAAGGATCATAGTGAAATATGCATGACATGATACTTGGAAAGTATAGATCAAAGTCCTAACAGCCAAATATAAGACTCTGAAAACGTCCTCTTGTGTTGTCATTAATCATGACTGCTGCGAGATTTGATGACAAAGATTAAACTATTAAAAAGGTTACTGCTGTGCATCATATTCCTGCAACTGTCATCAAATACTCTACAGCCATTAAAAGGTCAAGAGAGCTGTCTACTATATAAACGGCTCTTAGTAGATTTCATTTTGAAAACTTTGCTGCTGCTTAATAGCTTCAAGTGTCAGAGGACAAGAATAGCCTTAAAGGAAAACACTACTTTTGTACAACATACACTTATAATATTTTAGAGCTTAAAACTATCACAGGTTTCGTCCGTGTAAAGTGTTGAATTTCTCTGCACATAATTTTTTTATGAATTTTTAACAGATTTTTAATTATAAGTGTTACTCTGCATTCCTACTCCATCAGAGCACTAAATCACTGGAACTCGCAATGCTGCAAGATCAGCCATTGTATTAACCCCTTAACCATAGCCTGTTTGGCCTTGTGGACAAAGACAAAAAAAAAAATTGCATTTTTAGATTCTCGCTTTTTTAGAGCCGTAATTCTTAAGCTATAAGCCATAATTTTCCATCCACAGAGCCATGCAAGGGCTTGTTTTTTGCAGGAACAATTATACTTTGTTATTACTTTACTCATTTTACCATAAAATGTGCAGTCAAACCAGTGCACTTTACAGTAAAACTGACATGTCATCTTTATTCTCTGGGTCAATACGATGGTAACGATACACATCTTTTGTGTTATTTTTCTACTTTTTAAAATGTCAAACTTTATTCTTTTTTTACAAAATAAAATTTTGGTTAAAATAAAACTTTTTGATATCTTTTTATTATGGTTCCCACAAAAATCCTGGCATTTTTCTTTCCTTTTATGATGTTCACCCTATGGGACAAATAATGTTGTAGTTTAATAGGTCAGACAATTCCACATGCGCCTTTACCAAATATGTTTATGATGCTCTGGGTAATGCTCTGCTGGAAAACCTTAGATCCTGGCATATGTGTGGATGTTACTCCTTACCTTTGTATTGGAGTCTCTGGCAGGAGCCTTAGTAACAGATTTCATCTTATTTGCTGGAAAAATATTTGTTTACACTAGTTTAGATAAATGTTTTAGCCAGTTCTTAGAGTTTGCGTCCAGAACAGGGACCCTACAATGATACAGGTAGTCTATTCAATTTTAATAATATTTAAAAATAACCGGATTACATTGATAAAGTTAGGGTTAGACCAAAGTTATGAAGTGGCATGTGCAATGCAATATTTTTGGTGCCAACTTAAGCCACCTTTATTATAACAATTTTGACTTTACTTTTTTAAATAAATTGCATTCATTATTTAACATGAGCAAGAATGGGGAATGCAGGAAAACAATTGTCAGGTAAATATATTCTCTGTGTGTAACCAGTCCTGGATAAAGTCTGTTGTTATACAGATATTATACCTATCTATGTAACTTTAGGCATTAATGTTAACTCAAGAAACGAATTTCAGTGTCAGGAAATATCTAAATATATTTTAAGTGAACGTGCAAAGGCAATAACATTCTTTTTTAATTCTTCCTCAGCAGATTTGTTGTAAAGTGATTCATTTGTTCCCCTCTGAATTACAGTCAGTCAGTCAACGAAAGCTCATACATCTTTAAGACAGTGTCTGAGATGGGTCATGGTACACACTGAATCTAACTGACATCACTGAATGTCCTTCTACATCAATCAATCTGCATGGCCCAACTGCGCAAAGCAACGTTTGTTTCACTGTTTCTGCAAAGGTGGCAAATTTCTTATTCTGCTCTTATTTTTGTGCAATGTATGACATACATGTAGCAGTCAGCTTGGTTAAATATAGTATTTGTGATACATACAGTATATGATTATACATATTTTTTTTATAGTATTAAAATATGGACAATATTGAGGCAATAATAACAATTTGTCCAAAATAATGATTGCAACATTAAGTTTACTGTAAATTGTACATTTTAAGGGCAAATGTGTAGTATTGTTAGTTTACTTACTATCAAACAAATGTATAACTAATACACTGACTGAAATAACATCTTGATATGTGTTTGAATATTCCTCTGAGCTTCACAGTAAAGTGTTCTAAAAGAGTCTATGGTAAAACATTCCTACTTTCCATAAAACCTGAAAGTGGTGACTCCCATCATAAACTTTTCCTATATACCTCTGAACATTTCCTATAGTTATCCCCTGTGTTTGTTTTACATTAAACGGGGACGAGGGGGATGAGTGAAATAAGACAAAGTGCAGAGAAAAGTCTATTTCTAATTTAGGACTAAGCAGCAAGGTTTAAAAAATAAAATAAAAGGGTATTCCAACAATGCCATATAACATTCTATGCTAGATTAAAAGAGAGTTAACAGTCGTGGATGTTGGAAGAACCACCTTTTCAGTTGAAGTGTCTGTTGCTAACCCCAATTCTAAAAGTACCTTCATGTGTTGTATTTTGCTATGTATTCTGTGAATATCAGCTTCTTAAAGGGGTACTCCAGTGGAAAACATTTTTTTAAATCACCTGGTGCCAGAAATTTAAACAGATTTGTACATTTCTTCTATAAAAAAAAATCTTAATCCTTTCAGTACTTATCAGCTGCTGTATGCTCCACAGGAAGTTCTTTTCTTTTTTAATTTGTTTTCTGTCTGACAACAGTGCTCTCTGCTGACACCTCTGTCCATGTCAGAAACTGTCCAGAGCAGGATAGGCTTGCTATTGGGATTTGCTCCTGCTCTGGACAGTTCCTGGTATGAACAGAGGTGTCAGCAGAGAGCACTGTAGTCAGACAGAAAATAAATTCAAAAAGAAAATAACTTCCTCTGTAGCATACAGCAGCTGATAAGTACTGGAAGGATTAAGATTTTTAAATAGAAGTAATTTACAAATCTGTTTAACTTTCTGGCACCAGTTGATTTAAGAAAAAATGTTTTCCACTGGAGTACCCCTTTAAATAACCAAAAATCTATGTGTTCAGGTCCAGCTCTATTTTATTAGCCTGCTAAATTTTGTATCATGTTCAGTACAAATGTTGATTCAATTATTCAATACTTTTAAAATTTGATTAGAAAATTATATAAAGTCCGCTGAGATACAAAGTAATGCGGAAGATAAAACTACAATAAATTGAAACAATCTTCCTTATAATGTTTGTTTTTCTGTAGCCATTAGAGAACACCCATGGGATCTGAAAGCAAATAGAACTCTATCCCTGGTATGGAGTATAAGCCAAGATTCTCATAGAACTAACAAACTTGAAGAGGATTATCATTTTTAGGACATTTACATCACCATTACACTAAACCTAGAGCTAAAGAATACACCAGAAAGAATTGTTAGACATAATGCTAATGGTCTAAACTTTTCTCATAACAAATCCTCTGTTTAAAGATATCAGTCAGAAAGCTGCTAAACAATTCTCTCCCTAAAGCCTAATGCACATATATGTGGGGTCTGGCTTATTTGCCATTTACCCTGAAGGAGCTGGATTAAAATAATAATAATAATAATAATAATAATAATAAAAGCTGTATGATTGTGTTTTTGATCCACCAAATCCAAGCAGGATGACAAATATGCTGGATGGTCCATAGATTCAGTGTTATAACCCATTCCTGCCTATGGGGAAACGGATAGGACATCAGATGCAGAAGTTCCGGCTTGTGGCATCCACCGATCCCTTCTGTCCCCACCTGAGATGGTGCTGGGTGGATAAGGGAAGTTGTGGTGAGTGCAGTATGACCATATATCATATATGTACTGCATATATCCCACATTACATACCCACAAGCACATTCATCACATTGTCTGAAAACCCCATCTCCATTTTTATTTAAAGCAATGCACTGTGAAATATAAATTTGTAGCAAAACAAATTTTGACCATGCCCTAAAATCAATACTTATCAGATTAGGAAAAGTTTGTTTAGTCTTCCAGTGTCTAATTTTGCTAAGTCTGTGTGAATTGTCACCTCAGTTTTCTGATGCTGTAGCCCATCTGCTTAATGGTTCGACATGTTGTGTGTTTAGAGATGAGTTTCTGCCTATCTTGGTTGCAATGAGTGGTTATTTATGTTATTGTTGCCTTTCTGTCATCTCAAACCAGTTTGCCCATTCTCTTCTGATATCAACAAGGCATTTTCAGCCACACAACTACCGCTCACTGGATATTTTCTCTTTTTGGACCCTTTTCTGTAAATCCTAGAGATCGTTGTGCATAATTCCGGGAAGATCAGCAATTTATTAAATACTCACACAAGCCCATCTAACACAAACAACCATGCTACATTCAAAGTCACCTAAATCCTCTTTCTTCCCCATTCAGATGCTCAATGTAAACTTCACCAGCTTGTTTTGTTCAAATCAACATGCCTAAAAGCATTAATTTGCTGTCAAGTGATTGGCTGAACTAGAAAATAATAATAAAAACTGGAGCACTGAGGTAGACATTTCAGCTTAACCTAGCAATAAGTTAATACACTGTGATATACTGAAGCACTACAGATTCCAGCATAACTTAATGAACTAATGCACAATGAAACACTGAAGCACTTAAAAAATCAAGGCAAAAAAATCAAAGCACAACATAGTAATAAATAAATACACAGTGGAGCACTGATGTGCTACACGTCCCATCATATGAAACTAATAATTATACAGTGGGACATTGAGGTACTACAAGTCGCAGCATTACCTAGTAATAAAGTGAGAGGCCATAGTGAATCAGTAGCTTGGTAGTGTCGGGGATGTATTTTAGGTTGTTGTATATTAGTAGCCAGCTCTGGTATCCCTATGTTAGCACAGAGCACCCCTCCCTTCTGCTGACACTGCAATTTACAGTAAGAGGTTAGAAGAAGAGATGTTACAGGAGCCTGCTGCCTTTAGGAGGAAAGGAGACTGTGGAATATGATGCTTCAGGAACAGGGACATGCAGGAACAGGTCAAAGAAGAAAAGGAAATATTGGGCCCTACTACTATATGGAAGAAGAATACTAGTACTATATGGAGCAGTATGGTGGCCTAATACTATTTGGGACATTATGTTGGCTAATACTATAAAGGGGCAGTATGGAGGACCTGCTACCATATGGGAAGTGTATTGGGGCCTAGTACTATATGAGACACTATGGGAGCACAGAGGGGGAATAACAACTATTTGGGGGCACAGTTGAGCCCAACTTATATATTCAGGCAGTATGGGGTATAATAATATTTGAGGGCACTATGGGGGCCTACTACTAAATGGGGCACAATGGGGACTGCTACTATGTAGAAGCACTATTGAGACCTACTACTAGATGAGGGCAGTATGGGGTCTGACTACTATATGGAGCAGTATGGGGGCCTAATACTATATTTCTGGGCATTAGAAAGACATAATATTATATGGGGCAGTATGGAGCATAGTATGGAACTTATGTGGCAGTGTGAAAGTCTAAATACTATATCAAGGCTTAGAGGGGGTCTAACTACTACTTGGGTGCAGTATGGGAATCTAATACTATATGGGAGCAGTAGGGCGGCCTAACTACTTTATTGGCAGCTTGGGGGCCTAAATCTACATGGGGAGAGTATGGAGGCTTACTGCTATATAGGGCATTATGGAGCCTAATAGGATATAGTGACAGTGCGAGGGCCTAAGTGAAATATTGGGGCACAGAGGGGGCCTGGTTACTATACAGGGGCAGTTTGAGGGGCCCAGCTAATATATGGGGGCACAGAGAAACCTAATTACTATAAGTGGGTAGTATGGGGACCAAATACTATATGAGGGCAGTGTAGAACCTAATAGCCCTAACTACCATTTGCACAAATTAGGCACTATTACTGAGGAGTTTGTATAGAGCTGGGGATTGTGCTGGAGAAAGAAAACTAAAATATTTGTCTTGCAGATTCTGTGGAGATAAGTCTTGGCTGGAAAAAGTCTTCATGGTAGTCTGGACGAGATAGGGAACAGAAGGAAAAGTGAACAATACCAATCAGAGAAGATGTCATCACTGGATGGAACTGCACTTTGATCACTTATACAATCTGCAGAGCACTGTATCAACCAATATATGGTCATAGCATGTGGAAATATTGGTCTTTGTATAGTGGATATTATTCAGTTGCAGTATAGTGGTATTATTCAGTCATTAGTCAGTGGTAATGGTAGTGGTGGTCATGGTGTGGCAGTATAATTTTGTGCTGGTAATACACAAAATTAACAGTGTGCACCTGTGTACATATTTTATTTTGTTTTACAGAGTTGACCATTTTTGTTTTTTGTACTGGTGTTATTGGAAATATGGCTCTTGTTATACTAAATTTAATAATTAACAGTATGGTGATAATAATTGCTTATTATTTACATTTGTTATGTGGTAACTGTTCGACTATTATTTAGAGGTATACTGTATCTCATGCATAGAATATTTTCTTAGCTTTGTTTTTGCAATGGACCTTCTAATTGTTGGAGTGGAGCAAATCCAAAATTTGCCTTGGGGCGCATGGGGCCCCTATTACACCCTGCAAGCCGCAGACATTAGTAATAAATGAAATAACATACTTTATTGGTTTAAGAATAGCTTAAATTTCACTATTACAGATGTACAGACTGTTATGACATTGCCACTATCATCAAGCAAGAACCAAAGACAAGATATCCAATTCTCATGCTAACAGACATTTTACAGACCTGAAATCCACTGATAAGACATAATTCTATTCAGCAAGACTTTACAGATGAGGGCTTTTAATTTTTTTTTAGAAAGAAGTCAGTCAAGAGAAGTAGGAGAAGCCAGGGTGTTGGTTATGAGTTGCTCTTAGAACAGGATAGTGCATGACTTCAGATCTATACTTATGATTATTTTTATTTTGCACACAACTTCATCTTAACCAATGAAAGAAATGTGTAATGGATTCTATAGATTCATAGAACACATTTTCCTATCATTAAACTTACTCTTAATTACTATGCAATAGGACCTCACTGAGGCTTAAAGAGGCTTTTAGGGGAGAGTTCCCACTAGAGTATGTCCATACTTAGGCACATGACTATTGTAGGCACATGACTATTGCAACCTATGTGCCTTAGTGGGCTATAGATGGTCCACCCTTTGCCAATGCAAAACAACACAGAAACAAGCTATGGCTAAACCAAATCCCTAAAGCTTGATCCTTAATGACCACTTAACACAGGTCCTTGTAGTGTCTAACACACTACCTCTCAAGTAGTTTGGACCCAGGCAACCATTCACTTGATGAGGACCACTTTCTCTTTAAAGGGAAACTGTCATCAGTGTTGGCTGCAGTAGCCTGTTGGCACAGACTTGAAGTATGGGTGAAAATTATATTTACTACGGGCCAACCCGTGGCCTGTTCGTTTATAATCTTCCTTATTTTGATGATAATCAGAAGACATAAATGGGCACTGTCACCAGCTTTATTTTTGATATGGTGTAGTACTTATGTACTACAACATATCTCTAATATACTTTTATTATTATTTTTTTCATTAAAAAGGTTTAATTTACATTTAAAAACCGGCTACTGAAAAAGGACTGATTTTGGAGTGGCAATCAGTCCTTTTTCAGTTAGGCTGCACTCGCTCCCTGCCTGTCAATCAGACAGGCGGGAGCGAGCGCATTGGCTCCCCGCCCACTGGCTGGGAGGCCACTCCTCCCGCACATCGCCGCCGCCGCGTCGTTGCTGCCGCTGTCCCTGCACGCCCGCTGCCGGACTCTGCAGTAACTGCAAGTGTAATGAGGGAACGGGGTATGCTGGGCGGGGGGGGAGGAGGGAACGGGCTAGTGCCGTAGCGGGGGTGGGGGGTGGAACGGGCTAGCAAAAAAAAAAATAGGATGGTGGGAGCTACCCTTTAATGCAAAGGCAGCGCACCAGGAGCATGCTGACGTCACAGCTGCTGCTTCCTCACTCAGCTCACCTGCGAACAGACTTGAGAAAACGTCGCCCATGCACCAAGCTGATTAGCTACTGATTATCATCATAAGGTAGATAACAAGCAAACAGGGCCACAGATCGACCTGTGGCAAGTAGTATTTTCATCAGTGTCACCACACTGAAAACCTGCATCCCACCACAAACCACCCACAGGTAGATTATGTCATCATTTGGCCTAATGTGGTCAATCCCTCAAATGAAGATGCAATTTAGCTTGGGGGTTTCTGCAGTGGCATTTCGTACTGGGAATATTGTTGCTGCATAATGCCTTCCTCTCATCTGATTCTGTTTGCCTGGGAGGCCATCTACGGAGGCTTCTCAGGTTTTAGAAACAGTGATGTATGCTGCAGTACTTCTAAAAGGGAAGTACTTAAATAGTGGGAAACTGGTATAAAAATGATCTAGTTAGAGGGGATAAGCCTGGTCTGGCAGTAGGTGTAACATATCCTACATTAATTTTCCAGTTACTCCAATAAAACAGGACATTCTGGTGAGAATAATTTTTTGTTTCCTTCCTTTTGTATATCCTAAACCAATGAATATATGCAGGTGTACTTATGCAGGTGTACTTATATTTATGTCATATCTTGTCTTCCTACTTGTCAGGTACAGGTAGAATTGAAGCTTCCTTTAAATATGTCCCAGGGATTGATCAACAGTAGTGCTTAGGTGTATGTTTGGGCAAGTTATCAACAAATAGGATGGTGCAAAAGTAAAGACATCTTACAATATAAGCTTTTAATCATGGCATAAGATATAGCAAAAGATAAATGCCTAAATATCTGGTTGAAGTCATGGCTGTAACCTGGTCAGGCCCAGTCAGCATGTGTGGCAATACAGAAAAAGACCCCCCTCACACACACACACACAACACAAGCGATCACGTGATAAACCCAGCAACAAGAAAGATCAAACCAATAGCATGAAAAAAGTGCTGATAGACATCAGGATAAATCAGAAATTACAAATCTCCCAAAAGTAGAGACATTGGTGCCTGAAGTATGAATGAGCATCACATGCAATACCCGGTGATTAAAGTTCTAGAGTAACCAGTATCACATGGCATGGATGATCACCTGGTTTGTAGTATCCCACCTGTATATCGGCTAATTTAAAGGGAAACTGACAGGCTGTTCACCCGCACCAAACTGAATACACTGGGTTATAGTGTGGATGAACAGTATTAAAATGAGTGGTCACTTACATTATTTAGTCCCATTGTTCACCAATTGCTAAAGCACTACTGTGCACAATGGAGGCGGGGAGCGCTATGCCCGCATCTGAAATGAATATTCTAATTTCTTTTCTTTCACGACACTAGGATGTTAGAGTGAAGAAATTAAAATTTATGGCATACAAACAAAATGCATGTACAAAGGTGTATACTACTCAATTCACAGAACAGCACAGAATTGCTATAACCAAGATGAAAAGAGAAGTGGAAGGACTAGGGTCCAACTGTGCAGGAAGATAACCACATAGTCTGAAATAGTCTTAAAAAAGGCGTGCTGCCTATAGATCATCTGCTGGTAACTTTAGTAAGTAATGGTTAATCCAGGATACTTGGATCCACCTATGTAGAATTTAAAAACAAAAAACAATTCCCCGGACTGTCGAATAAAAGAAAAGATTTTAAAAAACGTACAGAGGGTGATTGGAGAATAGACAATGAAAGACAAGTCTAAATTTGAAGTGTTTGGATCAGGGGTGAAAGTGTGTATAGTGCAGATGTTAGAAGACTATCATGTATGACAGGATCTAGGGGTACTTTAGAGCTGGTATAGTTGGACATTTATGCAGAGTAAAAACCTTCTAAATGGTATTTCATTGTAGACCATTTTTATCCTAAAACAAGACAATAACAAAGACAATGGATTGGCCAGTGCAGTCACCAGATGTAAGCCTTATTAAGCTGTTGTGGGAGCAACTTGACTGTAGGTTGTAAAAAATCAGTTCCCAAACCAACGCAAGTCGAGGCTTGTGGTTTAATAAGAATAGGGTATTATTTATGTTGAATGAAGGTAAGAGTTTTCTAATATATCTAATGTAACATAACATACATTTTGTGGACAGAAAGATAATATCATTATAAAGCCATCAGGTTCTTCTGCAGTCACATACACAAAAAATTGATGCATTTCAAAGATTTAAATAACAATGAAAACACCAAATTTTTTGTGTGCATTTTTACTAAAATCCCTTTTCACTCAACTTCAGCATTTATAAAATTACCATCTAAAAGCTGAGCACTGTGGAAGCCAAGAGCAGTGAAAGGACTGGGCATTTAGAAACCTGTATCAAGCAGACACTGTAATAATTTGCTAAGAACCATCTGTTTTACAGATCACAGCTGCTGGAATATTTCATGGACACCAGCAATATAAAAGTTCTTCCCAATGTTAAATGTATTTACGAAGCCAGCAATACTCAATGAATCTGTTATTGACTTTAACTGTGATGATGCCATTGTTAAATGGCTATATATGTATGATGGAATAGCAGCAGATGCTAAGAGGTGTGAGGACTGAGACAAATGTGTCATAGATTACAAGATCAATCCATTCTAATATCTGAAATATGTTGTTAAATGGCCATGAAAATTTGCACCACATATTGAGACTGAGGTTGTGCAGAGAGCTCTTTCATTTAAGTTAGTATTGTGGCCTCCTCCTTTACAAGACGATATGTGTTTGTACCACTATGAAATGGCACCTGCACTACGTGTATGTGACATCAATTGTTGGAGCTGGGTACCAGTTCACCAACAGCACTCCCTGAAGTTCTGCTTTTACACTTCAAAATCCCCTGATGAACCATGTGAAATTATGGTTGCGCATTAGGGTATATCGGTGTCAGGTGCCTCCACATCTCCTTTCTCGTTTATTCCTTCCATTTAAATTACAGACCTAACATTTTCTGAAATATGCTATGAACCTATGACCTAAAGCGATAAAAAGATGAATGTACTACCTTGACAGCTAATCTGCTGTCTGGGAGGATGTGGGATCTTTTGAATTTGAAAGATCGTGATAGGAGAGTATTCCATCTATCTTCTTGAGTCAGGTTTTACTTTAAGCCAAATACTTTTTGGGTATATATTTAATTGAAGGGAAACTCATGGATCCCCTCATACACATGAACATTAATGTGTATTGAATGGAAAAAAAAGGGTAATCTGCTGTAAAATCTGCTGACATATACGCAATACGTATGTCAGGCAGAGTAGTGCCAGAACGTGCACAGAGGCCTAAATTAATCAGGCGCAGGCAGAGGTTGCAGCAGAGTAGGGGCGTGTGGCAGCCAGAGTCGCAGCGAGAGGTCTGAGCTCCCAATGTCAGCTACCATTCGTGTCTCGACCAGCAACTGTGATTGATCAGTTCACTCGATCATCTACTTCATCCCAAGTGACATCTGACACCCCTCAGATGGCATAGCCCTCATGCTGCTGCTGCCACATCAAGGCTCTGTCATTGTGCTGCTCTATGGCCTCCTCATGCTAATGCTACCACCTCCAGGCTCTGTCATTGTGCTGCTCTATGGTCTCCTCATGCTAATGCTAACACCTCCAGGCTCTCTCATTGTGCCGCCATATGGTCTCCTCATGCTGATGCTGCCACCTCCAGGCTCTCTCATTGTGCTGCTCTATGGTCTCCTCATGTTGATGCTGCTACCACCAGGCTCTCTAATTGTGTTGCTCTATGGTCTCTTCATGCTGATGCTGCCACCTCCAGGCTCGCTCATTGTGCTGCCGGTGAAACTGCAAAACTTAATTAAGGTGCTGGTCTCCAGTTTCAGAAATTACTCTGCATTAGGGTCACTTTCAGGACTCCTGATGCTGCTGCTGCCAACTCCAGGCTGTCTCATTCAGCCACTATATGGTCTCCTCATGCTTCAGCCAACTCAAGGCCGTGCAATTCAGCCACTTTATTGTCTCCTCATGCTGCCACAAACTCCAGGCTGTGCCATTCAGCCACTATAATGTCTTTTCATACTGCTGCCAACTCCAGGCTGTGCCATTCAGACACTATATGGTCTCTTCATGCTTCAGCCAACTCCAGACTGTGCTGTTCAGCCACTATATGGTGTCCCCATGCTACCACAATCTCCAGGCCGTCATTAAGCCACTATATTGTCTCCTCATACTGATGACACCTCCAGGCTCTGTCATTGTGCTGCCATGTGACTCCTTGTTAGATTTGGTCCTTTGTACCCACACGCCGGGGCCCAGGACACTAAAACTTGGGAGTTAAAATTTCAATTTCAAAATCTTAAACTTCGGTTAAAAAATCTTAAATTTCAATGGTCTCTTCATGCTTCTGCCAACTCCAGGCTGTGCCATTCAGACACTATATGGTCTCCTCATGCTTCAGCCAACTCCAGGCTGTGTCATTCAGCCACTATATGGTCTCCTCATGCTTCAGCCAACTCCAGGCTGTGTCATTCAGCCACTGTATGGTCTCCTCATGCTTCAGCCACCTCCAGGTTGTGTCATTCAGCCAATATATGGTTTACTGATGCTGCTTGGCCTAAATATTTTTATGGTAGCACTAGCTACCATAAATCTTCTATTTAAATTTCAACATTCATCTTTTAATCTTAGGGATTGTGAAGCCCTAGTGTCTACTCATGCTGCTACCAGCTCCAGGCTGTGTCATTCAGCAACTATATGGTCTCCTCATGCTGCCAACACCTCCAAGATGTTTCATTCAGCCACTATATGGTCTCCTCATGCTTCAGCCAACTCCAGGCTGTGTCATTCAGCCACTATGTGGTCTCCTCATGCTGCCAATGCCTCCAAGCTGTGTCATTTAGCCACTATATGGTCTCCTCATGCTGCCAACACCTCCACGCTGTGTCATTCAGCCACTATATGGTCTCCTCATACTGATGCCACCTCCAGGCTCCGTCATTGTGCCACTCTGCGGCAGTGATTCTAAAAGCGATGCCTGTAATCTGCATGTCATAATGAATAACTGTATTATTTCACTACCCCAGCACACTCCACATGCATGTTAGAACAAAGCTAAGGGTTCTACACCCCTATTGAGGCTCTCTGTAGGCCAGAAATAGCTGTTTTTAATATAGATTTGACGCAAATAAATTCGGATCAAACGGACAATTTGGCGAATCGGCTGAATTGAATTTTTCAAAAGTTCGCTCATCTCTAGAAATGGTGCTAAAAATTGTTGGGGGCTTTCTCTCCTATTACCCCTTGTGAAAATAAAAAACTTGGGGAACACCAGCATTTCAGTGAAAAAATCTAATTTTTCATTTTCACGTCCAACTTAAGCGAAAATTCACCTGTGGGGTTTTAAGGCTTACTATACCCCTTGTTTGCTGTTCTGGCACCATATGGGCTTCCTAAATTCGACATGCCCCCAAAAAATCATTTTTGCAAAATTTGCTTTCCAAATGTGACTCCTCTTCTGAGCATTGTAGTGCGCCAGCAGGGCACTTGACATCCACACATGAGGTATTTCCATACTCAGAAGAAATGGGGTTACAAATTTTGGGGGCCATTTTTTCCTATTACCCCTTGTAAAATGTAACTAAAACTGCATTTTAGTGAAAAAAAAATTATTTGCCACTAACATAAAGTAGAATATGTCACGAAAAAACTGTCTTGGAATCAGAATGAAAAGTAAAAGCATCCCAGAGTTATTAATGCTTGAAGTGACAGTGATCAGATTTGCAAAAAATGCTCTGGTCCTTAACCCCTCAAGGACACTAGGTTTTTCAGTTTTTGCATTTAAATTTTTCCCTCATCACCTTCTAAAAATCATAACGCTTTAAATTTTGCACCTAAAATTCCAAATTATGGCTTATTTTTTGTGCCATCAATTCTACCTTGCAGTGACATTAGTCATTTTACCAAAAAAATCCACGGCAAAACGGAAAGAAAATTCATTGTGCGACAAAATTTAAGAAAAAAATTCATTTTATAAATTTTGGGGCTTCCGTTTCTACGCAGGCCATTTTTAGGTATAAATGACACCTTATACTTATTCTGTAGGTCCATATGGTTAAAATGATACCCTACTTATATAGGTTTGTTTTTGTTGGACTAAAAAATCAGGACTACATGCAGGAAAATTTATACATTAAAAATTGTCATCTTCTAACCCCTATAACTTTTTATTTTTCCACATACGGGCCTGTATCAGGGCTCATTTTTTGCGCCGTGTTCTTAAGTTTTTATCAGTACCATTGTTGTATTGATCAGACTTTTTGATCGCTTTTTATTCATTTTTTCATGATATAAAAAGTAACCAAAAATACGCTATGTTAGACTTTGGAATTTTTTTGCGCGTACGCCATTGAAAATACGGTTTCATTAATGATACATTTTTATAGTCCGGACCTTTCCGCACACAGCGATACCACTTAAGTTTATTTTTATTTACATAGTTTTTTATTTATGATAAAAGGGGGGTGATTCAAACTTTTATTAGGGAAGGGGTTAAATGACCTTTATTACTTTTTTTTTCACTTTTTTTTGCAGTGTTATAGCTCCCATAGGGGCTATAACACTGCACACACTGATCTTTTACCCTGATCCTTGCAAAGCCATAGCTTTGCATGGATAAGTGTTCTAGGGCCTCAGTTGCTCAAGCCTGTAGCTCAGGCTTGGAGCAATCAAACAGCGATTAGATGCGATGGAACAAGATAAGGGGGCCTCTGCTCGCGTCCTAGCTGTTCAGGACATCGCGATTTTATATCGTGATAGTGCCGATCAGCCCGACTGAGCTGCTGGGAAGCTTTTACTTTCATTTTAGATGCGGCGATCAACTTTGATCACCGCGTCTAAAGGGTTAATAGCGCGTAGCATATCGATCGGTGCCGCACGCTATTAGCCCAGGGTCCCGACTATTATTAGCCGCCGGGACGGACCCGGTGTGACGCGGGGCCACGGCGTGACCCCATTTTGAAAACCCAGACCGGGCGTAGGGCGTACAGGTACGCCCTATGTCCTTAAGGAGTTAAGGTGAAAATGGGCTTGGTCCTTTAGGGGTTAAAATACAATATTAAGTGTCCAGTGTAAACAGGCCTTTATCTATAGCAGTTTATTAATCCAGTACATTATCAAGGACAGTTGATCTCATTCAGAAACAATAAGTGTTGAAGATTCCATCACATTTATTATTTTCACTTAAAAGACAAGCAACTGCACATACTCATCGATAGCCATGGCCAGATTTACAAGCTACATTCCTCCACCTTCTGCCAGAGTATAATGATGTCACTATACAAACCATCCATCATAGAATGCTTGGCTTGCCTCACAAGACGGATTTCCTAGCCCTATCAAAATGTTAAAAGCATGTTTTGAGTTTTACAGCTAATTAAGAATATAAGGAAGTTATTGTTTGTAAAATTATACACTGCTTAAAGAAATAAAGGGAACACTAAGATAGCACATCCTAGATCAACACATGGAGGTCTGGATATGGAGTCACACTCAAAATCAAAGTAGAAAACCACACTACAGACTGATCCAACTATGTAATGTCCTTAAAACAAATCAAAATGAGGCTGAGTAGTGTGTATGGCCTCCCCGTGCCCGTTTGACCTCTCTACAACACCTGGGCATGCTCCTGATGAGGTGGTGGATGATCTACTGAGGGATGTCCTCCCAGACCTGGACTAAAGCATCCACCAACTCCTGGACAGTCTGGGGTGCAACGTGACGTTGGTGGATGGAGCGAGACATGATGTCTCATATGTGCTCATCCGAATTCAGGTCTGGGGAACAGGCTGGCCAGTCCATAGAATCAATGCCTTCCTCTTGCAGGAACTACTGACACACTCCAGCCACCTGAGGTCTAGCATTGTCTTGCATTAGGAGGAACCCAGGGCCGACCGAACCAGCATATGGTCTCACAAGAGATCTGAGGATCTCATCTCAGTACCTAATGGCAGTCAGGCTTCCTCTGGCAAGCACATGGAGGGCTGTGCGGCCCCCCCAAAAGAATGCCACCCCACACCATTACTGACCCACCACCAAATCGGTCATGCTGGAGGATGTTGCCGGCAGCAGAACGTTCTCCATGGCGTCTTCAGACTCTGTCATGTCTTTCACATGTACTCAGTGTGAACCTGCTTTTATCTGTGAAGAGCACTGGGCGCCAGTGGTGAATTTGCCAATCTTGGTGTTCTCTGGCAAATGCCAAATGCTTGCACAGTGTTGGGCTGTAAGCACAACCCCCACCTGTGGACATCGGGTCCTCATACCATCCTCATGGAGTCTGTTTCTGACTGTTTGAGTGGACACATGCACATTTGTAGCCTGCTGGAGGTCATTTTGCAGGGCTTTGGCAGTGCTCCTCCTTGCACAAAGGCAGAGGTAGAGGTCCTGCTGCTGGTTTGTTGCCCTCCTATGGCCTCATCCACGTCTCCTGATGTACTGGCCTGTCTCCTGGTAGTGCCTCCATGCTCTGGACACTATGCTGACAGACATGGCAAACCTTTTGCCAAAGCTCGCATTGATGTGCCATCCTGGATGAGCTGCACTACCTGTGCCACTTGTGTGTCTACCACTAGAATGAAAGCACCGCCAGCATTCAAAAGTGACCAAAATATCAGCCAGGCGGCATAGGAACTGAGAAGTGGTCTGTGGTCACCACCTGCAGAACCATGCCTTTGATTGACTTCGAGTTACAATGTGTTGTTTTAGTGTTCCCTATATTAATTTTTTTGATCAGTCTACATTTACATATATCCTACTTTCTAGAGGAAATCACATTGGGGGAGATTTATCAAAACATGTCCAAGGGAAAATTTGACCAGTTGCCCATAGCAACCAATCAGCTTGCTTCTTTCATTTGTAACAAGGCCTCTGCAAAATGAAAGAAGTGATCTGATTGGTTGCTATGGGTAACTTTGCCTTTGCACAGGTTTTGATAAATCTCCCCCCATTATGTCCAGATATACTATTCTATATTATGAATGGTATCCCCCTTGAAATTATCAGATTTAGGTTAAGTGTAAATTAGTTTTTTCCCACCAGCAAAAACCACCTGACCACTGTTTTTTCTTGCATTTTGGCAGTTTTTCTGATGTTTTTCCTGGTGTGTGGAAGCAGCCAATTTTGTACCCTGTGACAGTTTTTCCTTATCTTCAGTTATCTATAGATAGCTGTATATATTGGATACCATCAAAGGGTTAACCTCCACTGTAACTCTGTACTTGCTGGGCTGGCACATAACGCATAGCCCAGAAAGGGATTAAGCCAACCAGCAATGTATACACATGGCAGGTTCACTGTAAATTCTTGCTTGACCGTAGATATACGAAGTATGATAACTGTGCAGTATCAGCTGAGCTCCCGGCTGTACTTTCTTGATCCCTGCAGGGACAGTTTCCTGTGCAGCAATATGCTGCGCTGGAAACTGTATGGCTGCGGAGGAAAGTAGGGATGCTATGCATCACTATTACCCTCCGAGGATTCTGAAACGATGGTGTTTTTGCTTTAAAAAAGCCACAGTCTCAGCATGCTGCGATTTGGCAAAACTGTCCAGATCGCAGCAAAACGCCACGGTCAGGGGAAAAACGCCAAACCTGAAAATGCAAAGTTGGTTTGGTGTTTTGAGTTTCCCTTTTTCCCACTGAAAAATGCTGTGGGGCAGTGTGGGCGTTTTTTTGGCGTTTTTTGGGCGTTTAAGTAGAAATTTAGCCCCCAGCTAATACATTTTTTGTACATTTCTTGATTGCATTAGGTACTGGATAAGAAAACACAAATAATTTTTAGATTGCTTTAATATAAACAGGCTCACAACACTAAAACAATGATAAGTATGCCAAGGCAATTACCCACCAAGAATACAATGAAACTAAGGCAAAGTTCACATTACCGTTAAGCTCTGCTAAAGGGAGTTCCATTGCGAAAGGATGGGAGTTGAGTAGAGAAAAGTTACTGCTTGTCCGATACTTATTCTCTGCTTAACTCACCTAAAAAAGCGGGCATCCGACTGACCTTACTTAAGTTAATGGGATCCGTCAGGACCCAGCGATGTCCGATGTGCAAAGGATCCATTCAACTTCATTGTTTGGGGTTGAATGGACCTTTAAAGGGTTGGAGCACATGGTAATATGAATGTTGCCTAAGGGTGTGCTTTGAACATGTCAGCAATTTCTTAAAAAATACATACTCTAGTCTAAGAATTCAATATGTATGTATTATATTTTAGGCAACAAAAAAACTTAATGTAACTGCAATTTAAGAACATGGCCTTCTATTTATGTCTGTAGGCTATCTTACATCCACCCCAATAAGTTTAAGCATTTTGCACTACTGTATTCATTCCAATAATATATTATCTAATTACTCAAATACACTACAAATGGACACGCCTCTGAGAGGTGTTAAAGGGATATTCCCATCATGGACATTTAGGGCATATAAACATGATATGTCCCAAATGTCTAATAAATTTGAGTCCCTCATTGAGATTGAGGTGCAGGTGCTATGCTGTTTATACAATTTCCATTGAAGTTAATGGGAATCATGCAAACTGCATAAAACAGCACTCTCAGCTGTTTTTGGCTTCTGGACCACCGCTGGCCACTGGAAGTCTTTCTGATCAGATCTAGCTGCTGTCATAAATGATAAATATACCAGATCGGAATATCCCTTTAAACCTCCCACATAGGCACATGTTAAAGGGGTATTCCAGGCCAAAACTTTTTTTTTCATATATCAACTGTCTGCGGAAAGTTAAACAGATTTGTAAATTACAATGTGCAAGGAGAAGGTGAAAAAAGTCGGCAGACTCACCAAGGCTTCTTTTTTCAGGGTTTCTTCTTTATTAAATACTCACATACAAAACTTTGTGCGAAAGGGGAGAGAGGATCACATGGAGGGGGGTATTCACTGTCAGGCGACAGAATCTGTTTCACTCGGTAATCGAGCTTCTTCGGGCCAGAAGAAGCTCGATTACCGAGTGAAACAGATTCTGTCGCCTGACAGTGAATACCCCCCTCCATGTGATCCTCTCTCCCCTTTCGCACAAAGTTTTGTATGTGAGTATTTAATAAAGAAGCAACCCTGAAAAAAGAAGCCTTGGTGAGTCTGCCGACTTTTTTCACCTTCTCCTTGCACATTGTATTTGACTCGTCTTACTAGTCAGAGCACTACCTCAGCTTCGGGGACTACTCCTATTCATCCTAGATCCAGGTCCTTTTCGGTGGTCAGCAGCAGTGCCGGACATTGATATCTCTGTTTTTTGCCTTGATTTGTAAATTACTTCTATTAAAAAATCTTAATCCTTCCAATAGTTATTAGCTTCTGATGTTGAGTTGCTGCTTTCTGTCTAACTGCTTTCTGATGACTCACGTCCCGGGACGTGACATCATCATTGAGCAGTTAGACAGAAAACTTCAGAAGCTAATAACCATTGGAAGGATTAAGATTTTTTAATAGAAGTAATTTACAAATCTGTTTAACTTTCTGGAGCCAGTTGATATATAAAAAAAAAGTTTTTGCCTGGAATACCCCTTTAATCTTCCCAAAGCTCATTGTCTTGCTTAGACCTATGTAGAAATGTTCTTCCTAGGATCACCTTATTTCTTGGTAGGAATTTAGTTATGTGAACCTAGCAGGGAGCTGTCATTTGCAGCCCAGACTTGCAAGCTGCTCATTCTTCAATGCTAAAATAAAAACCTCTTGCATGGTATTTATATCATAAGTTCATATACTCAACATTTGTCATGGCCTTAACCTTCAAATGACAGAACATTTTTACACTTGCTGGTTAAATATAACACACAGCAATGTGCTCTCACTAAGCTGCAGCAATATTTCAGCTTAGTCAAACTGATGAGTTTTTAAGTATCCCATATAAATGTGCCACAAAGCAAGGTTCCTCTAGGAGATAAATGTAATTCTCAGTTATTTTAATCAAGTTTGGGATATCAACTAGTTTGTAAACCTGTCTTTGTTATTGCTGGCAGTTAACGCCCTTATCTTTCTGTTTCCTTCTTTCACAGAATAATATTAGTAGCAGCTATATATTAATATGTATTATTAGAAATACTTATAAAGCCCTGCCCATCTTTCAGTGTAAAGGATGTTAATAAGAGGTGATATTGATTGTTTTATAGATATACATCCATTAATCAGTCTAATATACACTTACCCCATTAACAATTCCTTTACCAGACGTATATTTTCATTAAAAAAAATTATAATTTGGATTTAATTTCTATGTTTTTAGACTGTGTTGTAACTCACCTACTAGTTTACTTTCACTCTCAATGCCTTCAATGTTTATTTATGTTAAACACAGTAAGAAATGTATGTTTAATTAATGTATATGTTTAATTAAAGGAAAACTCTCAGCCTGTTCACCCACACTAAACCCAATACAGGAGACCATCGAGGGGTCATTTACTTAATATGTCCAGTAGATCTAGACATGTGCAATTCGGTTGGGCACGAATGTCTAATTTACCGAATTTTACTGTTTTCGGGCATTCGGACCGATCCGAATGCCCGAAAACATATTTTGAACATTCCCGAATAGCCACGATAATACGAATAGCAAAAATAACTAATGCATTCGTTATTTACCGAATGTATGCGGTAAATAACGAATGCATTCGTTATCCATAAACGAACGTAAATAATTCATTCTAATAACAAAATAATAATAAAGAAGAAACAGTAGTGATGGAAAAAATTGTATCTAACGAAATGTATCTTTTTGATTATGAAATGATTATAAATTTATAAACAGGGATCAATTTATGTGAGCGGGTAAAGCACTAAAAATGTTGCCGACAATAATAAAAATGTAGTGTGTGCGTGTTTTTCCCTTTTTTTAAACATTTTTTAGGTAGTACTACTACTCCCAGCATGGAACACACTGTTCCATGATGGGAGTAGTAGTTACCTGTACTAATTGACAGATCGCCGGGGTCCCTTGCGATCAGGGAATACGGGGAACCCTATGCATTTTTTATTTATTTATTTTAATTTAAAAAATTAAAAAAACGCATAGGGTTCCCCGTATTTTCATTCTCTTCACAATACCAACCAAACAGCAACAGCCTGACGTTACCAGGGTGGGCGAGGACCATTGTTACTGGCCCTCCCCAGCCTAAATAACGCCAGCCTGTTACCACCTAGGCCCAGGAGAGCCATTTTTGATGCTCCGGGCCTGTTGGTACCGGCTCTTCCCAGCACCCCTGTGGTCGTGGGTACTGGGGTAATAATTGGGGGTTAGCGCTAGCTGTTTTTGAGGCTAGCACTAAGCCATGGCTTAGTAATGGATTCAGTCAATAAGACCGGCTTCCACTACTAAGCCTGAAAATTCTATAAAACACAACACATTGGAAACATTTTTTATTTAAAAAAAACACTCCCCCACAGCCCTCGTTAACCATTTTATTAAAAGAACGGATCTGAAATGAGAAGAAAAAAAACACAAAAAATTAGTTATGACATTTTTGGCGCTGCCCTCTGGGGAGAGCACCCATGATGCAATGTCTACTGAAACAGGGAGCCACCAATTGGTGCAAAACTACAGAGCTTCAGATTAACTAGCCTAGTTCCCTTTGTAGCTCCACCCCCTAATGACGTCATCACTAGGGGCGGAGCTACACTGACCTGCCCGGTACTCGAGGGAAGTAAGCGGACTTCATCTTCTGTATACACTATATATGTATATAGTGTATACCGCCCAAAGGGTTAACCTACACTGTCCAGCAGTGTAACTTAACTCTTTCCTTGCTGGGCTTGCGCATAGCGCACAGCTCAGCAAGGGGTTAAGTGAGCCAGCAATGTGTATACTGTATACACATTGCAGGCTCACTGTAAGTTCTTGCTGGGCAGTAGATATACGATGTATACCTACGGCTCAGCGTCAGCTGTTCTCCCGGCTCTGTAGCCCTGAGAACAGCTGATCCCGACATTCACATAAGGATGATCGCAGCGGGTGTCAGGAGGAGTGACATCCACTGGGATCTGTCCCTTACTGCAGGTACTAATACTCCCAACATGGAGCACACGCTGCTCCATGCTGGGAGCTGTAGTACCTGCATTAATAGACATATCACAGTGAGTGTAACTTCTGACACATGATGCGATCTGTCTATTAATGCAGGTACTATAGCTCCCAGCATGGAGCAGAGTGTACTGCATGTTGGGAGTAGTAGTACTTGTAGTAAAGGAAAGATCACTGCGTGTATCACTCCTGACACCCGCTGCGATCCTCCAGTATAATGTATGGATCTCCTATGGTCCCCTGCACAGCCGTATATATACACATATTCCTATTTCTCACAGAGAGCTGTGATTGGCTGGAACCATCTGGCCAATCACAGCTCTGGGGGAAATATGAATATGTGTATATTTACGTGAGTGCAGGGGACCAGAGAAGAGCTGCCGCCGCATCTATACATTATACAAGAGGATCGCAAGGGACTCCGGCGATCTGTCAATTAGTACAGGTAACTACTACTCCCATCATGGAAGAGTGTGTTCCATGCTGGGAGTAGTAGTACTACCTAAAAAATGTTTTAAAAAAAAAGTGAAAAACACGCACACAATACATTTTTATTATTGTCGGCTACATTTTTAGTGCTTTACCCGCTCACATAAATTGATCCCTGTTTAAAAATTAATAAACATTTCATAATAAAAAATATACATTTCGTTAGATACAATTTTTTCCATCACTACTGTATCTTTTTTATTATAATTTTTTTATGGTACCCTACGAAATTTTAATAAAAAAGGTATCTCCATAATTTTTTAGGATCGCTAAAGTCCAAAAAAGAATAAAAAGATTTACCGAATGTACCCGAATACCGAATGTATCCGAAAAATCAAACCGAACACCCGAATACCGAATGTATCCGAAAAATCAAAACCGAAAATATTACCGAACTGAAAATTTTTTCCAAAACGAAAAAGACGAAACGAAACGAAAATTTTTCTAGTGCACAAGTCTAAGTAGGTCCTGAGATATGTCCAAATTGTATAAAGAGACGTAGTTGTTGGTCAACGGGGTCCACGTCTTCCCCAATATATAACTTATTCATCCAGCATAATCACAAATATATAGGGCAAATACTATGTGCCAGGGATGTGCTTATATAAAACTTAGCTTTTAATTTATCAAAAATGCTAAAAAAGTTTTTTTTAGTGTTTAGTGATGTATAAATGATATTTGTTAGATCACTAGTATCATTGGTCTACACTGGCCTCTGCAGGGCCCAGCCAGTCCAGTGCAACCAATCACCCTAGGCGGCACATGCACACCACAGGGTGATAATAGTTTAAACCACAACGCGTTTCTACCTGCTGGTACTGAGCAGGTGTCCTCAGGAGGTATAGACAGTGATCATATAAATAATTTGCTAGAGGATTGTTATATCCCTACTAGCTCCACAATTACAGCTAAAAGAAAATTCTAGCTCAATGATCAGACCGCTATCATGATAGATAATAATACCACAAAAGTTGACATGGGTGCCTGTAAAAAAGAATATTTCTTCTATCCCTAGAGTATTTGCTCATTCGGAGCCTATACAGCTTAGGAACCTGTGGGGAGAAATAATATAGGCTTTCCCTAGTAGTCACACGTGGTGTATAATTGCAGTCTGGGGCAATTTGCCTCCGTGATCTCCACCTGCAAAAAAAATGAGGGTATCGATGTTGAACATATTCCCTGTGGAGAGATAGACCAGTACTGTGTTCTAACAGACTGTATGCAACTCACGGTTAGTTGTAAGCAGAGTGCTTAGACGCGTCCCCGCTCTCCGCTGGGTGCCGGAAGTGTCCGGACACTCTCACCTAATGCGGTGAGATGTGGCGTCTGTCGTCACTTCCGCCGGCAGGGCTGCTTTATTCAGCGCGGTGCGCACCGCCCTCTGTGACGCAACCAGATGGGCGTGCGTAACTATTGTAAACAAACACACGCCGCGCTGACACCAATGAAAGCAGATGCCGGGAGTGACAGTTAAATTAGCAAGTGAAGTTAATAAATCCCCAACGGCGGATCCCAACATTGGTATATCACTATATTAGATCAGGTATGCTGCATAGTAGGGACTTGAATCATTAGATTTAAGGGCAAGTTGATGAATACTCACTATTTGTACCTGTATGTGCTAGAGAGCTCATTATATCCCAATGAGGTGTATCAAAAGAGTAATGTTTGATTAAGTTATTAGATAAGATATTAGGGATCAGCCAGATCACGCACCAAAACAGTTTTTGTATTTATTTTATTCAGAGTGTAATTATATAAGCGACATGGGGGGGATGGATAGCCCTATGGGGATGTTGACAGTGGTTAATGGGGCCCTAGGGAACCTATCCTTACCCTATTATACCCTATAGAGTCGACCCTAGGCCTAGGCGGGGGGGCCGCCCTAAAAAGGGCGGTCCCGCACAGGAACCTCCTACTCTGTATCTATAATACCCTCTCTAGGGGGAGGAGGTGAGTAATTACTCCTGTCCGACCTACTAAGGTCGTCCCTAACTGCCTAGTGGTCACCTCAACAGGAACACCCATGTCGCACTATAAGAAACAAGCAAATTGTAATTGTTCATTTAACCCCCATGGTGAGATGGAATTCAAATTGTAGATCCATCTACACTCTTTTTGTAAGAGCAACCTATCAAGGTTGCCCTTTCTTTCTGAAGGGATTATTCTCTCAATGCCCACAAATTTGATATCACCAACTGCTCCTCCGTGTACTGTATTGACATGGATTGCTACTGGTGTATCACGTGAGTGCCGTATGTCACCTATATGCTCCAATATTCGTTTTTTGAAAGGGCGGATGGTTTTACCAACATAAAGCATAGGGCATGTGCATACAGCTACATAGATCACAGACACGGTGGAGCAGTTGATGAACTGTTTGATCCCATAGGTAGATGTAGGGACCATCGCTGTCTTACAGATATGTTGACAAGCGCGACAATGGCCACACTGAAAACAGCCTTGTGGTGGTTTCTGTTTGTTTAGCCACGTCTGACCCTGTAAATTCAGATTATCTAGATGGCTGTGTACCAGTAAATCACCCAGGCTTTTTCCTCTTCTGTAGGTGATCTCTGGCTTTGTTCCCACTATTTCGTGCAAGTCAGGGTCCATTCTCAGAATTTCCCAATGATGATTGATGATATCCCGTATTGGTGTTGATAATTTATCATATGTGGCAATAATTCTGGCTGGTTGCATTGTAGCTTCTGTAGGTGGTTTGGGGCTAAGGAGCTCGGTGCGTGATCTGGCAGATGCCTCTCTATATGCCTGAGTGAGGATGTGTTGGGAATAACCCCTCTCCCGAAATCGTGCCGTCATGTCTCGGGCCTCTCTCTTATAGTCTTTTGTCCTTGAACAATTCCTCCTGAGGCGTAAGAACTGCCCCTTCGGGATCCCCCTTTTGAGGGGGCCCGGGTGGCAGCTCTCCCACCTCAGGAGGCTGTTCGTAGATGTTAATTTCCGATGTATAGTACTTTGTAAAGTGTGGTCAGAATCAATGAAAATTTTTATATCTAAAAAGGCTAATTCTTTGGTCTGAGTTTCATACGTGAAGAAAAGCCCTATATCATTGTTGTTTATAGATTGTACCAATTGGCCAAATTCTTCAGAGGTCCCATTCCACAGTACGAACACATCATCGATAAATCTAAGCCAAATCATGGCTGATTCACTGAAGTGTTCCTGTTCGTCGTGGAACAGGGTGGTCGCTTCCCACCAGCCCAGGGTGAGGTTTGCATAGCTGGGGGCACAAGGGCTCCCCATGGCAGTCCCCCTGAGCTGGTGATGGAAGCGACCTTGGAACAGAAAGTAGTTTCTGGTTAGTGTAAACTGTAATAATTGTAATACCAATTGGTTGTGTTCCTGGAATTGCGATCCACGTGCACTCAAAAAATACTCCACGGCTCGCAAACCCATTGTATGGTGTATGGACGAGTACAACGCCTCGACGTCAATGCTTGCCAGGATAGTAGAGTTATTTACTGTTATTCCCTCAATCCTTTTTAGGAGGTCCATCGTATCCCTAAGGTATGAGGGAAGACTGAAGACAAATTGTCTTAAGATTCTGTCTATATAGATCCCCACGTTCTGCGTTATACTCCCCACTCCAGATACAATCGGATGGCCTTTTAATGGAATTAGGCCTTTATGGATTTTGGGGAGTGCGTAGAACGTGGGGATCATTGGTGACATGGGAGACAGAAAGTCAAATTCTTTTTTGTCAATCAGTTTTTTCTGAAGTGCTGTGTTAAGAATCACCATTAATTCCCTACAGTATTGTGAAGTGGGATCAGAGGGGAGAATCTCGTAAGTGTCCTTGTCGTCTAGTAATCTCTTTACCATTCTTACATATTTGGGTTTGTCCATAAGGACAACATTTCCACCCTTATCAGACGCTTTAATGACCACTTGGTCATTTCTTTGTAGTTCAGTCAAGAATTTGACTTTCTGTCTCCCATGTCACCAATGATCCCCACGTTCTACGCACTCCCCAAAATCCATAAAGGCCTAATTCCATTAAAAGGCCGCCCGATTGTATCTGGAGTGGGGAGTATAACGCAGAACGTGGGGATCTATATAGACAGAATCTTAAGACAATTTGTCTTCAGTCTTCCCTCATACCTTAGGGATACGATGGACCTTCTAAAAAGGATTGAGGGAATAACAGTAAATAACTCTACTATCCTGGCAAGCATTGACGTCGAGGCGTTGTACTCGTCCATACACCATACAGTGGGTTTGCGAGCCGTGGAGTATTTTTTGAGTGTACGTGGATCGCAATTCCAGGAACACAACCAATTGGTATTACAATTATTACAGTTTACACTAACCAGAAACTACTTTCTGTTCCAAGGTCGCTTCCATCACCAGCTCAGGGGGACTGCCATGGGGAGCCCTTGTGCCCCCAGCTATGCAAACCTCACCCTGGGCTGGTGGGAAGCGACCACCCTGTTCCACGACGAACAGGAACACTTCAGTGAATCAGCCATGATTTGGCTTAGATTTATCGATGATGTGTTCGTACTGTGGAATGGGGCCTCTGAAGAATTTGGCCAATTGGTACAATCTATAAACAACAATGATATAGGGCTTTTCTTCACGTATGAAACTCAGACCAAAGAATTAGCCTTTTTAGATATAAAAATTTTCATTGATTCTGACCACACTTTACAAAGTACTATACATCGGAAATTAACATCTACGAACAGCCTCCTGAGGTGGGAGAGCTGCCACCCGGGCCCCCTCAAAAGGGGGATCCCGAAGGGGCAGTTCTTACGCCTCAGGAGGAATTGTTCAAGGAAAAAAGACTATAAGAGAGAGGCCCGAGACATGACGGCACGATTTCGGGAGAGGGGTTATCCCCAACACATCCTCACTCAGGCATATAGAGAGGCATCTGCCAGATCACGCACCGAGCTCCTTAGCCCCAAACCACCTACAGAAGCTACAATGCAACCAGCCAGAATTATTGCCACATATGATAAATTATCAACACCAATACGGGATATCATCAATCATCATTGGGAAATTCTGAGAATGGACCCTGACCTGCACGAAATAGTGGGAACAAAGCCAGAGATCACCTACAGAAGAGGAAAAAGCCTGGGTGATTTACTGGTACACAGCCATCTAGATAATCTGAATTTACAGGGTCAGACGTGGCTAAACAAACAGAAACCACCACAAGGCTGTTTTCAGTGTGGCCATTGTCGCGCTTGTCAACATATCTGTAAGACAGCGATGGTCCCTACATCTACCTATGGGATCAAACAGTTCATCAACTGCTCCACCGTGTCTGTGATCTATGTAGCTGTATGCACATGCCCTATGCTTTATGTTGGTAAAACCATCCGCCCTTTCAAAAAACGAATATTGGAGCATATAGGTGACATACGGCACTCACGTGATACACCAGTAGCAATCCATGTCAATATAGTACACGGAGGAGCAGTTGGTGATATCAAATTTGTGGGCATTGAGAGAATAATCCCTTCAGAAAGAAAGGGCAACCTTGATAGGTTGCTCTTACAAAAAGAGTGTAGATGGATCTACAATTTGAATTCCATCTCACCATGGGGGTTAAATGAACAATTACAATTTGCTTGTTTCTTATAGTGCGACATGGGTGTTCCTGTTGAGGTGACCACTAGGCAGTTAGGGACGACCTTAGTAGGTCGGACATGAGTAATTACTCACCTCCTCCCCCTAGAGAGGGTATTATAGATACAGAGTAGGAGGTTCCTGTGCGGGACCGCCCTTTTTAGGGCGGCCCCCCCGCCTAGGCCTAGGGTCGACTCTATAGGGTATAATAGGGTAAGGATAGGTTCCCTAGGGCCCCATTAACCACTGTCAACATCCCCATAGGGCTATCCATCCCCCCCATGTCGCTTATATAATTACACTCTGAATAAAATAAATACAAAAACAGTTTTGGTGCGTGATCTGGCTGATCCCTAATATCTTATCTAATAACTTAATCAAACATTACTCTTTTGATACACCTCATTGGGATATAATGAGCTCTCTAGCACATACAGGTACAAATAGTGAGTATTCATCAACTTGCCCTTAAATCTAATGATTCAAGTCCCTACTATGCAGCATACCTGATCTAATATAGTGATATACCAATGTTGGGATCCGCCGTTGGGGATTTATTAACTTCACTTGCTAATTTAACTGTCACTCCCGGCATCTGCTTTCATTGGTGTCAGCGCGGCGTGTGTTTGTTTACAATAGTTACGCACGCCCATCTGGTTGCGTCACAGAGGGCGGTGCGCGCCGCGCTGAATAAAGCAGCCCTGCCGGCGGAAGTGACGACAGACGCCACATCTCACCGCATTAGGTGAGAGTGTCCGGACACTTCCGGCACCCAGCGGAGAGCGGGGACGCGTCTAAGCACTCTGCTTACAACTAACCGTGAGTTGCATACAGTCTGTTAGAACACAGTACTGGTCTATCTCTCCACAGGGAATATGTTCAACATCGATACCCTCATTTTTTTTGCAGGTGGAGATCACGGAGGCAGATTGCCCCAGACTGCAATTATACACCACGTGTGACTACTAGGGAAAGCCTATATTATTTCTCCCCACAGGTTCCTAAGCTGTATAGGCTCCGAATGAGCAAATACTCTAGGGATAGAAGAAATATTCTTTTTTACAGGCACCCATGTCAACTTTTGTGGTATTATTATCTATCATGATAGCGGTCTGATCATTGAGCTAGAATTTCCTTTTAGCTGTAATTGTGGAGCTAGTAGGGATATAACAATCCTCTAGCAAATTATTTATATGATCACTGTCTATACCTCCTGAGGACACCTGCTCAGTACCAGCAGGTAGAAACGCGTTGTGGTTTAAACTATTATCACCCTGTGGTGTGCATGTGCCGCCTAGGGTGATTGGTTGCACTGGACTGGCTGGGCCCTGCAGAGGCCAGTGTAGACCAATGATACTAGTGATCTAACAAATATCATTTATACATCACTAAACACTAAAAAAACCTTTTTTAGCATTTTTGATAAATTAAAAGCTAAGTTTTATATAAGCACATCCCTGGCACATAGTATTTGCCCTATATATTCCTGAGATATGTCCCCCAGAAGATCCTCTGCTGAATTCAGTGAATCAGGGGGCGGGGCTTTGTCGGCTCAATTTACATATTCATTGTCTGTAGCTCCACATCCTAATAAAGTGGTCACAAAGCCTCGCCCCTGAGAAGCCCCACCCCCCCCACCCCCCACCCACACCGCGTGATTCACTGAATTCAGCAGAGGATCTTCTGAGGAACATATCTCCTACTGAATTTATTTAAGTAAGTGACCCCTCGTTGGACTCCTGTTCACCAACTCTACAACCCTGTCTATTGGGTGTAGTGTGGGTGAACAGGCTGACAGTTTTCCTTTTAACCCAGAAAATAAATGCAACTTGGCCTTAGTTGGCTTTCCTCATTCAGTCTTAATGCTTTCAATGCAGAGTTATGTTAAACCCAGGTTGAAATACTATATGATTAATCTTCTGGATTTAAATGCTGTACTATTGACCAAACCCATGTTTGATAGCTTTTATGAGATTGTTCTGTAGTGACATGGCTTGCTAGGATTTGAAGTGCGCCTGGACACAGTAATGCAGGTAACCAGAGGTCGCTGTCTGAGGTCAACCCACTGCTCAATCCTTTTCTCAGCTTGCTTTTAAATTCTATTGGATTTGTGAAGGCTTTCTGAGATTAGTAGCTGCTGCTCTCTCTGAGCTTTTTCTCTCTTCAAATATGGTGGCTGCAATGCAGTGCACAGAGCTTTATCAGCATCTTAAACCCTCCCTTATGTTGTCTCCAGAATTGCCTGGGAGATGTATGTCACATAAATGCAAGAAATTATTAGGGTCATGTGATCTTGCTGTTAATTGCAGGTTATGCTGGGCTACCCTGACGCCATCTAAATATTCCCAGTACTTCCTTCATTCATTTAGGCAGCAAAATGTCATGTGTTCCTCATCTCTTCTGCTTCTATTACCGCTGATGCTAGACTTGCGCTAGCCGAGGTTGTAAAAATTGAAAAGCTCGGCAAGCTGCTGTCACCCCAGAGTTCTGAGAGAGACTGGGTCTGTCGGGCTTGGCTTGCTCATCTCTAAATTCTACCTACTTAAGATGTACCTGTTCTGCACATCGTACTGTAGAATCTGAACTGCAAGTAATTAGAGATGAGCGAACTTTTCAAAAATTCGATTCGGCCGATTCGCCGAATTTTTCCGAAAAGTTCGTTTTGATCCGAATTTGTTCGCGGCGAATCGAAATTAAAAAAGGCTATTTCTAGCCTACATACAGCCTCTATAGGGGTATAGAACACTTTGCTGTGTCCTAAAACGCATATGGAGTGTGCTGGGGTAGTGAAATAATACTGTTATTCAGAATAGCATGCAGATTACCAGCATCGCTCTTAGAATCACTGCCGCACAGCAGCACAATGACAGAGCCTGGTGGTGGCATCAGTGTCAGGAGACCATATAGTGACTGAATGACATAGTGTGGAGGTGTTGGCAGCAAGAGGAGACCATTTAGTGGCTGAATGGCACAGCGTGGAGGTGTTGGCAGCATGAGGACACCATATAGTGGCTGAATGACACAGCGTGGAAATGTTGGCAGCAAGAGGAGACCATTTAGTGGCGGAATGGCACAGCGTGGAGTTGGCTGATGCACTAGTACACTACACAACAGGGCTTCACAATCCCCCCCCCCCCCCCAAAAAAAAAAAAAAAACACAACATATTACATTTTTGACAAAGATTTCTCATAGGTAGCACCCGCTATCGAAAAATTAGAAATTTCCAGACCCATTCCCCACCTCTGCGGCATCAGGAACCCATATATTGCCTGAGGGACACAGCCTGGAGTTGGCTGATGTACCAGTACACACCCGGGCTTCACAATCCCCTCCAAAAAACAGCAACATTTTAGAAATGTTTTAAAGAAATACCTTTGTGTAAGAACAAGCGCATATCCAACAGTTCACAAGACTCTATAATGCAGGACGGTGGACCACCCAAATACATTCTTCTCAAAAATAATAAGCCACACAATGTTTGAATTTTTTTTACAAAAACGAATTCAATATGTGTGTAAGCGCATCTGTCTCCAAAAGATCAGATCACCAAAGGACTTTTTTCGCCCAAAATGATGAAGCAGAGTTAATCCATTAAGAGTTCATTCATTAATCTAAAATATCAAAAGTTTATTTGATGAGAGGTACCCTTTAATTACCCTATACATTACACCAGGAGCAGTCAGGAGTAGGCCTCAGCAGTACCCAAGAGGCTTTAATAACCCCCTAGCTTTGCACGATCAATTGCGAGATCGAGCAATACCAGGTGTGTCATGCCCTCAGATTTCCGCGGCCGCAGGCGCGCTCCACTGAACGGATTAGCGCGTCTCTATCTTTCATCGACCGATGCTAGTAACCCGCTAACTCCCGGAAAGGTAAGCTGCCGCGAAGCAGGTGGTCTCCCCCAGGCACGTTTGGCTCCAGAATTTCCACTACTGCCACACCACGCTGACTGCCAACCGTGCTACCGCCTTGCTGACTCAAGGACAACCTGCAACTCTCTTCTCCCGGTGATGAACCCCCCTTCTCCTGAGATCGAGCAATAACAGGTGTGTTATGCCCTCAGATGTCCGGGGCCGCAGGCGCGCTCCACTGAACGGATTAGGGTGTTTCCATCTTTTTTGGTAGCACCCGCAATCCAAAAATTTTAAATTCCCAGACCCAGGCCCCACCTCTGCAGCATCAGGAACCCATAGATTGCATGAAAGACACAGCCTGGAGTTGGCTGATGCACGAGTAAACACCCGGGCTTCACAATCTACCCCAAAAAAACACAAAATTTTATTGAAATTGTCTGACAAAATACCAGTTTTTTAAAAACAAGCGCATATATAGCAGTTCAGAAGACTCTATAATGCAGGATGGGGGACCACCAAAAGACATTCTTCTCAAAAATAATAAACCACACAATGTTTGAAATTTTGTTAAAAAAATTATTACGTGTAAGCGCATCTGTCTCCAAAAGATCACATCACAAAAGGATTCTAATCGCCAAAAATGATTAAGCAGAGTTAACCTCTCTACATATATTTTTTAAAAATTTTTTCATTAAAAAATCTCACGCAACAAGCGTTCCGTTGTGTAACGGTTAGCATTCTGCAAAATTCAATTTTATTACTGATAAAATTATCAGTAAATTTAACAATAACACTACCCAAGAGTGTTTAATTACCCCATACATTGCACCAGGAGCAGTCAGGAGTAGGCCTCAGCAGTACCCAAGAGGCTTTAATAATACCTTACCTTGCCCAATCAATTGCAAGATAATGCAATAACAGGTGTGTTATGGCCTCAGATGTCCTGGGCCGCACTAGCTCTCCACTGAACGAATTAGCGCGTCTCTATCTTTCAAGGACAGATGTGTGTTGCATGCTGAAACCAGTTTGCAATTAATTAACCTTAAAACGAGGAATTACCAGTAAGTGAGGGTCATAAGCTGGTGTTGATTAAGTCCCTGCCCTTTGTACACACCGCCCGTCGCTATAAGCGATTGGATTAGTTAGTGAGTTGGTTAGTGAGGTCCTCGGATTGGCCCAGGCGGGGTAGGAAAAGGCCCTGGCAGAGCGCCGAGAATTTAACGATCATTGTTGAAATTTGCATTAAGCATGTATTTAGCTACTGCTAAACATCCAAAAATGTAAGGCCCAAGGCCAGAGGCACCAGGGAGGCAAGTAGTTTCTGAAAGACACAGAATGAGTCTGGAGCATGCATTTGCAGTACCCAAGAGGTTTTCATAACCCCTTACATTTAAAGATCAATGTTTACATTTGCATTAAGCATGTATTTAGCTACTGCTAAACTTCAAAAAATTATAGGCACAAGGCCTGAGGCACCAGGGAGGCAAGTAGTTTGTGAAAGACACAGAATGAGTTTGGAGCAGTCATTCGCAGTACCCAAGAGGGTTTCATAACCCCTTACATTTAAAGGTCAATGTTGACATTTGCATTAAGTATGTATTTAGCTACTGCTAAACTTCAAAAAAGTATAGGCCCAAGGGCAGAAGCATCAGTTTTCCCCATATTAGGAGCATAGTTGTCCCCCAGATTAGGCAGCATAGATGTCACCCAGATTAGGCAGCATACATGTCCCCCAGATTAGAAGCATAGTTGTCCCCCAGATAAGGAGCATAGTTGTCCCCCCTGTGATGTCACAGTCCTATATATTCAGCAGCCATTTTGCGGCTCGTCATATCATTCATTACACTGCAGAGAGATCGGATGGACATCGCTGGGTGTGTGTTACACAGAAAAACTTGTTGCAGCAGCATTTCACCTCTTAGTCACCTCAGCCTTCTGTAGGACACAAAGCACAGCGTTTTTGCACAGAAATTAATTCTTACTGCAGTTATTAAGCCCTCAGTCACTATGAACAGCATCGTATTACAGAGAGGGGCAGAGAACTGTGTGTTGCCTCAGCTGGAGAAATGCTTTCAGAGGAGGGAGAAATAATGTTTTAGGGCAAATCTGTGTCTTTGTTCCACAACAACTGGTCTGCTGGTTATACTAGTCTGTAGATGGTATAATCCATACCCAGCAGTCCATTCCAAAAAGTATTTGAGGTTGAGTCTTTTTGCAATTTTGGGTTTAGTACACAGTGACTGTGAGCTGCAGCATTATTGTGTACTGCTGGTGTTGTGGGCAATTTTTTTTTTTTTAGCATACTGTAGTGTATCTTTCTACCCTCATAAGTGCATACCAAATACCTACATCTCAGTGGTGTACTATGTTGTACCTGTTAATCTGTCAAGGGCCTTCATACTGTGAAAGGACAGCCAAAAGTAATCACCGGCTGGTGTTTTATTCCAATACGTTTTTTAAGCGCACTGTAGCACATTTTTCTGCCCTCATAAATGCATACCACATACCTACATCTAAGTGGTGTACTATTCTGTACCTGTTAATCTGTCAAGGGCCTACATACTGTGAAAGGACAGTCAAAAGTAATCACCGACTGGTGTTTTACTCCAATATGTTTTTTAAACGTAATGTAGCGCATTTTTCTGCCCTGTTTGTTCCACCACAAATGGTCTGCTGGTTATACTAGTCTGTAGATGGTGTAATACATACCCAGCAGTCCATTCCTAATAGTCTGTAAAAGAGTGCAATTTTGTGTTTAGCACACAGCGACTGTGTGTTGCAGCACTGTTGTGTACTGCTGGTGTTGTGCAAAAATATGTTTTTTAAGCGTATTGTAGTGCATTTTTCTGCCCTCATAAGTGCATACCACATACCTACATCTGAGTAGTGTATTATTTTGTACCTTGTTACGCCAAGCGCTCCGGGTCCCTGCTCCTCCCCGGAGCGCTTGCGGCGTTCTCCTCTCTGCAGCGCTGACCGGGAGCGCCGCACTGACATTCACGGCGGGGATGCGATTCGCATAGCGGGACGCGCCCGCTCGCGAATCGCATCCCAAGCCACTCACCTGTCCCGGTCCCCGTCTGTCACGTCCTGGCGCGCACGGCTCCGCTCCTTAGGGCGCGCGTGCGCCAGCTCTCTAAGCTTTAAAGGGCCAGTGCACCAATTATTGGTGCCTGGCCCAATCAGTCTAATTAGCCTCACCTGCTCCTCACTTCCCCTTCCCTTCCTTGCCGGATCTTGTTGCCTTGTGCCAGAGAAAGCGTTTAGTATATGTCCATAGCCTGTGTTCCAGACCTTCTGCTGTTGCCCCTGACTACGACCCTTGCTGCCTGCCCTGACCTTCTGCTACGTCGGACCTTGCTCTTGCCTTGTCCTTTTGTACCGCGCCTATCTCAGCAGTCAGAGAGGTTGAGCCGTTGCCGGTGGATACGACCTGGTTGCTACCGCCGCTGCAAGACCATCCTGCTTTGCGGCGGGCTCTGGTGAAAACCAGTAGCAACTTAGAACCGGTCCGCCGGCACGGTCCACGCCAATCCCTCTCTGACACAGAGGATCCACCTCCAGCTTGCCGAATCATAACAGTAGATCCGGCCATGGATCCCGCTGAGGTGCCGCTGCCAAGTCTCGCTGACCTATCCACGGTGGTCACCCAGCAATCCCAACAAATCGCCCAGCAAGGACAGCAGCTGTCGCAGTTGACCGCCATGCTACAGCAACTTCTGCCACTGCTACAGCAGCAACCATCTCCTCCGCCAGCTCCTGCACCTCCTCCGCAGCGAGTGGCCGCTCCTAGCCTCCGCTTGTCTCTGCCGGACAAATTTGATGGGGACTCTAATCTCTGCCGTGGTTTCCTGTCTCAATGTTCCCTACATTTGGAGATGTTGTCGGACCAATTTCCTACAGAATGGTCTAAGGTGGCTTTAGTAGTTAGTCTTCTTTCTGGGAAGGCCTTGTCATGGGCCACACCGCTCTGGGACCGCAATGATCCTGCCACAGCCAAAGTCCAGTCCTTCTTCACTGAAGTCCGTAGTGTCTTCGAGGAGCCAGCCCGGGCCTCCTCTGCTGAGACTGCTTTGCTGAACCTAGTACAAGGAACTTCTTCCGTAGGCGAATACGCCATCCAGTTTCGTACCCTCTCCTCAGAGCTAGCCTGGAACAATGAGGCCCTCTGCGCGACCTTCAAGAAAGGCTTATCCAGCAACATCAAAGATGTACTGGCCGCATGAGAAATTCCAGCTAACCTGTCTGAACTTATCCTTTTGGCCACCCGCATCGACAAACGTTTTTCTGAAAGACACCAGGAGCTCCGCCAGGAAAAGTACCTTGATCTCTGGGCACCTCTCTCCCAGTATCCTTTGCAATCTACCCCTGTGCCTCCCGCCGAGGAGGCTATGCAAGTGGATCGGTCTCGCCTGACCCATGAAGAGAGGACTCGCCGCAGAGATAAAAATTTATGTCTGTACTGCGCTAGTACAGAGCATTTCTTGGTGGACTGCCCTATTCGTACTTCGCATCTGGGAAACGCACTCACGCACCCTGTTTAAATGGGAGTGGCGTCCCTTGGTGTGAATTCTGCTTCTCCACGTCTCACTGTGCCCGTGCGGAATGCTCCTTCTGCCAACTCCTCCTTCTCAGCCGTGGCCTTCTTGGACTCTGGTTCTGCGGGAAATTTTATTCTGGCCTCTTTGGTTAATAGGTTCTGCATCCCGGTGACCCGTCTCGTCAAGCCGCTCTACATTTCTTCGGTCAACGGAGTAAAATTGGACTGCACTGTGCGTTACCGCACAGAACCCCTGCTCATGAGCATTGGACTGCATCACAAGAAAATAGAATTTTTTGTTCTGCCCAACTGCACCTCTGAAGTCCTTCTTGGTCTGCCATGGCTCCAACGTCATTCTCCCACCCTTGACTGGACCACCGGGGAGATTAAGAATTGGGGTCCTGCTTGTCACAAACGAAGCCTCACATCTGCTCCTCATAGCCCCCTTTCCTGGTAACACTCTGCCCCGTGACAAGATTCAACCTCTGCCCCCCCCCTCCCTATTCCCACTTCTTCTGGATGATTCGCTGATGTTGCTTCCCAGGACTTCTCTTTTTTCCGGAAGGAAACTTAAGAGTCGCCCCCTATGTTCTCGTCTCATTTGAAGGGACAAGGAGAAAAAAGAGGGGGAGACCTAAGGGGGGGGTACTGTTACGCCAAGCGCTCCGGGTCCCTGCTCCTCCCCGGAGCGCTCGCGGCGTTCTCCTCTCTGCAGCGCCCCGGTCAGACCCGCTGACCAGGAGCGCTGCACTGACATTCACGACGGGGATGCGATTTGCATAGCGGGACGCGCCCGCTCGCAAATCGCTTCCCAAGCCACTCACCTGTCCCGGTCCCCGGCTGTCACGTCCTGGCGCGCGCGGCTCAGCTCCTTAGGGCGCGCTCGCCAGCTCTCTAAGATTTAAAGGGCCAGCGCACCAATGATTGGTGCCTGGTCCAATCAGTCTAATTAGCCTCACCTGCTCCCTGCTTATATAACCTCACTTCCCCTTCCCTTCCTTGCCGGATCTTGTTGCCTTGTGCCAGAGAAAGCGTTTAGTGTATGTCCATAGCCTGTGTTCCAGACCTTCTGCTGTTGCCCCTGACTACGACCCTTGCTGCCTGCCCTGACCTTCTGCTACGTCCGACCTCTCTCTTGCCTTGTCCTTTTGTACCGCGCCTATCTCAGCAGTCAGAGAGGTTGAGCCGTTGCCGGTGGATACGACCTGGTTGCTACCGCCGCTGCAAGACCATCCTGCTTTGCGGCGGGCTCTGGTGAATACCAGTAGCAACTTAGAACCGGTCTGCCGGCACGGTCCACGCCAATCCCTCTCTGACACAGAGGATCCACCTCCAGCTTGCCGAATCATAACATACCTGTTAGTCTGTTGAGGGCCTACATACTGTGAAAGTCCAGGCAAAAATATTCACTGGCTAGTGTTTTTACTCAGATAATTTGTTAAGTCCATTCCTAATAGTCTGTAAAAGAGTGCCATTTTGTGTTTAGTACACAGCGACTGTGTGTTGCAGCACTGTTGTGTACTGCTGGTGTTGTGCAAAAATATGTTTTTTAAGCGTATTGTAGCGCATTTTTCTGCCCTCATAAGTGCATACCACATACCTACATCTGAGTAGTGTACTATTTTATACCTGTTAATCTGTCAATGGCCTACATACTGTGAAAAGACAGCCAAAAATAATCTCCGGCTGGTGTTTTACTCCAATAGGTTTATTAAATGTACTGTAGTGCATTTTTCTGCCCTCATAAGTGCATACCACATACCTGCATCTAAGTAGTGTACTATTTTGTACCTGGTAATCTGTCAAGGGCCTAGATACTATAAAAGTCCAGGCAAAAGTATTCAGCTGCTGGTGTTGTACTCAGATCCCTTTTTTAATGTACTGTAGCACATTTTTCTGCCCTCATAAGAGCATACCCCATACCTACAACTAAGAAGTGTACTATTTTGTACCTCTCAATCTGTCAAGGGCCTAGATACTGTGAAAGGACAATCAAAAGTACACAACTGCTGCTGTTCTCGACAAATACTGTTTTAAGCGTAGTGAAGCGTATTGTACTCCCCTCATATACGCACTAAGAATGTCAGGCAGAGAAATGCCAGGACATGCAGAGAGGAGTGGCAGAGGCTTAAATTCATCAGGCAGAGGTCGCAGCAGACTAGGGGCAAGTGGCAGCAGGAGTTGCAGTGAGAGGCCTGTGCTCCCAGTATCAGCTAGCGGTCGTATCTCGACCAGCAACCCATCTGCTGTCATCGATTGGTTAACACGGTCATCCACTTCATCACAAGTGACATCTGATACCCCCAGTCAACAGTCAGGGGGGTTCCTCAGATACAACAGTAGCAGCTGCAGTCCCTCCCTTTTCAAGTGGTGGACTCTGCACCTTTCAGAGAACTGATGGCTTCTGCCGAGCTGAGGTGGAGAGTTCCAAGCCGTCATTTCTTTGCAAGGAAGGCAGTACCAGCCCTGCACAATTTTGTGGAAGAGAAGGTGGGCCAGTCCTTGAGCCTGTCGGTGTGTACCAAAGTGCACAGCAGCGCCGACGTCTGGAGCTGTAACTATGGTCAGGGACAACACATGTCCTTTATGGCTCACTGGGTGAATGTGGTTCCTGCACAGCCACAACACCAACTTGGACAGGTCACCTCTCAGGCCGTTGGTCCTGTGACAGTGTGCGACTCTGCCTCCTCCTCCTCCACCATGTCCTCAGCCTCCTCTGCACTGACAAGTCTCAGTGCCCCTACAGCATACCATGTGTGCAGGACACGGCAGTTTAAAGCTGTTCTTCACATGGTTTGCTTGGCAAACGGAGTTACACAGGGGAGGAACTGCTAAAAGTAATTCGTAAAGAAATCAGAGCATGGCTTACTCCATGAAAATTGGAAATGGGAACCATGGTGACTGACAACGGGAAGAACATCTTCCATGTGCTGCGACTGGGAAGGCTGAGCCATGCGCTCTGCATGGCACACGTGTTCAATCTGGTTGTGAAGCGGTTCCTGAAGTGTTTCCCCCATTTGCAAGACATCCTAACAATGAGAAGGAAACTTTGCATGCACTTCAGCCACTCGTACACCGCAAAGCACACCCTGCTTGAGCTGAAGCGTCTGAACGGTATCCCCCAACATAGTCTGATTTGTGACGTTGCCACACGTTGGAATTCCACCCTCCGTATGTTGGACCTGTACGAACAGAGAAAAGCCATCACCGATTTGTTGATGATCCAAGCAGATAGGGGAACTCCCCTGTGTAACTTCAATGTGAACCAGTGGCAGCTCATACGTGACACCTGCCGTTTGCTCAGGCCCTTTGAGAAAGCCACATTATTAGTAAGTCGCCAGGATTAAAGGATGAACGACATCATTCCACTGCTTCATTTCTTACAACACGTGTTGGAAACAATGGTGGGTCAGGGCACTGGAGACGTGGCACCTACATCTGACGGCCACATGAGCCCTGTGGGGGCCGTACTGGAGGAGGAGGAGGGGGGGAGGGGCACAGTGGAGCACAGTTTAGGTTTCGCCAAATGGGCGGATTTTCTAGTAATCTGACAGGAGAGGAGGAGCAGGAGCAGCCAGAGGAGCTAGAGGATTATGTGGAAGGCGAGACAGAGGACCCAGACACACCGTGACAGTATTCAATGGAAATGGAGGCATGGAGTCCCTCCGAGTCACTTGCACAAATGGCACGATGCATGCTCACGTGCTTGCGAAGTGACAGCCGAATTGTGACCATTCTGCAACGGGATGACTTCTGGATCTCCACCTTATTGGACCCTCGCTAGTGCCACAAAATAGGGTCCTTTTTTACACCCACTGAGAGGGAGGACAAAGTGACCTACTACAGAGGTATCCTATGTAGTCAGTTGGCCGATGCCTATCGGCGCCATCATCCATCCTCCCTCCTGACTAGAATGCATCTTATTTATCAAGAAGGTGCAGCAGGATGATGAATTTTGTGCAGCTCTGCTGAGGTGGGAAAAGCTCTACCCCATACACTTTTTCTAGACACTTGTGAGGGAGGGAAGGAGACACTTTCCCGGTCCTGAATTTGGCAGGTTAGGTGTTTTTATTTACTTTCACAGAGCTGCCGGGACATTTTTACTTGCATTTAAGATGCTTCAATCAATTTGATTGCGGTGTTTAAGGGGTTAAAGCTGGGCATCACTGTGATCGGCGATTTCTGGCATTAGAGAAGGGTCCTGGTGGCAGATAGCCACCAGGACCACCCAGCTAGGACCATCCAGCTATGACACACTGAGCGCTTCATAGAAGGGGAGTGGGACGCTGTCGTCCACAAGAGGTTATAGGTTGAATTGCAGAAGGTAGAAGTGATTCTCATGCCTACTGGTAGGTGTTGTAGAAAAAAGTAAAAAAGTACCTAATGATAAATATGTGACCACTGCATGGTCAAAAAGAAAAGTTCTATGGGTAGGCAAAAAGAGTAAAACCATCTATATCAAAAGACGCATAAAAGTCGCTAAAAACGCTGCTTACGCCTGAACAAAGCCAAAACATAGACAAAAAAAATGCTCTAAAAGAAATGATAAATCTTCCCCCATATGCGTGTTAGAACATAGCAAAGTGTTCTACACCCCTATTGAGGCTTTCTTTAGGGCAGAAATAGTCTTTTTTAATATAGATTTGAATAAATTCGACCCGCAATTAATTTTTTCCGAAAATTCAGCTAATCGAATTTTTAAAAAGTTTGCTTATCTCTAGTAATAATCTGCAGATATACATTAGATTTTAGCCAATTGGATCTGCTTATAGTCTTGGTCGTTGTTGGCTACAGTAGAGCTCCTTGGCCAGGAAAACCAGTTTACATCTAGAGCCAAACACCACAAGAGGTCTGTAGCAGTTGCTCATCGCGTCCATCCTATCGAAATAACAGACATGACAAGCAGCTATGTTGATTTGGATAGATCTTACATTGAAGGCTACAATGAAGATTTAAGAAAATAAAATATATATTTTTTTATTACATAACATAAATTACATCCAGTGCCATAATTTGCATAATATTAAGTAGTAAAGAAGCTTATACTTCTTATTATTGCCTTCTACTATTAATAATTATTAAAGAAATTCAATATGTACAGTAGCCATCAGTATTTACAGCCTGGGATTTAACAACTGCTATTATCATTCCTATACATCAGTCAAATCGTTCACCTAAACACAGTTCACAAAAGATAGAGGCTAACACTCAGCCTCATTTTGTTGATGTTGGAATGTTGTAGACAAGAGCCATCAGCAACAATCTAGAGACATCAGAATACTATATAATGTGATGTATGCAACAATTCTCAGACCTTGTTATGCCAGTCACCAGCAGATTCCTCCTTTGACATAGATAGGGGCTGCTTGTGTGTTGTAACAGGTGTCAATCTAATGACAGGCAAAGATTCCAAGCTTTGGTATGTTTAAATATGGACTGCAAACTGTCCTAAATGTTAACTCGAGATTAGGTTGTAATATACGGTTTGGAATGTGCTTTACTGTGAAAAACATAATTGGTAAAACAAAATTCCAGTTGATGTACATTTTAATGTATACTTCTACAACAGTGAGGTCAGACACAGCATATAAATCTGAATATGTAGAGAAAGACAAGCGCACTCACCATGTCAGTTGCTTCATCTGTATGTTTTATTGGAATCATCCGGTTACAGACAACGGAGACAAGTGTGCAGGGGGACGACAGGAGAGGGAGGTATTCTTGGGTTACGGAACCGTTTCTCACTACATGCGCTTCATTAGGCCCCTACTACAAAACAGGTTAGAAGGTGGGTTTAAAAAGGCCCCAAACGGACATGTTTCCTTAGTAACAAGTAAACAAAATCGTTACATTACACCAGGTGAGGGATAAACAAAAACACTAAATATAAGGTGCCCTATTAAAAATAATGCACAGCTAACTAAAAAGACACAGGATGATTGAAGGAAGAATTATAAAAATACACTCATCTCATTACGGTCGTTCAGACCGAGTGGATCAGTTGCATTCAAATGCATAATCCAAAATGCTTCCTTCTGTAACAACTGCAGATCTTTATCTCCGAACCTGATTGCTTTCTCAACCCTCTCCAGGGCTGCAAACTTCAATTTTTCAGGACGGCCTCCATGCATTTCATTCATATGCGATATGAATCTGGAGACTCCAATGCCTGTTCTCAGAGAATGGAGATGTTCTCTCACTGTGAAAGAGAGGTCTAATGATCTTCCCTATGTAGTAAAAACCGCAACCACAAACTAAAGAATAAACCGTGTTTGGATCGGTAGGTAATGAATTGGTTAACCTTTATGTTATGTTCTCCTAATTTTATCATGTCACTTTTGAGATTATAGTGACAGAAAAAACAGGAGCCACACGAAAAATTACCTTGGGGTCTAGCAGTACTCAACCAGTGACTGGGAGATTTTCTACTGATGTTTTGTTTCTTTTCAATATAGTTCAGCAGGGTTTTATTGCATTTACAGGTGACAATCGGTTTATTAGATGTCATTACTCTTAGATCCTCATCTCTTTCTTACATGTACCAATTATTAAAAATGGCTTGTTTGATTTTATCATTCATTGCGGTGTTCTGAAAGGAAACAACACACTAGTTTTTTCTTAGTTTTGCTTCAAAGCAACTCCTCACGTGGAATATTATCAGCCCTCACTCTTGCTTTATTTATGACATCAGGTGGATATCCTCTCTGCTTAAATCTTTCAGCCAATTCAGATGCTTGTTGCTGAAATCTCTCATTACTGTTGTTGATGCGTTTTAAGCAAATGAACTGACTGAAAGGTATGCTATTTTTAGTATGTGTTGGGTGGGATGACTCAAAATGCAGAAGGGAGTTTTTTGGGATGGGCTTTCTGAAAACTGACATAATAATGTGGTCACTCTCAATATTTATCTGCACAGCCAGGAATTGCAAAATTAGAAGTAAATCTCATATTTACATTATTGATGTTTAGATAGGTAACAAAGTCGTCAAATTCATTTTTAGTGCCCTCCCAAATTATGAGGATGTCATCCAGATATCTGTGGAAGGATTTAATATGGCGAGAATAGGGGTTCCTAGATGTAAAGACATAATCACTTTCGAAAACAGCTAAAAAAAATTGTATAGGAGCACAAGATGGGCGTACCCATCGCCGTACCCTGCAATTGTTTATACCACTGGTAAGAAAACACAAAGTGATTATTGGTGAGAATAAAACTGATGTAATCTGTAACAAAATCTGTAAAGTCAGTGGATTTATCTGTATGCAAAAAAAAACAATGGATAGCCTATATACCTGCATCGTGAGGGATGCGGGTGTACAGGCTCTCAACATTGATGAATGTTATGAATGTTAGAGAATAGCTTTTCTGCCAGTGAAAATCATCCAAAAATGTGAGCAGATCTACGGTGTCCTTGAGGTATGATGGAATGTTGGGCAATAATGGTGCCAAGAGCCAATCTATGTACCTAGAAAGGTGATTTCCCGGTGGGGGAATCAATCCCAGCAACGATGAGGCGGCCTGGAGAGGGGTTGGCAAGTTTGTGTACCTTTGGTAGAATATACCAATATGGTTTACTGGGGTTCAAGGGTAGTAATCTCTCTGCAGTTTTAGTTGAAATTATGTGTGCTTGTGAGTATTTATGAAGTACAGTCCGGAACTTCTCCAAGTGTTTTAACTGTAGGATCTTTAGATAATTTTTCATTGACCGAGGCATCACCTAATTGATGTAACACTTCATTATTATAATCATTCTTCCACCACAGGACGAAAGAGCCCCCCTAATGTGCTTTAGATACAACAACATCATCTCTGTCTAGCAACTCATCCAATGCCTTTTTCTCATTAAAAGGGAGGTTTGGTCATACTGAGGGGTACAACAGTGCCTTTACATCCTTGCACACCGTTCTATAAAAAAGATCGATGGCACTACCTGGGACTATGGGTGGATTAAAATGTGAAGGATTACCCTCTACAAACGCATCAATATCATCCATAGTGTGAACACCGGCATTATCCATAGTGTGTCCCCAGCTAATTCCACAAGATCAGTTAAACAGCTATTTTCATATTCACTACACTCTTGAACCATTCTGAAACTTAGCAGTCCTAACGTATACTGTTTTTTACTCTCCAGTTTGACCTGTTCTGCTGAATTTTATTAGGTTTTAAACATGCAAAAAAAACTTTTTCAGGTAAATTTTTCAGACCGCTTAAAAAAATCTATTTCAAACTAAATATAATTAAAGCTCTCGACAAGTCCAAAATTGAGAACTCTGCTCAATGCTGAAATACAGTCACTGCTCAGTGATGTCGGTTAGATTTGTCACAATGTTGTTAACAGTCATTGATGCCATGTCATTGTTTTCTTTTTCCTTGGTTGTTGTCACGATTCGGCTGGCTGAAGGTGGATCCTCTGTGCCAGAGAGGGATTGGCGTGGACCGTGTCGGTGGACCGGTTCTAAGTTGCTACTGGTATTCACCAGAGCCCGCCGCAAAGCGGGATGGTCTTGCAGCGGCGGTAGCAACCAGGTCGTATCCACCGGCAACGGCTCAACCTCTCTGACTGCTGAGATAAGCGCGGTACAAGGGAGTAGACACGAGCAAGGTCGGAAGTAGCAGAAGGTCAGGGCAGGCAGCAAGGATCGTAGTCAGGGGCAACGGCAGGAGGTCTGGAACACAGGCTAGGAACACACAAGGGAACGCTTTCACTGGCACAATGGCAACAAGATCCGGCGAGGGAGTGCAGGGGAAGTGAGGTATAAGTAGGGAGTGCACATGTGAAGATACTGATTAGGCCTGCTGCGCCAATCAGTGGCGCAGTGGCCCTTTAAATCGCAGAGACCCGGCGCGCGCGCCCTAAGGAGCAGGGCCGCGCGCGCCGGGACAACACAGACGGGGAACGGGTCAGGTACGGGAGCCGAGATGCGCATCGCGAGCGGGCGCGTCCCGCATCGCGAATCGCATCCCGGCTGGGAGCAATATCGCAGCGCACCCAGTCAGCATGTCTGACCGGGGCGCTGTGAATAAGAGAACGCTGCGAGCGCTCCGGGGAGGAGCGGGGACCCGGAGCGCTCGGCGTAACAGTTGTTTCTTTTAGGTGACTCGATTTTCTTCTGCGCCCTCTACTAGTGGCTCTCCAAAAGCGACATTCTCAGCTGCAACTTGTGACGGAATCGCTCCTTGAGTAGGGTCATCAGATCTGCTTGATTCTGATTCAGTAGTCATGTAATCGGTGGCTTTACTTTTCTTTAGGTTTAGAGGTTTATTCACATTACGTCTCCTAAATCAGTGGTTCTCAACCTTTTTGGTGACTGTACCCCCAAAGGCTGAAAGTATGTCCGCGGGTATCCCCTCATGCGGAACTTACGCGTGAGGGGTACCCGCGGACAAAAGGCGTGTTCTTATTTTCTTACTAATGCAATACTCAATCCCCTTGTGCTATTATTCCCCCTCTATCTTTATCCCCCTGTGCCATTATTCCCCCTCTTTCTGATCCTCTTTGCCATTAGTCCCCCCTCCATCTTTATCCCCTTGTGCCATTATTATCCAATATGGCTAAAGGGAATCAGAGGGACGGGGGAATAATGGTGCAAGAGGTCAGAGGGAGAGGGGAATGATAGCACAAGGGGATTAAGATGGAAGGGGAATAATAGCACAAGGGGATTAAGATGGAGGGGGAATAATAGCACAGGGGGATTAGGATGGAGGGGGGAATAATGGCACAAGGGGATTAAGAGGGAGGGGGGATAATCAACACCCCCCTCCCTCTGATCCACTTCTGCCATTATTCCCCCCTCCATATTAATCCCCTTGTGCCATTATTACCCCCTCCAATTTAATCCCCTTGTGCTATTATTCCTTCCTCCGTTTTAATCCCCTTTTGCCATTATTCCCCCCCCCCCCTCCATCTTAACCCCCTTGTCCCATTATTATCCGATGTGGCAAAAGAGTAAGGAGGGAAAAATTGCAATAGGGGATTAAGATGGAGGGGAGAAATGGCGCAAGAGGATCAGAGGGAGGGAGGTATAATGGCACAAGAGATTAAGATGGAGAGGGGGAGGGTCAATCATTACTCCTCCCCCACCTCCATATTAATCCCCTTCTGCCAATATTCCCCCCTCCATCTTAATCCCCTTGTGCTATTGTTATCGGATAAGGCAAAATGGGTTCAGAGGGAGGGGGGGGGGATAATGGCACAAGGGGATTAATACGGAGGGGGGGTTAATCCCCTTGTGCCATTATCCCCCTCCCTCTGATCCCCTTTTCCATTATCCCTCTCCACCCATCTTAATGCCTTGTGCTCCGTCCCATACATCCCCCCCCCCATCTTAATGCCCTTCTTCCATCCCATACACTTATTTTTAACTTTAAAACTTTTTTACTTTACCGGGCCTCCTGCGTTCCTGTTGCCTGCTCCTTCGTGCAGCGCTCGGCGGGGCTGCACTGACGTGTGATGTCCTCCTGCGCTGTGACCTCCGCACAACATCAGGGGAGGTCATATGTCTCCCCGGCAACGACGCAGCTCCCTTACAGCTGCTTACAGCTCCAACGACGCAGCTCCTGTACAGTAGCACGGCCGCAGCTAAGGTCCTAAATTGTCTCGACATGCGGTTCCTATTATAGGTGAATATCTGTGAGGAGTCTAAATCATTTTTGTCTCTGATGAACTTGTCTTTCTCAACATCTTTAATAATGTATTGTAGATGAATACGTTTTTTCTCCAGGTTTTAGAGGAAGGTGTTATGTTGCTGTTCAGACAAACATGGCAGTGTTGAATATGAAGATCATCCCAACTTTTCAGGAAATCTTAATCGTCAGTGAACTGTGAGGGACTTTTGTAGATACTTAATCCTCTAGGTGTGCGTTTTTTTTCACTATAGGCTTGAAGGGAATTTAGCAACCAGAAGAGACGGATATCTCTTTCAGCAAGTGAGGAAATCTTGAACTCCAGGGTTTTGATGCTCATCATCTGTAATTCATCCTGTGTCTCACGTCAGACCTCCCTGGCTGCCATGTCCATGTTAGAAGGTTAATATCCATGTCTAGAGATGAGCAAATCAAATCTGACGAAGTCGAATTCGTTCCGAATTTCATGAAAAATTCCTAGGACCGAATCCAAACTTCGACTTGATTCTAAATAACAAATTTCTTCATTAGTGACACCCCTGCAATTGCCCTGTATAATGTATAGATGCGAGCGGCTTTCTCCTGTGGTCGCATCTCTGTAATAGATAGGACGATCGCAGCAGGTTTCAGGAGTGACACTTGCTTTGAACTGTCCTCAACTGCAGGTACTACTGCTCCCAAAATGGAGCACACTCTGCTCCATGCTGGGAGCTGTAGTACCTGCATTAATAGACAGATCGCAGTTGAGTGTCACTTCTGACACCCAATGCGATCATCCTGTATAATGAATAGATGCGGGCGGCCGACCACTCTTCTCTGGTCCCACTGTAGTATGAGTATATGCCGTATATATACCTATTATTCATATTTACCGCAGAGCTGTGAGTGGCTGGAACCATCTGAACAATCACAGCTCTGCGGGAAATATGAATAGGTGTGTATATACGGCAGTGCAGGGGACCATAGAAGAGTGGCTCGCCGCATCTATAAATTATACAGAAGGATCGCAACAGACCCGGGGTGATCTGTAAATTAGTACAGGTACTACTACTCCCATCATGGAACAGTGTGTTCCATGCTGGGAGTAGTGGTACTACCTAAAAAATGTAAAAAAATAAATTTAAAACACACAGACACTACATTTTTATTATTTTCGGCTACATTTTTAGTGCCCTGCCTGCTCACATAAATTGATCCCTAAAAAAAAGTAAAAGGGTGGAGGTACTCTATCTATTAAGTGTCCGAGAACTCTGCCCAGGTGCTATCCTCATAAACACCCAAAATAAATTTAAAAGGAACAGAAATGGCAGGTGGCAGGTTCTCAAGGACTACTCTGTATATGTCGTGGTAAATGAGATGGGATATGGAGTGAGTTAATGTAAATGATGGTTGTGGTTGTGGTTAAATAGGTTCATTTGGATATTAATAAATAAATTATGGTAGCTAAAATGTATGAGTGTTCTGTTATATGGGTAAAGTGAGTGGATATATGTATTGTAGTGGCGTGTGCGCGTGTTGTGTAATAATCAGGGGTAAATGGTAAGTGTATGAAAGGAACATGTATCTAAAGGGTTAATGGTCAATGTATAAAAATAATTGGTAAGCAAATGTCCAAGGTACAATAGTGATTTATTAGTTATTACACACAGTAATAGCAGGGGGATGCAGGATCCTTGCAATCCCCTCCGCTAAAGGTATGAATGAAAATAATTTACATATAAAAGGTGGTGCAATAAACAATGCAATGTATTAAAATGAAATTCTGTTATTGAGTATCAGTCAACGCAGCTTTCCACGGCTGGTGTCGCTTCTGAAACACGTTGCGATCCTCCTGTATAATGTATAGATGAGGCCGTCCGCTCTTCTATGGTCCCCTGCACTGCCGTATATATACACCTATTCATATTTCCCACAGAAAGCTGTGATTGGCCAGATGGTTCCAGCCACTCACAGCTCTGCGGGAAATATGAATAATAGATATATATACTCACACTACAGTGGGACCAGAGAAGAGCGTCCGGTCATCCGCATCTATACATTATACAGGATGACCGCATCGGGTGTCAGAAGCGACACCCACTGCGATCTGTCTATTAATGCAGGTACTACAGCTCCCAGCATGGAGCAGAGTGTGCTCCATTTCCGGAGCAGTAGTATCTGCAGTTAAGGAAGATCACAGAAGGTATCACTCCTGACACCCGATGTGATCGTGCGAGAAAGCCGCAAGCATCTATACATTATACAGGGCGATTGCAGCGGGTGTCAGGAGTAGCACTCGGGGTGATCTGTCTATTAGTATAGGTACTACTAATCCCCTCATGGAACAGTCTGTCTATCCATGTCCATGTTTGAAGTAAATGCGCACTCTTAGCGTGCTCTAGGTATATAGAGGCAAGTCTCAACAGGAAAACTACCTGGCACTGCTGTGTGGCAATAAACTGTATAAAGGAAATCCAATGACTTTATAGATTTTGTCACCGATTCCATCAGGTTTATTCTCACCAATAATCACTTTGTGTTTTCTAACCAGTGCGGGGCACGGCAATGGGTACACCCATCTCATGCGACTATGCAAACATTTTTTCAGCTATTTTCTAAAGTGATTTTACATCTATTCCAACCCCTATTCTCGCCATCTTAAATCCTTCCACAGATATGTGGATGACATCCTCATAATCTTCGAGGGCACTAAAAATTTATTTGATGAATGAATTTTCATTACCTGTCTAAACTACGTCAATAATGTAAATATGAGATTTGCTTCTAATTTTGGCGACAACGATCTGGAGTTCCTGGATGTGCAGATAAACATTGAGAGTGACCACATTATTATGTCAGGTTTCAGAAAGCCCATCTCAAAAAACTCCCTTCTGCATTTTGAGTCATCCCACCCAACACATACTAAAAATAGCATACCTTTCAGTCAGTTCCTTCGCTTAAAACGCATCAACATCAGTAATACGAGATTTCAGCAACAAGCATCTGAAGAGGATATCCACCTGATGTCATAAATAAAGCAAGAGTGAGGGCTGATAATATTCCATGTGAGGAGTTGCTTTGAAGCAAAACTAAGAAAAACTAGACAGGTGCTTTTTTTTCCTTTCAGAACACTGCAATGAATATTAAAATCAAACAAGCCATCTTTAATAATTGGTACATGTAAGAAAGAGATGAGGATCTAAGAGGAATCACATCTAATAAACCAATTGTCACCTATAAATGCAATAGAACCCTGCTGAACTATATTAAAAAGAAACAAAACATCAGTAGAAAATCTCCCAGTGACTGGTTGAGTACTGCTAGACCCCAAGGTAATTTGTGGCTCATGTTCTTTCTGTCACTATAATCTCAAAAGTGACATGATAAAAGGTTAACCATAGGGAAGACCATTAGACCTCTCTTCCACAGTGAGAGAACATCTCCGTTCTCTGAGAACAGGCATTGGAGTCTCCAGATTCATATCGCACATGAATGAAATGCATGGAGGCCGTCCTGATACAGTGAAGTTTGCAGCCCTGGAGAGGGTTGAGAAAGCAATCAGGTTCGGAGATAAAGATCTGCAGTTGTTACAGAAGGAAGCGTTTTGGATTATGCATTTGAATGCAACTGATCCACTCGGTCTGAACGACCGTAATGAGATGAGTGTATTTTTATAATTCTTCCTTCAATCATTCTGTGTCTTTTTAGTTAGCTGTGCATTGTTTTTAATAGTAATATTTTGTTAGTTTATCCCTCACCTGGTGTAATGTAACAATTTTGTTTACTTGCTACTAAGGAATTCGTTTGGGGACTTTTTAAACCCGTATTCTAACCTGTTATGTAGTAGGGGCCTAATGAAGCGCATGTAGTGTGAAACGGTTCCGTAGTGTGAACCTCCCTCTCCTGTCGTCCCCTGCACACTTGTCTCCGTTGTCTGTAACTGGATGATTGCAATAAAACATACAGATGAAGCAACTGACATGGTGAGTGCACTTGTCTTTCTCTACATATTTGGATGAATGCTGCTTCTTTGTCTATACTAGCTTGCACCACACAGCAGTGCCAGGTAGTTTTCCTTCTTTGGGATGTAGCATATAAATTTGTATTTAAAGTTTATCACAGGGGAACCATTGCTATTTGGCTTATGTACTTATTAATTGTTGCCAAATGGAATGACTTTGAGGAGCTCCTGAGGTTAGAGTTAAATAAAAACACAGAAGATTGATAACAGTTACAACCAGGTCTCCATTTCTGATGGCCACCTACTCTGCCACCTAAGAAAGCAATAGTACCTTTCACGTATGGGCAGGGAGCAGTGAAGCCCTAACTCACTTACAGCCACTGTCCCTACCTATTGCCTATCTGCCCTAAGTGATGGATCAAAAACCATGATGACAAACCCTCCCTGGTTAGTTCCGGGGCAACATTATCAAAATATTAAAATACAAAAACAGTATGAGTTGGAAAAACAGCTGGAGGCACACAAACTAACAGAAATACACCAAGACACACACATGGTCAAATCAATGTCGGTCAAGTCGAGATCGGTACCAGGAAATAGCGGAGTACAGGAACGCAGAGCAAGAGAAAATTCATTGTGCAACAAATTGAAGAAAAAATTAATTTTGTCAATTTTGTGGGCTTCTGATTCTACGCAGTGCATTTTTCGGTAAAAATAACACCTTATCTTTATTCTGTAGGTCCATACAGTTAAAATGATAACCTACTTATATAGGTTGGATATTGTCGTACTTCGAAAAAAAATCATAACTACATGCAGGAAAATGTATATGTTAAAAATTCTCATCTTCTAACCCCTATAACAATTTTGTATTGATCAGACTTTTTGATTGCTTTTTATTCATTTTTTCATAATATAAAAAGTGACCAAAAATACACTACGTTGGACTTTGGATTTTTTTTGTGCATACGCCATTGACCGTGCAGTTTAATTATCGACATATTTTTATAGTTTGGACATTTCCGCATGCGGCGATACCACATATGTTTATTTTTATTTACACAGTTTTTTTTATGGGAAAAGGGGGGCTGATTCAAACTTTTATTAGGGAGGGGGTTAAATGACCTTTGGAGAGAGACAAAGGGAGCCACCTCCCTCTTTCAAACTGCTTACAGCTCACGGTTGCTTCTGACCTCGGCTGTAAGGGTTAAACTGCCGATACAAAAGTTTATTTCAGTGCCAGCAGTGCGGCAGGGTCCAAGCTGTGTGATGCAGCTGAGTCCCTGTCGCGATCTCCTGATAACACTGGGCAGTACCGATGAAATTCATGGACGTGTATACGCGTCCTGATGCGGGAACGTGCATCCGGCTTGGACGTGTATACACGTCCATGATCGTTAACCTGTTAAAAGCATAAGAACAGCTAAACTAAACACAAACTTTCCTGCACCTGCCCCACCAAAAATTTGAATAGGTGTGAATTAAGCCGCATTACAATAGTTTGACTTGGCAAATACTGTTTCCACCAGGCAGAATAAAGCATATTGATATCATCACCACTTTCCTGAAAGCACATAGAAGCAGCAGTGTTGCTGTTACCTTTTCCTAGGCTGATCACACCAGCATGCCTACCGCAGATATGTGACAGATGTTCTGGCCCTACCTTAACTCCTCTCTTTCTCACTAAAAGTACCACTATCCTTCTGCTCTGAACAGATCACCTCTTCCTCACTAGTGTTGCTCGCGAATATTCGCAATTCGAATATTATTCGCGAATATCGCATATTCGCGAATTCGCGAATTTCGAGAATATAGCGCTATATATTCGTAATTACGAATATTCGTTTTTTTATTTTTTTTTTTTTATTTGTTTCTTCACAGTGATCACCCCTCTCTGCTTCCAGCTTGTGTGGTGTAAAGAAGGCTGTAATACTACTGTGTGAGACTGCCGTGCGAAGATTCGCATATGCGAAAATTAGCACATACGAATTTTCGCATATGTGAATTTTTGCGTATGCTAATTTTGTATATGCAAATTTTCACATATGTTAATTTTCGCATACGCGAATTTTCGCATATGCGAAAATAAAACGAGGAGATAACGAATATGCGAATATTCGCGAATATATGACGAATATTCGTCCATATATTCGCGAATATTCGCGAATTCGAATATGGCCTATGCCGCTCAACACTATTCCTCACCTATTTCCTGCATCCTGTTCAACACCATATTATCATATCCCTACTGTCCCTGCCACTCCTCTCAACATAAACCTCTGATGTCTGATCATGGTTCCTTGCTCCTCCTCAGCATGTTCAACACCATGATGGCTTACATTGTCACCACCACCATGCTTTCCACCATCATTCCCACTAGGGGTATGCTTGGCCATTGCTTCCACCTCCTTCACCTCTGCAACAAATTCCAAAGGCTGACCATCACAATCCTTGTGGTTATTCTTCTGCCTAGCACTAGTGGGGGAAATCATAGACAGATATGATGGAATAGACCATCTAGTAAGGACATTTCCACCGTGCCATGAAACAGTATACGATGAGGAATCCAATGACACTTGGATCAACATTATATTGTCATACTGTTCTTCCTCCTGAGATGACCGAGAACATGCCAACCAGTCCACAATGGCCATATTATCCTCCAAAGCAACACAACTCCTTGAAGACATGGGCAAAGTTTACTTGCTAATTTTGCTGCTACTACTATCACCAGGCACCTGTCTGCTGCAGCTGCTATCTGAACTGGGCCTAGGGAAATGGGTAGTGCTCACAGAGCTGGTGCTTCTACCAACATACTTTCTAGCAGAGGACATGGCAGGGGTGCTCTTTCCTCTACCCCATCCTCTGTCAACCACTCCTTTTTTTTTATGTTTTCGAGGTGATTTTTCACTTACCAGCTAGTCAAGTGCGGGGAAAGTGCCATTTAACTTTAACTCTCGATACTTTTAAACCCAATCATGCATTCAGGTGCCAGAACATTTTCTCATCTGTCGCTTGAGCCAAGCTTGGCAAATTTCCAATGTTCGGCGGGCTGCTATTTCATTAAAGTTCTGAGCGAGACATGGTTCATGTCTCTACAGGACAATTTAGTCTGAAATATTACCCAAAATTACATTTACACTTTAAGCATTATGATAAGGTATTTGAAGGGGTACTCAATTATTTCTATAGTTCCAGTCCAGACTGGTAATGAGTCTCTCAGTTGTTGTAAAGGGCTGTATATAAAAAGTGACCCCTTTATGTCTGCTTGGTTAATGGTCTTTGCCTCTAGGCTAAAGTGGGGAGCAGCAACAGAAAATTCTGTCAGTATCCAGCAAATTGAGAGAGCATGAGCATGAACACCAGTCACATCATGTTATTTAGCTTCAGCTGCTGTCACTGCACACTTGCGTATACTGCCACTGTAACCTGACAGGCTCCTCCCATAATGACATTATAAGTGTTGCAGGAAGCCCACAGCATTGCATGCGCATACCACAGTCTCAGCTGAACAACAACAGCCAGCAGTTCATTGAAAAGATCCCTGATCTTGCCTGCAGCCTGGAGACTGATAAGTAAATGAGTGTAAAGGGGGGGGGGTCATAGGTCAACAGTGTTGGACTGTGCAACTGTTTGACATCAGTTATCAAAAGTTTTCAGGGACTTAGAGAAATAGGGAACCGCAGCAAGTACACTTTCCCTCCACAGTCATTGGCACACCTAGTCCCTGACTCTCTGACAGAAGGTTAGAGTTTTAAAGGTTCAGTGTTTCAGAATTTTCTGTGACCAAGGCTTTTTACACTGTGCCTGTGTTTCAGAAGTTTCTTGAACTAAGGCTCTGGATGCAAAGGGAATTTGCTGCATTGGACGTTCCTTTGTTTCTCTGCTGGTGTGCCATGGCCAGCTAATGAAGACATTGCTGGCTATGGAGGGAAGGTGATGCTGTCACATTAGGGAGGACAGAGCAGAGCAGCAAGGAGGGCACAGTAAGTATGGCAGTTAGAGGAGGCCTTAACTTTATGGGGGCGCAGTATGGGGGTCAGAAGAGTCCCTAACTATATTAATGCCAGATAAGGCCATAACTACTATATATAGGGCACAGCATTGGACCAGAGGAGGCCCTTACTATAAGGGGGTACAGTATGGGGGCCAGAGGAAGCTATAACCACTGTATAGGGCCATAGGAGGCCCTAACTACTACATGGAGGCACAGAATGAGGGCCAGAGGATGCCCTACCTACCATATGGGGGCACAGTGGGAAGGGCCTAACACTACTATAATGGACACATAGGAAGATAACATTTATATGGGGCACATAGGTAGCCTAGTTTTTTTATGGGGGCTCAGAGGGGCCTAACTACTATATCAAAGTACAAAGGGTCCTAACTACAAAATGGGAGCTCAGGCACTAATGCTGTCTGGGGCAATATACAATGGGAGTTTGCATAGAGATGATGGTGCTGATGCAGGAAGCCTAAAATGTTTGTCTGGCAGATTCTGTGGAGATGAGTTGTGGCAGGGAGTAGTCTTCAATATGCCCTCGGCCAAATAGGGAAGATAAACAAAAGTTAACTACTCTTATTAAAGAAGACATCAACTGTGAGTTACTGGATATAAAAGCACTGTGATCACTTATATGATCTGCAGCATTTGTGTAGAGCTGGTATCTACCTCTATATGGGCACTGTATGGGAGGAATATTGGTCTTTGTATAATTGGATTGTATTCAATAGCTGTGTGGTTGTGATTGGCTTATTGCACCAAAAATAAACCTGCACCCAGATGTCAATGACCCCAGGATCGGCCCTGAAGAGGTCCAAGGTGAGAAACCCTGCCATGCTGCCTACACTGATCAGGTCAGGGTTGTATGGGTAAGGGGGCATTGCCCCGAAATGTCACGTCCGGACTGAAGTGTGCCGTGGATGTAACACCTCTCAGCATGTACTAATGTACAATTTATTCTGAACAAAAGAATGAAGAAATAAAAAAAAGGAATATTAAAGGGGTACTCTGATGGAAAACATTTTTTATTTTTTTAAATCAACTGGTGCCAGAAAGTTAAACAGATTTATAAATTACTTCTATTAAAAAAGCTTTACCCTTTCAGTACTTTTTAGCAGCTTTATGCTACAGAAGAAATTCTTTTCTTTTTGAATTTCTTTTTTGTCTTGTGCACAGTGCTCTTTGCTGACACCTGATTCCCATATCAGGAACTGTCCAGAGCAGGAGAAAATCCCCATAGCAAACCTATGCTGCTCTGGACAAGAGGTGTCAGCAGAAAGCACTGATGGCAAGACAAAAAAGAAATTCAAAAATAAAAGAATTTCCTCTGTAGCATACAGCTGCTTAAAAGTACTGGATGTGTAAAGATTTTTTTAATAGAAGTAATTTATCTGTTTAACTTTCTGGAATCAGTTTATTTAAAAAATAAAAATAATAAAAATAAAAAGATTTCCACCGGAGTACCCCTTTAACCTCTTAAGGACCCAGCCATTTTACACCTTAGGACAAAGCCATTTTTTGAACATCTGACCACTGTCACTTTAAACTTTAATAACTCTGGAATGCTTTTAGTAATCATTCTGATTCCAAGATTGTTTTTTCGTGACATATTCTACCATAACATAGTGGTAAATTTTTTTGGTAACTTGCATCCTTTCTTGGTGAAAAATCTCAAAATTTTATGAAAAATTTTAAAATTTTGCATTTTTCTTACTATGAAGCTCTCTGCTTGTAAGGAAAAGCAGCAATTTTCCATTTTTTCACAAAATTTCCAAACATTATTTTTCAGGGACCAGTTCAGGTTTGAAGTGGATTTGAAGTGACCCCATTATAAAATGACCCCATTATAAAATGACCCCATTATAAAAACTACACCCCCCAAAGTATTCAAAATGATATTCGGTCAGCCTTTTAACCCTTTAGGTGTTTCACAGGAATAGCAGCAAAGTGAAGGAGAAAATTCACAATCTTCATTTTTTACACTCGCATGTTCTTGTAGACCCAATATTTGAATTTTTACAAGGGGTAAAAGGAGAAAATGTATACTTATATTTGTAGCCCAATTTTTCTCAAGTAAGCACATACCTCATATGTCTATGTAAAGTGTTCGGCGGGCACAGTAGAGGGCTCAGAAGCGAAGGAGCGACAAGGGGATTTTGGAGAGTACGTTTTTCTGAAATGGTTTTTGGGGGGCATGTTGCATTTAGGAAGCCCCTATGGTGCCAGAACAGCAAAAAAAAAAACACATGCCATACCGTTTTGGAAACAAGACCCGTTGAGGAACGTAACAAGGAATTAAGTGAGCCTTAATACCCCCAGGTGTTTCACGACTTTTGCATATGTAAAAAAATTTAATAAAAAATCACTAAAATGTGTGTTTCCCCCCAAATTTCACATTTTTGCAAGGGTTAAGAGCAGAAAATACCCCCCAAAATTTGTAACCCCATCTCTTCTGAGTATGGAGGTACCCCATAAGTTGACCAGAAGTGCACTACGGGCGAACTACAATGCTCAGAAGAGAAGGAGTCATATTTGGCTTTTTGAGAGCAAATTTTGCTCGGGGGACATGTCGCATTTAGGAAGCCCCTATGGTGCCAGGACAGCAAAATAACCCCACATGGCATACCATTTTGGAATCTCGACCCCTTGAGGAACGTAACAAGGGGTACAGTGAGCATTTACCCCCACTGGTGTCTGTCAGATCTAACATGCTGGTGTAGACCCCAACTTCACCTTTTCATAAGGGGTGAAAGGAGAAAAAGCCCCCCAAAATTTGTTAGGCAATTTCTCCCGAGTACGACAATACCCCATATGTGGCCCTAAACTGTTGCCTTGAAATACGACAGGGCTCCAAAGTGAGAGCACCATGCGCATTTGAGGCCTAAATTAGGGATTTGCATAGGGGTGGACATAGGGGTATTCTACGCCAGTGATTCCCAAACAGGGTGCCTCCAGCTGTTGCAAAACTCCCAGCATGCTTGGACAGTCAACGGCTGTCCAGCAATACTGGGGGTTGTTATTTTGAAACAGCTGGAGGCTCCATTTTGGAAACAGTGGCGTACCAGACGTTTTTCATTTTTATTGGGGAGGGGAGGGGGCTGTGTAGGGGTATATGTATATGTAGTGTTTTTTACTTTTTATTTTATTTTGTGGTATTGTAGTGTAGTGTAGTGTTTTTAGGGTACAGTCACACGGGCGGAGGATTACAGCGAGTTTCCCGCTGCAAGTTTGAGCTGCCGCGCAAAATTTGCTGCATCGCAAACTTGCAGCCTCATACTCACTGTAAGCCCCCTGCCCATGTGAATGTACCCTGTACATTCACAGGGGGGGGGGCACCTCCAGATGTTGCAAAACTACAACTCCCAGCATGCACAGTCAATCAGTGCATGCTGATGGTTATAGTTTTGCAACAGCTGGAGGCACACAGGTTGGGAAACACTGAGTTAGGAAACAGACAATGTTTCCAAACCAGTGTGCCTCCAGTTGTTGCAAAACCACTACTCCCAAACATTCTCAGGCATGCTGGAAGTAGTAGTTCGGCAACATCTTTAGAGCCAGATGTTGCTGAACTACAACTCCCAGCATGCTTGAAGTTGTAGTTTTGCAACACCTGGAGGACTACAGTTTGCAGACCACTAATACAGTGGTTCCCAATCTGTGCCCTTCCAGATGTTGCAAAACTACAACTCCCAGTACGCCAAAATTGTCCAGGCATGCTGGGAGTTATAGTTCTGCAACATCTGAAGAGCCAGATGTTACAGAACTACAACTCCCAGCATGCCTGGACAGTAAGGGCATGCTGAGGATGTGTAGTTTTGCAACATTTGGAAGGGCACAGTCGTCCCAAAACTGCGGACCTCCAGATGTTGCAAAACTGCAACTCCCAGCATGCCCAGATGCCAAGGGCTGTCTGGGCATGCTGGGAGTTGTAGTATACAGGGTCCCATTACAGCAATGCATGTCGCTTTACGGCGATGTGCATTGCTGTAAAGGGCCCGACCGCGGCTGAAGAGGAACTCACCTGTCGCTGCCGCCGCCGTCTTCATCGTCTGGATCCGGGTCTTCAGGGACGAGGTAAGTACCGGGGCCGGTCCCCAGCACTCCCCCATCCCCCGTCCTCCGGTCTTGCCACCTCGCTCTTATACTTTAGCATGGTCCTGCCTGTCTGTGACAACTGGGATCATGCAAAATTACCGGGCGGTCGGGTCCCAGAGACCTGATCAGCCCGGTATCGCCGCAGATCGCAGGGGCGATTTCCCTCGCGATTTGCGGCGATCGCTGACATGGGGGGCAGACATGGCCCCCCTCGGCGTTTGCCCTGGATGCCTGCTGAAACATTTCAGCAGGCATCCGCTTCCGATCTCTGCCCGGCACACCAGGGTGTGAGGGCGTATCCATACGCCCTGGGTCCTTAAGAGGTTAAAATGTACATCCAAACTGTGAGTGATATTTTCCCAAATACTACTGCACTGAATTTCATGCTACAAGCTATTAGCTATATCCTCTTGGTTTACATAATAGATTCAATACGGAGAGTGATAGAACTCCTTCTAAGAGGACTTGCTAAATATTGCACACTACTTTTAATATACAGAGTAGTTGAGAGTACACATTCCTTCTAATCAAAAATACCTGTACGCCCTGGTTCCGTTTACTGGTTTAAACCGTTCTCACCCGGCATTAACCCTTTAGATGCCACGATCAAATTTGATTGTGGCATCTAAAATGAAAGTAAAAGAATCCCGGCAGCTCAGTGGAGCTGATCAGGACTATCGCAACAAAATCGCGATGTCCTGATCAGCTTACCAGACGTTGGGAAGGTTCTCACCTGCCTCTCCGTCTTCCGATCGGCGATCTATTGCTCCATGCCTGCGCAGCAAGCAGGAGCAGCAGAGTGCCAGGTACACTGATCTGTGCTTTGCAATGGCAGAGCACTGATCAGTGTATGCAATTGGAAGATTGCATGTTTTAGCCCCCTAAAACATTTCATAAAAGTTCATTAACCCCTTCCCTATAAAAAGTTTAAATCACCCCCCTTTTCCAATTTTTTTTTTATAAAATAATGTAATAAAGAATAAAACTAATCATATGTGGTACTGCCGCGTGCGTAAATGTCTGAACTATTAAAATATTAGGTTAGCTAAACCACACGGTTGATGGCGTACATGTAAAAAGATACCAAAGTCCAAAATTGTGCATTTTTGGTCACTTCATATACCATTAAAATATTAATAAAAAGCCATTAAAAAGTCAAAATACCTATAAAAACTACAGATGACAGTGCAAAAAATGAGCCCTCATACCACCCTGTACACAGAAAAATAAAAAAGTTATAGGGGTCAGAAGAGGACAATTTTAAACATACTAATTTTGGTGCATGTAGTTTATAATTTTTTAAAGTATTAAAATAAAACCTACATAAATTGGGTATCTTTGTAACCGTATGGACCTACATAATAAAGATAAGGTGTCATTTTTACCAAATATTGCACTGTGTAGAAACGGGAGCCCCCAAAATTTACAAAATGTATTACAAAATTTTATTTCACCACACAAATAATTTTTTTTGGGTTTCGTCACCGGTTATATTCTAAACTAAGTGATGTCATTGCAAAGTACAATTGGTGACGCAAAAAACAAGCCCTTATTTGGGTCTATAGGTGCAAAATTAAAAGCGTTATGATTTTCAGATAGGAAGGAGGAAAAAGCGAAAATGCAAAAACAAAATTTGCTGAGTCCTTAAGGTGAAAATAGGCTGAGTCCCTAAGGGGTTAAATGCCAGGACTACCTTATAGTTTCAGTGTGGCCTTGCGGAGTGTGTCTATACATGTGACTGTATGGAGAAATGGAGGCACAGTATATAGGGAATTAAAGGGGTATTCCAGGCCAAAACTTTTTTTTAAATATCAACTGGCTCCGGAAAGTTAAACAGATTTGTAAATTAGACAAGTAGTAGTAAGGAAGGAATGGGTGGGCACTGCTGAAAAACCACTATGCAAACATCTAATCAGTGTTCCCGGGTGTGGCTGGATAAGGTGCTGGACATACACATGTAACCAGGAGAAGCGTGGATAACGCGAAACGGTGCTGTTGTTCCTGACAGCCGCTCCTAGTCTCCTTGCCAGGAGCAGCTCCCCCTCCCTGCACCCGGGTGTATTTTTATACTGCTTCTTATGGAACTCTGAAGACGCCAATAAAGCATACCAATTTTCTACGGCATGGTGAGTGCGGACATTATTTCCTTCTCCTTACTGCGAGATTTGTAAATTACTTCTATTAAAAAATCTTAATCCTTCCAATAGTTATTAGCTTCTGAAGTTTTCTGTCTAACTGCTCTCTGATGACTCACGTCCCGGGAGCTGTCCAGCTCCTATGGGGATATTTTCCCATCATGCACAGCTCCTGGGACGTGACATCATCATTGAGCAGTTAGACAGAAAACTTCAGAAGCTAATAACTATTGGAAGGATTAAGATTTTTTAATAGAAGTAATTTACAAATCTGTTTAACTTTCCGGAGCCAGCTGATATATATAAAAAAAGGTTTTGCCTGGAATACCCCTTTAATGTAAGTAAATGGAATAGGGCCACAGTAAAGAGGGAATTAATGGATGAATTAATAGACAGTAAACGTAGGCATATAGTTCATTAATATAATGTATAGTTAATTAATGGTGGCGCAGTATAAACTTCATTAATAGTGACAAAGAATATAGTGCAATATTGATGGCAGACTAAATAGTTTATTAACCGTTTAAGTACAGTTTTTTCCTCCTCACATTCTAAAAATCATAAAGCTTTCAGTTTTCCAGCAACAGACCTATATGAGGGCCTGTTTTATGCTCTACCAATTTTACTGTGTAATGACATCACTCTGCAAAACCCTAAAAAATATAATTTGTGGGCCAAAATTGAAAAAAAAATGCCATTTTGTCATTTTTAGCGGCTTATGTTTCCATGCAGTGCACATTTCGGTAAAAATGACACGTTATGCTGCATTTATTCTGCAGGCCCATACGATTAAAATAATACCCAACTTATATAGGTTTGATTTTGTTTTACTTCTGTTAAAAAACATAACTTTGTGCATGAAAATTTGTACATTTAAAATTATCCTCTTCTGACCCCTATAACTTTTTTATTTTTCTGTATACGAGGATGTGTGAGGGCTAAGTTTTTTGCACCGTGATCTGTAGTTTTTATCAGTACCATTTTTGTTTTGATGGGACTTTTTGATCGCTTTTTATACCTTTTTTAGCGTACACAAAACATGCAATTTTGGACTTTGGTATTTTTTTTTACATAAACGCCATTGAACATGCAGTTTAATTAACATTGTATTTTTATAGTTCGGACATTTACGAAAGCAGCAATACCATATTTGTTTATGTTTATTTTTGTTTATATATTTTTTATGGAAAAAGGAGGTGATTCAAACTTTTATTAGGAAAGGAGTTAATTTACATTTATTAACTTTTTTTTAACTTTTTTTACACAATTTTTTAAACCCCATAGGGGTCTATTACATGCAATCTTTCGATTGCGTACACTGTTCAATGCTATGCCATAGCAATACACTGACCAGTGTTATCGGTGCTCGATTGCTCCAGGCTGCTGAGGCCTCTTGGAGCATCAGAGCACCAATCGGATGGCAAGGAGGCAGGTAAGGGCCCTGCTGCCATCCCGATCAGCTCCACTGAGCTACTGAGAATGTATTTTTTTTATTTTATTTTAGACGCCGCAATCAACTTTGATAGCTGCCAGGAACACCCTGTAATGCTGCATGGTAAGCTCGTGAGCCTGCATCATAGCAGGGGTGGGGGCGCATTGCTTTCAGGTACGCCCAGGTATGGCACAGCATAAAGTTCAATAATGTTGGCACAGTATATAGTTAATTAAAGGCTGCACAGTATATAGTTCATTAATGGTGGCACAGTATGTAGTACATTAATGGTGGCACCGTGTATAGCTCATTAATGGTGGCACTGTGTATAGTTCATTAATGGGGGCATGATATATAATTCATGCATTTGTAGGGCACAGTGTATTTTAATGGAATTCAGGGGACACAGTGTGTTTTGAGAGGTATTGTGTATATTAAAGAATTTCTGGGGTGGCATAGGGCTAGGGACCAGGAAGATGTCATGGCGGTCTGGACCAGATTAAATAGAAAAAATAAAGGAATACAGAGAAGACAGCAAGATCTGTAAACCACTAATATTATTGTCAATTCTGCTTGACTGTGTCCCATCAGTGCTGTAGTTACTTGTAAATTCTGCAGTTATGATTAGTTATACAATAACTCCCAGCATACCCTTATCACAGCTTAGATCATACTGGGAGCTGTAGTTTCACATAGTAAAAACTTTTTTAGCTCTTTCCCCTTATTTGCCAATTGGTATATTCAATTGTTATCCAATTACTAATCAAGCTTAACAGCTTCAACCTTCGCCTCCTGCACCTGTGCATGGACTGTCCAGCAGAATCTCCAGCCAAGAAGAATACAATCAAGCACAGCGTGTACAGCAAAGTAGGCATACTTTATAAATTAATCTCACAGCAACTGGAACATTAAACGCAGATGCGTTTTTAGAACCACTTGGACCCTTTGAAATAAATTTCACAATGCCTTACACCACGGGTGTCATGCCATGTAGGGAACCTGTTGTAAAAATTTTAATCCTACCCCTTATTCCAAAGCTACGTGCATAGGAAGATTGTGCAATTGCCGGCAGAGAAGCAGAGGCCAAAGAGGGTGTTGTGACAGCGTTTAAAGTTCTTACGCATGTTGTGTAGTATACTATGCAACGTGCATTAGAAAATCGTGAAAACTTTTAATGCCATGGCTGGTCCCATAGACGTCTTGCTAGCCTGCCAGTGAAATGGTAAAACAATTACTTTGGGGGTGACACCATTTCTACTGCGCCAGGTACCACCAACCATAGCTTCACCACTGCCACATGTTAGAACCTCCACGACTGTATGTATTAATGTATGCATACAAAAAAAGATTTGTGAGTTTCAGTTGATGGTTTTAAAAAATGATGCTTGCAGAAATTAGTCATTAAAAAACATTAAAACTGTTAAAGTGCTAAATACAGTGAAATCTCTTTGAGATGACCACCCAAAATTCCATTGAAAAGTGGTCCTTCATGATGGGTGGTCTTCTGATTGAAGAGCACCAACATGCATAGAATAATGTCAAAAGAGGAGGATTTTTGGAGAAGTTTATTTGTATGTCTGTTCTTTTATCCTGTATAAGAAATCTAAATAATCCTGATTGCTCATTCATCTTTTGTTTGTATCGCATACAGTTGTAAATGGTTGTGTGGCAGGTTTACATTGAATTATTTAATGCCTAGACCTACAGTATAATATAAAATAACAGTCACTCAAATTGTTATATTATGAAACAATTTCATTGTTTTTAATAATGTTCACTCATTAAGAATGGATATGAAAATATGAATTACAATCAATCTGAACACGTTTATTTGGTGGAAGACTTCTGCTAAGTAAGTGGTTGTGTCTTTTTGGCTATTTATTCTGTGAGTAAGCAAACTACAAGAAATACAATAAAAAATTGAAAAAGTTATTTCATAGTAAGTTAGTGCATTATTCTTAGTGTTATATATACATATTTACAAATACAAATTAATTTAAAGGTCACTACTGGGAGAAAATACTTGTTTAAATAATGCTTCCATCAAACCATATGTGCAGATACTTGAGATGTCGACAGCGTAAGACCCCCTAATCCTCTAGAGTCAAAGAAATTTTGCTGTCCTGTTCCACTAAGGAGATGAACTCCATCTACAGGAGAGAGTATTTGACGATCAGTCATAGTTCCACTTGGAGAAGACCCCAAAAAACTTCCTTGAGAAGACACAATTTTTTCAGGGCTAGAAGCTAGTTTAGGAGAAGTGGAGAAGTTGTATCCATACAAAGCACATGGGCTATGAAGTCTAAATGCATTGTAAGAACTTTGATGTGGCTGCCCAGAGCCAAAAGCATTGCTTGTTGGTGAAGGCATGAGATATTGCAGTTGAGGAGACATTCCTGAAATTTGCATTGATAGGCTTGTTTGGGGACAACCAAAGTTTTCACTGTCAGCTCCTGCCATGGACATATTTACTGTAGCGCTGCTTCCCATTCCAACATAGGAAGGGGTCCTTGGAGTTGCAAAGGTTTCACCGGTAGAGTTTGTAAGTCTGTTGTAAGTTTCGGCAAGAGAAGTGCTATATCTGTTAAGTGCAAGACTAGATCTGCCACAGGCTGAATAATCTGGAGAAAGGCTGCAAAGCTGACTTGTATTTGCTCCAAGATGGAAAGCTGGAGAAGAGCAAGGGGAACCTGGCAATAAGTGAGGATGAGTTGCTGCGCCAGGCCCAGACAATAAAGAAGATGCTCCTGCATTTCCTAAAATCAAAAAAAATATATAGAACCAATTAATCCACATAATTATGCTTAATATACATATAATTAAATATGCTGTCACTTTGCATTCTTACGTATATATTATATTTTCTTTTTGTTTACTACGTTATTTGAACCATAGTTAACACTAAATATTACATATTCATTAACTTTGACTTCCCACAGTTTTACTTGCACAGTTTGCTTTTTATATGTATACTATGAATATCTTAATAAGTTGATAGCATATATAATATATTTTTCTCTTCCACTTTATAAGTTCTTCAATTTTGTTCCTTTTTTATATTGCCATCACTTGTTGCCTTGAACTTGTTTTTTCCCATCACTTTAGACACTGCAAAATTTCACAGTTATTACATGCATATGGTTATTATTTACTTAGTTACTAATAAAAACATTGAAACACATTTATCATTGGAGATGGAGCATTTTTATTTTTTTTTACTTAGCTTGGGCACATTGATTGTCGCAGGTGCACTTAAGCAAGGTCCAGAGGTTATGCAATGTAGTGATTTCACTTTAACAATTTTATCAAATACGACTTTTGCATAGAAAGTCACAAACTCAAAGGGGTGACTTGATCACAAAGGAACCCAGATTAGTCTGGGACCAATTTTATAGATTCACATAAACCCTGAAAACCTAGATCCAGGGCACAAAGGTCCCTTTAAGAGACTAACTTAAAACTTAGCTTTTAATAGATAGATGTAACTAAAACAGGTGAATTAATGATTGTTAAAATTGGCATCTATTGATTTCTATATAGTACTTGTTAGGACCAGCCGGTAATCACAACAAGTGGAGCTATCTCTCTACTAATAACCTGTTTAAGTGGTAGGGCCTACAGGCTCTTCTACCCTGTTGATGGGGGTCAATGAGTAGTGCCTATTGGCTATCACCACCCACTGTTGGTGGGACTAAAAAGTTCTTCCACCTTATAACTAAGTGTGGAGGCATAAGGCCGTAGACTATTACCACTCTCTGCCGATGAAGCCTGCAGACTATTTCACCTTGTAAGTGCATACAGATGAATGGTACTACGGGCTATTACCACTCCCTACTGCTGGGGCCTACAGGATCTTCCCCCTTACTAAAAGGTAAAGATAAGTATTGCCCTAGGGTATTTACTCCCTATTGGTGGGGCCTACAGGCTCTTCCACCGAGATGATAGCAACCCACTGTCTTAGTGTTGAAAAATATATCAAATAGAGGTATAATAGATGCAATTAAAAACATAATACTTGCCCCTCTACATGTTTTGGTGTCACCACATCATCTTCAGGAGGAAATTGAGGCAAAACCACCTACCATGTGTTCCAAACAAATATTTATGGGATTCATTTTGCACCCTGTAAACACCAATCACTCCCCTGCATCAATCAGTTGTCACAGAAACCAGTTCTACCATCAGTCGACATCCAATCATATTCTCCAAACAAATGGCCAATAGCAACCAATCAGCTCGCTTCTTTCATTTTTAACAAGGCCTCTGCCAAATGAAAGAAGAAATCTGATTGGTTGCTATGGGCAACTGGGCAACTTTTTCTCTGACAGGTTTTGATAAATCTCCCCCCCAAAAAACCACAAATCTATACCAGCCTTGACCTGGCTTACAAAACTTACTTTGGAGTGGCACATTTTTTGCACAACAGGGAAAAAGTCGTATATTTTTTTGCAATGGGGTAAAAGTCTCAAAAAGGAGGAATCGTACAAAGTGATGTTCTGAAGTGTTTTCAGAACTATTAACAGTGTACACCAAATTTATTAAAGGGGTACTCCGCCCCAGACATCTTATCCTCTATCCAAAAGATAGGGGATAAGATGTCAGATCGCATGGGTCCTGCTGCTGGGGACCCCTGCGATCTCTACAGCGCCACCCCGCCATCATCACTACAGAGCAAACTGGCCCTATGCGTGATGATGGGGCAATGCAGGGGATGGAGCATCGTGACATGACGTCAAGCCCCCTTAATACAAGTCTATGGGAGGGGGCGTGATTATCACCATGCCCCCTCCCATTGACTTGTATTGAGTGGGCAGGACGTGACATCGCAGGGGGCGGAGCCATAACGTCACGATGCTCTGTCCCCTGCATCGCCCCATCATCATGCACAGAGCCAGCTTACTCTGTAGTGATGACAGCGGAGTGGCGCTGCAGAGATCGCGGGGGTTCCGTCACTGGATTCCGCCACTATCTTTTGGATAGGGGATAAGATGTCTGGGGTGGAGTACCCCTTTAATCTTTGTGCGTTAGTATGATAAATAGGGTCTTCATAGGGAGATGAGGATCTTCATAGGGAGATGAGGATCTGCTTATGTTGACTATAAAACCATTTTATGGAGGGGGTGTAAGGCTTGGATAATATAAGGCAAACAGGCATAGTTCCTGGGTGCTTGTTGCCAGGGAAATCTCTACTATGCCTCGTAAAGAGTGTTAAGGTACAGACCTTTTCTACTCAAGAAGCATTGCTTTTAGGATAGAATATGGCATCTACAGGAGAAACTCTATGCTTGCATACAGATACATCTGCTTCTATATGAATCCATAGGGATAAAAAGTCTACAAAATATTTATCACCCATGGTACAAGACAGCAGATATGCTAATATACCAAACAATTCTAAAAGAGTAAAGTTATGGTAAGTATTGTTTTACGGTAAAACTCCAACCAAAGCTTAAATTGAGTTCTCCAAAATCATACTTACAGCTAAAATGTACTACTCTGTGGGATTTTTGACCTTATACAGCACTAATATATTTACAGCAATATAGTTACTGATAATTCAACACACTTTACTTAGTTAGCTACTTGGACACCTTAAAAGGCTCACACAGAATCATTAAATCTCCGTTTCCTGAGGCCATGGTATGGTAATTGCCACACACTCTCCCCCTTCACAAAAGAAAAAAAAAAGCCACAAAACAAGTATGCTACATGCTAATGAATGTAAATCAATATTTTGCTATAATCTTTAAAGTAACTGGCCACCGTGTTACTTTACAACAACAAAAATACTGTTAAAAATGCCATAAAAATTATACAAAAATCTTCAAGACTTAAAAAAAACATTACAATACATTTTTTCTATTATTGTCAGACATTATTTTTCTAAAAACTTTCAACCTTGACTGAACCTGCTAATTTCCATAGGATCAGCCAACCATTAAATGTGTTTTGCTGCGTCTTATTACCCATTTCCCCTACTCCCCATTGAGAACACATGCATGCTTAGCTAAGTCCAACATGTATATGTTTGGGGTCTTTAGAAGAAACAGCTGTTGACTGAAAAAGTGCTTGGCCAACAATGTGATGCTTAGATTAATCTGACACAGCTACATTCAGGCCTAAGTATGTTACCTTTTTATTTTTATAATCAGATGAATGTATCATTAAACAATGTTTAGAGATTCAAAACCCAAAGTGTAACGCTAGTAATAATTTAGCTTTTTAAATTTAATTTTTATATTTTTAATGATATATTTAAAATTAAATTTTTACTTTATCTTTGATGAATTAAAAGATTCCAGTAGAGCTAAATAATACACATAACAGAAAATTACATAGCCTGTCAATTAAATAGATATAGCGTACTTAAAGGGGTTGTCCCACCAATGCAATGTATCACCTATTTACATGATAACCAATAACAGTCTGGGACCCCTGCAATGTCAAGAATCAGGACAAGCCTTATAGAATGGAGCAGAGGTTCGCACCAGTAATTGCTGTTCCATTCACTCTCAAAGGTAGCTGCTAGAGATAGCCAATTGCAGTGCTTGGCTATCTTTGGTAGCTCCATAGGTAATGAATGGTCTTGTGTACATACAGCAGATTTATTCTTACAGAAGAAGTTCTTGACGTTGTGAGGGAACACAATGCGGTAAACTGGGTCAGAGCATCTTCAAAATTCAGTTAGTAGGTAGTTAGTACCTACTAGCAGTGGTACATGGAGGAACAAGTACTGTATTAACTGGCAACAGGGTAATAGGCACCCAAGGCACCCTAGCCCATCAGAATACCCAATGTCGCCTTTTGCAGCTGAATATGAGGCTGCATAACAGCAGACTGGTCAGAGTGCCCATACTGACTCTCCAGTACTGTCCATGGACATCAGAACCAGAGTGTTGAAGAATGGAAAAAGTTGGCTTTGTCTGAACATTAAAATTTTCTTTTACATTATATTAATAATGTTGCTTTTCTGCGACAGAGATGGCACCAAAATGCATTATAAATGTGAAATCAAGCTTGTAGAGTAAGTCTGCTGCTTTTGTCAATGTTTTGCTGGGATACCTTAAATTCTAGCATTCATGAGGACTGTAAGGCTGGGTTCACATATCTCAGGTGTCTGGCATAGTTTTCCTCCAGCGTGCACCGGAGGGAAACTGATGCTAGAACTGATCCCATTAATTTGAATTGGACAGTTCACAATCATCCAGCATCTCAATTTTGATGACAGATGGTTGGACAGGCCAGAGGGCAAGGGACAGGGGAACGCCGGATGCCATACAACTGATGACAACTTGTCATCAGTTGTGGCATCAGTTGCGTTGAGCTCTAGACTGAGTTCACCCATGCCGGATGCTGGACATATGTGAACCCAGCCTCACTTTGACACAAACTACCTACCTAAACATTGTTGCAGACCAAGTACAGCCCCTTATGTGTCTGGTGTTCCCTAATTTCAGTGGCCTCTTTCAAGCAAGATAATGAGGAGATAACATTCAATCAAATTGCTTCTTTTATTTTTCAGAGACCATTTTTTAAAATGAAAGGAGCAATCTGATTGGTCGCCATGACTAACTGCACCACTTTACACAGGTTTTGATAAATCTCCCCCAACATGCCCCAACATTAAAAGAGTTCTGGTTTACTGGTGCTGCCAGTACCTCAGTCCTCAGATTGTACATCTGTGACATATCATAAACAACCCCCTCCCTTGCAATTAACAGGACATGATGATAATAATAAATAAAAATAATGATAACCTATATTATATGTCACCAACATATTCCGCAGAACTTTATGACACAACTTGAATGATCTGCTGCTAAATATATTGGTGCCAGATGCAACATGACACCTTCAGAAGTCTTGTGAAGGCCATTTATTAATGGATCAGAGCTGTTTTGGCCACACAAGAAGAGCCTAAACAATATTTGGAAGAGGTGGTTTTAATGTTAAAGGGGTACTCTGTTGGAAAAAAAAAATTTTCTTTTTTTAATTTTTTTTTTATTAACTGGTGCCAGAAAGTTAAACAGATTTGTAAATTAATTCTATTTAGAAATCTTAATCCTTCCAGTACTTATCAGCTGCTCTATGCTCCACAGGAAGTTCTTTTCTTTTTGAATTTCTTTTCTGTCTGACCACAGTGCTCTCTGCTGACACCTCTGTCCATTTAAGGAACCGTCCAGAGTAGGAGCAAATCCCCACAGCAAACCTATCCTGCTCTGGACAGTTTCTGACATGGACAGAGGTGTCAGCAGAGAGCACTGTGGTAAGACAGAAAGGAAATTCAAAAAGAAATGAACCTCCTCTGGAGCATACTGCAGCTTATAAGTACTGGAAGGATTAAGATTTTTAAATAGAAGTAATTTACAAATGTATTTAACTTTTTGGAATCAGTTGATTTAAAAAAAAAAAATTCCAGCAGAGTACCCCTTTAAGGCTGAACAGTGTATGTCCAAGTTTACTCTAATCTTTAGTACACTGACTACAAAGGTGGTACACAAACCCCTTAAGGTTTTTGTGTTTACTCTTAACAGAATTTATATGTCACAGATTATTACTAACAATCGTAGTAAAATATTTTTTTGCTTTGGATATTTTTTACAGAAAAATGCATAGCCACCTTAGATATATGATGCTACTTGTGCAAAATACTTAAGATACATAGACAGCCAACTCTTTCATCAATACTAGGTTTCACAATACGACTGTAAAGTCCAGCACTGTTTCCTTTTTCCATTGGTTCTACCAATTATGCAGCTTAAAAGCCAGGATCTGGACCTTATCAATATGTTAAATATTAAGACCATAGTATCATAGTTAAATATTTTTATATTATATATAAGTAATTCATGACAGAACATACCATTTCATCAGAATTAACAGCAAAATTGCATCAAATCAAGTCCATCTGTATAGAAGTTACCGCCAAGTGTTGATCATTAACTGGCTATCATCACTTCATTGAATCTAATGTATGGATGGGCCAGATGTGATGATTTCATTTTCACATTAATCCTGATAGAATGACATACTGTGCCATGAAATTTAAAAGAAAGAGTGTTTGATCTGTATATATAATCTTTGACAGTCTTACATAAAGTAGAATGAAAAGCTGTAAAGTGAGATATTTTAACATAATAAAAAATAGCAATTTTTATAGTTTCAGTGGAATGAGATCAACACTTATATTAGTATCTATTGAAGGTATAGGTATCTATTATATCTGTATAGTATTTACAGAATAGAGCAAAACATAAAAGCTTCCCTTATTTTCAGAATTTTTCTCAATGCTCCTCTCACGTTCTAGAGATTCTTATAGATACTTATATCACATGTTGCAAATAATCACAATTTACCGTTTTAATAAAGGAAAACATTATTGGTAAATTGAATGGGTAATGTTGTTATGTTCATATGTAGTAAATAATTGTACATAACTTGCCAATATTGAAAAATCTGTGCTACTTCTAGAACGATGTAACGTTAACGCTTATGCAGAAATATAAAATCAAATCCCTTCCCCTTCATCCAACCATGCCCCTTACTTGGTTGAACTTGAAGAACTTATGCCTTTTTTCAACCGTACTAACTATGTAACGTAGTGCAAAGGTGCAGCGTCTTTTTTTTCAATTAAAACAAAAACAAAGGGCGTACATTGAACTCAAAAGAATAAAATGGAAATAAAAGTCTACACCATTGGTTGTCCAGTTCGGACAGCTTTCTGAGCTCACATGACATCCCAGCAGGATTCTGTTCTTGTACGAAGAGCCACTGCACTAATAGATATAATAAATTTGACTACGAGAAGGGAAGGTGCAAGCGAGGGCCCTTAAAATAAGCTGTTATCAAGAGTGAGCTCAAATGTAAAATGAGTGGGAGTAAGCTATCAACATAACTTTTAGCTCTAAGTAATACAGGTGACACCAATGAGAAGAACCCCAATATCACTTCAGCATAATGTAATGAATAACTGTGTGGGTTAATGAAATAAGACAACTTATTTAACCTAACTTTACGACGTTTTAAGCAGAAATGATAAGAATTGTCACATATGTTTAAAATGGTTGTGTATCTACAGTATGTCATATACCACATATACATGTCAATCTAAAAACAATACCCACAAGACAGGCATAGATGAAAATTGCAACTTCATAGAAATACTTTTTTTAAACATTAACATGGAATGTGTCAGCAGATAAGAACCTATTTGGCCAATCCAGTCTGCCCAATATTCTGAATACTATCTGCTACTATATTTGTCCATATCTTAGTACAGATCATCTAGTCACCAGGTACCAATTGAGTTGGCAACATAAGAGAGGGCCCAGGGGTCCTTTTGCCACATCAGTGGACATACCTACAATGAATAACGTGATGATTGGGGGCCCTGATTTTAGGGCCCCAAAATATCATGTTTATGTAAATGTTTAAATCTCTCACCAGTTCATTACACTGTGATTTATTATAGACACACTAATTTACAAAGTCCAGACTCAAAAAATTCCCTTTGTTTTAGTTTTGTATCTACTGGTATTAGCAAGCAATTGTATTATTTACCACTTCAGTGTTATTATCTGCAGATATTAATATAATGCTTTTGGCTTTACCTTGTTTAGAAATACCAGGTATGTCTTCAAATGTAAGGGTCCTCAAAGAAGGTCTCCAAAATGCATAAGACTCTACAAGAGCTTCCAACCCCATTCTGGAAATACAAACAAATATGACTGATACACACAAATATACTAAATTATTGAATAGTAATGCTGTAATATAATAAAGCACCAGGAGTTTACAACCCACAATATGTAGTCCAAGCTGCCTTCCGTAGTAATGACTGCTTCTAAGACTCACTTAACTTTGCACATTTTAACAAACTGTTTAAAAAGGTGAAAAAAATCTGGACATTATGGCAAAGAAAAATTATTTCTACTAACAATAAACTTCTAAAACGTTTTTATTATAAGTGATTTGTTTTTATTTAATGCCAGTTTTAGAACCCTATTATAACCTTGAAACAGTTTCATGCCAAGCTTTTTTCTAAGATCACAGATATTGTACAGGCAAGGACTATAAAGCATTTATTAGACGAATCTGGGTAGAAATGCCTTCATTTTCAGCAGTAACCCATACTTTTCACTTCTAGTTAAATAGGAGATAAAAAGGTACCTCCTGGAGAAGTATAGCGTGGGTGATAATTTATACAAGATGCCTTCCAACAATTTCCAAGTTTTACCACCAATTTAATTTATGCAATCAAATGGCCACATTAATTCGTTAAAATACTTACAATTATTTAAAAGAAAGAAGTTGTTTTGCCTTCCTGATTTAACATTTTATAGGGTCAGACTCAAAGTTTAGCAAAAGAATGAAACTTTATTCTCACCACATAAATTTGCTTTCACTTTGCTAATATTCTCCAGGATATCTTTTAACGGCTTAGGCTGCTGATTTCTATTAAATAAACCCTGCAACTATATACCACTTTAAGGAGTGGGAAATTCTATATATAAAGCTAAATTGCATTATATCTAAAGGAATGTTTTAGCTGTTAAAATCGTTAAGAGAGTCCTATCTAGTAAATTAACAAAACTGTATTATATGCACTGACATTTGATCATTTTGTTTTTCCTTCTATGAAGAGGTCATGTATACTGACTTTACAAAAACCCTAGTGACTTAATATAGGGACATTTAGATACACTTAAAATTCTCTGCAATATATCACATTTATATAATGTATAAAATGATCACAATGAAATGTAGAATTTTTCTTATTACTCTGCAGGTTACATGACATGCAACTATATTTTTTGTACATACTATAATTCTAATATATAAATATTTGATACATATTTCCCTACAAATATTTTGTTTGTAAAGTATAAACACTTGAAAATAAGCATCCTATATATCTTGATAATAGAATTGCAAACAAGCAAAGAAAAATATGAAAAACACAAAACAAGCTTCCAAAAAGTTTCAAAATGTACAAGCAGTGAAGTTTAAATATTGATATAAATATATATATATATATATATATATATATATATCCTATTTTGAACAATACAATCAATGGCCAATTTATATATATATATATATATATATATATATTTATTTTTTTAACCATCTGTATTGTGCTGAACTGCAGATTGACAATAAAAAGCAGATCAAATAGATGTAGCACTAAGATTGTTGCTAATGTTATTGCTTGACTGTTTAATATTTTAAATAAAATATAGAATTTCTACCATGTGCAGGACATTGCAAATATTTCATTTAGGCTACCACTAACAATTTTCCTAAAATCAAATTTTGCAAGTATTATGACAAAGATATATTACTATACAAAAATAATATCCGATGACACTCTGGATGTAATAACACTTCAAACTAAGACGAAGACTTAGAATAAACTATTTAAGAGCCTTGTCTTGTTTAAAACAATATAACTAATGGGCGCAGAGAAAATATTGTTTTATTTCTACCTTAATATAGTTACTGAAAAGAAATGTGCTCAGATAAATACATTTCGTTTTTTAGTCTACTTCTTTGTAGTCCAGAAACTGTAATATCTGTGAAGCTAGGTCCTAAGGTCTTAAACCTGGCTAATTCTGAGCCATGATTAAATCACCACTTAAACTAAACCAGATTTTAGCCTGTCACCCTTGTGCAGATCAAACAAATGCAAGAGGCTAGAGGGAGAAAGCAGTGCTTTTTTGTAAATGAATAAACACTTTTTTCCAGGTAAGGGCCAAAGCAATAAAGAGGCAAAGCAAGTCATTTCCTATCAACAACATGTGCATTTTTATATGTAATCCTCTTTGTGTTGCTGTGACAGTAATTTACCACAAATGTGAGATATGGGCATATATTGTCAAAATGAATAATATTTAACAGGTTTTACAATCTGTTACAAAATATAATTTAGCAATAAGCTATTACAACATAAATGTACTTATTTGCTTTGTCCCTGTATAGGTCACTATACTATTTACAGTTTACTAGCCAAATAGGTTAAGTTCAGTGACTGAGCAGAAAGAGTCCCAACACTACTGATGTGGGCAAAGGTTTTTATTCTGTACTAGATTTTAAAAGTAAAATATTTATATTCACATAGAAATCTCAACATGGATGAAGCTCAGTTTTATGCATCTGATGGATCTCCTGAATTGGTTTGCATGTAAACTGCCATGTGTAAACATTCCATAAACTATTCCATATAAATAAATAAAAGGACCCTTGAAGTGAAGGTCCTACATTTTTGTGGGATTATAAATATGTGTTTAGCATACTTGCATGTATTTATAAAATAAAAAGATGTGTGCTCGATTTAATATTAGCAGCATAGATTCAGGGACTATAAGCGGGTTGGGTGTAGTGTTTGTGACCTGAGTGCTGAAAGCCAGAAGGTGGGGGGAATGATTGGGGGTTCAACAAGCCACCCTGTGTTGTTGGCCCAGGCATTAGATACACGTCTAGGAGCAGTGAACTGGATCTTCAAACAGAAACCTGACTACATTTCTGTCAATAGACTTTATTTGCAAAGTAACTTTTCTCTAAAAGCAAGTAGTAGTACTCTCTAGAAGAGATTCTGACTTAGCTCTTTAAAGGGTTGATCATTGAATTGAGGGATATTTTCTCCAATAGAGAGTAAGCTCCATTCCTTCTAGAAAAGGGCCCTCTGCATATTTTGTTCTCAAATGAGCTTGCATGGCCTATAATGCTTATAATACTTTTGGTGCATGCTTTTTGGTGCCCTCCTCAAGGAGAAAGTACCCCATTTGTAAAGTCTGAGAAGGCCAATAGTAAAAAGGTCTAAACATCTCTGTTAAAGGATGGGTGTATCGCAAAAACCATAGGGACAATGGTTGATAATATATCATAAGCAGTAAAACGCCAACCTGTTTCGTCCAGAATCTCTAAATCCTTTGGCAAATGGATTTCTGTCAATTTTCAAACGGGTTATCTAGACATTAAAACGAAATAATACAAAAGAACATTAGACAAGAATAATGTGTGGCAAAGCGAATAAAACTTATTTAAAACACCAAACAAAAATATAATATATAACTTACTATCAAGATTTAAAAATGCTGCTATTGATTTTTTAAACAACATGGTTCCGATTCAATGACAAGTCAGCAACTGGTCGAAATAGGCAGATGCCAAGGACCACCTTGATGAAGAAGTTCTGAAAAGTCCAAATTGCCGATTTGGACCAATCACAAAAGTAATTTTTGGTCAACTATGGCATTGCCTGAGCAGCCTCCAGACCAAAGGCAAAGTCCATTAGGGTACATTCACACATCTATAATCCGCTGCAGAAACTTTGCTGTGGATTTTCTGTAACAGAATTTCCACAGCAGATTATGTATGTGTAAACGTACCCTATTTATGAGATATAGTGTAATCTGAATTTTAAAAAGCATAAATAGATGCTAAGCATAAATATAATAGAAAATGCAAAGAAAGAAATATACATTTGCCAATATTTTATTTCACCATTTTGCCACTTTGCCTTTCATGGAATCCCCACTTGCATGTATCACACTTTACACTAAATAATAGATTTTTAGGAACTCATAATAAGTTCTTATACTATTGGAGCTATTTGCTGGAGTTCAAATAAAGAAGGGACCAGAGTAGACACTTGATACCAATGAAATACATATTTTATGCCCCTAAAATAAGTACAAATACATCACAATAATGGTGAATTATTCTATGAAGTAATCTATTTTTCTTCTTCCGATTTTATTTTTAAGGGGTACTCCGCTGGCTGGAAATTTTTTTTTATTTTAAATCAACTGATGCCAGAAAGGTAAACAGATTTGCAAATGACTCCTATTTTAAAATATTAACCCCTCCAGTACTAATAAGCTGGTGTATGCTCTAGAGGAAGTTCTTATCTGTTTGAATTTCTTTCTGTCTGACCACAGTGCTCTCTGCTGACACCTCTGTCCATGTCAGGAACTGCCTAGAGCAGGATAGGTTTACTATGGGGAATTGCTCCTACTCTGGACAGTTCCTAAAATAGACAGAAGTGTCAGCAGAGAGCACCGTGGTCAGACAGAAAGGAAATTCAAAAAGAAAATAACTTTTTGTGGGACATATAGCAGCTAATAGTACTGGAAGGATTAATATTTTTAAACAGAAGTCATTTACAAATCTGTTTAACTTTCTGGCACCAGTTGATTTAAAAAATCAAGTTACTTTATGGACAGAAGGAATAGCTGTATCTTGTAAGTCCATCTAATTGTCATTAAAATGCTAATGCTATTATTTATTGTTTAGGGGATGCAATAGGTCAGTACTATACCCTGGTTAACCACTATGGTATATTATTGCAAACAGATATGAAAAATGTTGCCATAGAGGGAGGAAAGATATTTTCGGCCTATGTAGTCTATGTAGCACAAGGAAACATTTTCATTCTATACTTGCCATTTTTACTTAATCTGCTCATATGTTTTAAAGAGGTGTGCTGGATTACTTTTTACATCTGGTAAAAGATTACTTCTACAAGAAAACTACTGCTAGTAATCTCTTCTTGTTGATTTATATCTGTCCTGAAAGGTTTTTTGGGGGGTTAGATCGAAGATAGATTAGAGTCTCCATCCAGATCTCTCTTATTTTAGTAAAACTAAAGAGCAGCTACAAATTGTATCTCTGGCTCTGCAGCAGGATTAACAATCCTCTGAAAAGTCATGAACAGTCTAGGCAATAGACCACTCTGCAGCCTGTATAAAAAAATGCAAAGCTTTAAAAAGCGAAAATCTTAATTTTTTCTGAAATGGGGCAGCAGTAAAACTGAGAGGCATAACTTTTTCTAGTTTTCTATCAAGAAACCTAAAATGTGTGATCGCTTGTATTTTGTGGGGTGAATTTTCATTGGCATCATTTTGAAGACTTATTGATTTCTTTTTTTGGGAGATGAGAAGGATAAGAAGATAGCAATTCTGGCATTGTCATTTTTCCACATCATTCATTCTGTGGGTAATTATAATTTTTTGGTTGTTAAAGTCATAACAGACAAAAAGATACTATGGATATTTTTACATTAAGTATTTTAAATAAAAAACAATGGTCATATATATATATATATATATATATATATATATATATATATATATACATATTTTAACCCCTTAATGACAATGGATGTAAATGTACGTCATGCTGCGGCGGACACCATGACGTACATTTACTCTATGGACATGACCACGTGCACCGGACCTTGCACCGGATGCTCGCATCATGCACGGCAGGTTCCGGCTGCTATCAGAAGCCAGGGACCAGCCGGTAATGGCGGACATCAGCAATCGCTCTGATGTCTGCAGTTAACCCCTCAGATGCCGTGCTCAATACAGGTCATGGCAGCTGTGGCAGTGCAGCACTTAAAATGCTGCGTGGATCTGATCATCCAGCATGGCGGCCAGAGGTCCCCTCACCTGCCTCTGGCCATCTTCAGAGGTCTTCTGCTTTCGCCTGAGATCGAGCAGACCAGAGCAGAAGATCACCAGTAACAAAAATCAGTGCTATGCCCTATGCATAGCACTGAACAGTATAAGCAATCAAATGATTGCTATAAATAGTCCCCTATAGGGACATAAAAAGTGTAAAAAGAAATGTAAAAAGAAAAGTAAAAAAATGTAAAAAAAATTAATAAATAAAAAGTAAAACAATGTGAAAGATCCCCTCCCCCAATAAAAATGTAAATTGTCCCCTTTTCCAATTTTACCCCCAAAAAGGGTAAAAAAAAATAATTAATAAACATATTTGGTATTTCCGCGTGCATAAAAGTATCAAAATATAATGTTTATTATCCCATACGGTGAACGGCGTAAACGTTGCTGCTTTTTTGTCACATTTTATGCAAAAAAATTAGTAAAGAGTTATTAAAAAATAAAATATAAGCAAAAGTGGTACCAATAAAAACTACAGATCACTGCACAAAAAATGAGCCCTTACACCACCCGGTATACAGAAAAATTAAAAAGTTATAGGTGGTCAAAATGACCCACAGAATAAAGAAAACATGTCATTTCCACAGTTCAAGTGTACAGCATGAAAAAAAACTTCCAAAATTTGCTAAATTGTGGTTTTCTTTTCAATTTCCCCACATAAATAATATTATTTTGGTTGTGCCATACATTTTATGGTAAAATGAGTGATGTCATGACAAAGTCAAATTGGTGATGCAAAAAACAAGCCCTATGGATGAAAATATAAGAGTTATGATTTTTAGAAGGCGAGAAGGAAAAAACAAAAATGCAAAAATGTAATTGGCCTGGTCCTTAACTCCTTAAGGACCATGGGTTTTTCCGTTTTTGCACTTTCGTTTTTTCCTCATCACCTTCTAAAAATCATAATCCTTTCAATTTTGCACCTACAGACCCATATGATGGCTTATTTTTTGTGCCACAAATTGTACTTTGTAATGAATTCAATCATTTCAATACAAAACGGCAAACCCAGAAAAAAAATATTTGTGTGGCAAAATTGAAAAAAACAAAACAAAACACAATTTTGTAAGTTTTGGGAGCTTGCAGTGCACTTTTCGTAAAAATGATACTATATATTTATTCTGTAGGTCTATACAATTAAAATGATACCCTACTTATATAGGTTTAATTTTGTCTTACTTCCGGAAAGAAAATCATAACTAAATTAATGAAAATTAGTATGTTTAAAATTGTCATTTCTGACCCCTATAACTTTTTTATTTTTCCCTATACGGGATGGTATGAGGGCTCATTTTTTGCGCCGTGATCTGAAGTTTTTATCAGTATCATTTTTGTTTTGATCTGACTTTTCAATCGCTTTTTATTCTTTTTTTTTAATGGTATAAAAAGTGACCAAAAATTTTATAGCCCCCAGTGTTAACTGGCTCCCGAAAGTAAAACAGATTTGTAAATTACTTCTATTGAAAAACCTTAATCCAATAACGAGTAGAAGAGGTTTGCTATGGGGATTTCCTTCTACTCTGGACAGTTCTGAGACAGGTGTCATCAGAGAGCACTTAGACAGAAAAGAACAACTCAACTTCAGCAGCTCATAAGTACTGAACGGGTTAAGATTTTTAATAGAAGTAATATACAAATCTGTTTAACTTTCTTGAGCCAGTTGATATATATATAAAGTTTTTTCCTGGATAACCTCTTTAAAAAAGCATTGTTTTCCACCAAAGTACCCCTTTAAGGATCAGAAAAATAGAAACATCATGTTACATCAGGTGCCACATAATGGAGATATTCTCCCCAAAAAATATTATTTATTGGAGAAAAGACCTCCAAAACATAGTGCTATAAAAAAGAACCACATTGCAGCACATGAACCATGGCATGAAGTGCCAGACAAATAGCATGTTTGACATATTTGTATAAATTTGTGTAAAAACATTGGGGAAGATTTATCAAAACCTGTCCAGAGGAAAAGTTGCTGAGTTGTCCATAGCAACCAATCAGATTGCTTCTTCATTTTTCATTTTTCAAAATACCTGTGAAAAATTAAAGAAGTGATCTGATTGGTTGCTATGGGCAACTTTTTCTCTGGTCAGGTTTTGTTAAATCTCTCCCATTGAGCATTTGAAGTAAAGGTTGAATTCCCAGGGGTATATTAGTGCACATAACTATTGTTGTACATGATTTGTACTACGTACAATGAAGAAGCATCAGAGAAAAGAATGCGTACCTGTTGGTTCTGGTATGCAGTCACTGTGGTAAATATTGTTTCCGGGAATGTGAAAGCTTTCTCGCCCTCTCCTACTGGAATTGGTTTTACTGGAGATAGTTCATCACCGCAATCTTTCCGAATCACATGGACACGTGGCTGATATTTGTGCATGGAATGAAGAATAATCTGGGGGAGAAATGCATCATTTAGTTATTTAAAGTGAAAAACTTTAATTATGTTTTTCCTTTACATATACTTTCCCAGTGATGTATGGTCATTGATGTAATGAGGTGATTAAATGGAAATTATTCATCTTAAATGAATGTCATGTTTAAGTCTTCAATAAGATTTCATTCAGTCTGAATTCCTTTCTGATCCTAATTATTCACAGTTGAATGGCCATGAAAACTATGTTTGAAACAGTGGTTTGGTTTTCATCCTTCAACTTCAAAAGCTAATATTAGCTTATTGTAATATTGATGACTTCAAAATCGTGTTGGAAGGCATGAATAATTAAGAACAAACTTTGAGGGAAATGGTACTTTGACCCGTCCCATACCCTGTTTATGGAGTTGCAGATGCTTCTTAACTTTCATAGAAACATTATGAGCATTGGCTTATAAAAATAGAAAGGATTGTCACTCGTTTCAAGTTAAAAGAACATAGAAAAGATTAAAGCAACCCAATTTGGTACATTAAAGAGGTTATATGAAAATAATTCTATAATATACCCTTTTCTTTAATGACCTAATATAATTTCATGTGTTATTTCTGTCCTTATAGGAGTATTCCAGCTTTGGAAATATTCACGTGGCAATCCAGTGCCAAAGCTCAGTAGGTGCCCCGGTCTCTATTTCTTAGTAACCGACACATGACTGCCTCAGCCAATCAGTAGCCTCAGCAGTTCCATGTCATACTACTTGAATCACTGCTTAGGGATGGAAGCCATGATTCTAGTAGGATGACATGTGACCCCTGAGGCCACTGATTGCCAGCAACCACTAGTAAACAAAGACCTGTTGCCTCACCATTGTGAGATCTTACAGGTGAATAGAGGTGTCTTTTTTCAGCTATTTTATGTCATTATATATATATATATATATATATATATATATATATATATATATATATATATAAAATGAGAGAGAGAGAGAGAGAAGTGTCCAAATAAATATGACTGTGTGCACCAACCCTGAGTACAACTTGCAAAGGATTCATGACTACAAATGCTACTTTACATGTTATCTTGGAGAAGAATAAATCTATTAAACTTGAGGAGTCAAATTCATAAGTGAGAAAATCTAATATTCATACAAATCTTATCCCGACATTAAAGGAACAAATGTATTTTATAACATTTTACATTTAACAATTACCACTGTACAGCAGATCATCTCACTGTAATCCTATAATCTATTATATTACACAAATGTAACCTAATGGTAATTTAATTAGACATGGAGTTAACAGCTAACATCTGTTTGACTTTATTACTTTTTTAAATTGAATTAAAATATTTAACACTGAAACCAAGGAAAGTAAATATTTCACTATTACTAACATTAAATACATATAATATCAATAGGAGTACAATCATTTCTCTCTCATTCCCAACATATATGAAGTTAATGAAAGTAAATATTTCACTATTACTAACATTAAATACATATAAAATCAATCGGAGTACAATCATTTCTCTCTCATTCCCAACATATATGAAGTTAATGAAAGTAAATATTTAACTAATAACACTTCAAATTATATCAACAAGAGTATATGTATTTTTAATTGACATATACACTGCTCAAAAAAATAAAGGGAACACTTAAACAACACAATGTAACTCCCAGTCACTGACACTTCTGTGAAATCACACTGTCCACTCAGGAACCAACACTGATTGACAATCAATTTCACATGCTGTTGTGGTTCTGCAGGTGGTGACCAAAAACCACTTTTCAGTTCCTGTGCTTCCTGGCTAATGTTTTGGTCACTTTTGAATGCTGGCGGTGCTTTCACTCTACTGGTAGCATGAGACAGAGTCTACAACCTACACAAGTGGCTCAGGTAGCACAGTTCATCCAGGATGGCACATCAATGCGAGCTGTGGCAAGAAGGTTTGCTGTGTCTGTCAGCGTAGTGTCCAGAGCATGGAAGAACTATCAGGAGACAAGCCAGTACATCAGAAAATGTGGGGGAGGTTGTAGGAGGGCAACAAGTTAGCAGCAGGACCGCTACCTCCGCCTTTGTGCAAGGAGGAGCAGAAGGAGCACCGCCAGAGCCCTGCAAAATGACCTCCAGCCGGCCACAAATGTGCATGTGTCTACTCAAACGGTCAGAAACAGACTCCATGAGGGTGGTATGAGGGCCCGACGTGGGGGTTGTGCTTACAGCCCAACACCGTGCAGGACGTTTGGCATTTGCCAGAGAACACCAAGATTGGCAAATTCACCACTGGCGCCCTGTGCTCTTCACAGATGAAAGCAGGTTCACACTAAGCACATGTGACAGACATGACAGAGTCTGGAGACGCCGTGGAGAACGTTCTGCTGCCTGCAACATCCTCTGGCATGATCGGTTTGGCGGTGGCTCAGTAATGGTGTGGGGTGGCATTTCTTTGGGGGAGGGGGCTGCACAGTCCTCCATGTGCTTGCCAAAGGTAGCCTGACTGCCATTAGGTACCGAGATGAGATCCTCAGACCCCTTGTGAGACCATATGCTGGTATGGTTGGCCTTGGGTTCCTCCTAATGCAAGACAATGCTAGACTTCATGTGGCTGGAGTGTGTCATCAGTCCCTGCAAGAGGAAGGTATTGATGCTATGGACTGGCCGCCCGTTCCCCAGACCTGAATTTGATTGAGCACACCTGGGAGATCATGTCTCGCTCCATCCACCAACACCACGTTGCACCACAGACTGTTCAGGATTTGGCAGATGTATGACATGAACTGAGGGGCATCCCTCAGGAGACCATCCTCCACCTTATCAGGAGCATGCCCAGGCATTGTAGGGAGGTCATACGGGCACGTGGAGGCCACGCACACTACTGAGCCTCATTTTGACTTGTTTTAAGGACATTACATCAAAGTTGGATCAGCATGTAGTGTGGTTTTCCACTTTGATTTTGAGTGTGACTCCATATCCAGACCTCCATGGGTTGATAAATTTGATTTCCATTGATAATTTTTGTGTGATTTTGTTGTAAGCACATACAACTATGTAAAGACGAAAGTATTTCATACCATTAGTTCATTAATTCATATCTACTATTTGTTATCTTAGTGTTCCCTTTATTTTTTGAGTAGTGTAGTTTAATATACATTTAATAAGAAAACTAAAATCATAATTAAACAATCCCTAAAGTAATTTATTCAAAACAGTTTTTTGAAAAGTAAAGTAAAATAAAATCTATAAATATGGAGAAACGTAATTGTCCAGTGCATGCTAATAAATACTTCCATATAACAAAAATAGAGCAAAGAAATATATAACAACCAAAATTGGTTTCAATAACTTGTTTTGTAACCATTTTATATATGACACAACCGTGTTTGCCCACTCTTATAAATAACTAAAAGAACATTAAAAGGAAGAAAATAGAAAATACTCGTGAAGTCTCATCGTTACAGTATATTGCCACATAACATAAACACATAGCACCATATGGATGTCCCCTATTTCAGAATGACTGTTGTCATTACTCAGAAATAACCAACAAGGATCCCAGTTGCTGGTCATAAATCCTTCTAGATCAGTTTTAAGAGTCGCTGAGTTGAGTGTCACCCTTGACATGATGGTGGCAATTTCTCTACTGTAATGTGATGCCTCAAGGAATCCTGGCAGATTTCTCTTAGAAGCAATGAGAAGACCAAATTGAGTCACCTTCAACAATGTAAGAACACAAATCAATGATATTGATGGATGCTAACTGAAAATGTAAAGTATGTGTAGTTATTGTAATCTGGCATCCATGGAAGGCCACTTAGGAGTTCAAGTAGAAGTATGATATTAAATAAGTTTCTCTTTTTGTATGGTTGTGGCCATGACTGGCCACCTTTTATTTCTTGCTCTTTAGTAGAGCTACTTATGGCTGAAATAGTCTTTCTGCTCAAATCCCTTTTTGCTTTATAGCTACAGTTTAAAGGGGTACTCCGGTGATAAACATTTTTTTTTTTTAATGAACTGGTGCCAGAAATTTTAACAGTTTGTAAATTGCTTCTATTTAAAAATCTTAATCCTTCCAGTACTTATCAGCTGCTGGATACTACAGAGAAAGTTCTGTTCTTTTTGACTTTCTTTTCTGTCTGTCCACAGTGCTCTCTGCTGACACCTCTGTCCATGTCAGGAACTGTCCAGAGCAGAAGCAAATCCCCAGAGCAAACCTCTCCTGCTCTGGACAGTTCCTGACATGGACAGAGGTGTCAGCAGAGAGAACTGTGGACAAACAGAAAAGAAATTCAAAAAGAAAAGAACTTCCTCTGTCGTATACATCAGTTAATAAGTACTGGAAGGATTAAGATTTTTAAATAGAAGTAATTTACAAATCTAATATAGATAATGTGGAGAGGCTCCTGTCTGTCTGACCATCACTGAAGACCTGAGCAATCCAACAAACACCTATACCTAAGGTGTAAAAATAGGGAAAATATGTTAAAAGAAAAATGGGGCTCAAGGTTAAAGATATTTGGTTTAAAATAATAGTTAATATTTATTAATATGCAATGATAATACATTAAATGGGGAATATACAGGGCCCTTGTACCCCCCTAAATAATATTAAATAATACAAAATAAATATAATAAAAATCAACAATAAATGTAACAACTGTAAAATATTCTGCAACTTGAGCCTGTAATATCAATATAGCAGTCTAATGATCAATATGTTCATTCAATCTTTCCTGCTCTCAAAGATCTTCAATTTAAGGCAGATACAATGTAGCAGCAACAGCTACACAGTTAATTCATTCATCAATTGATGTAGTTACACAATGTATCCTTCCAGACAGTGATGTATCAATCCAGCAGAAGCAGAGTAGCAAACTCAATAGACAGTAACAAGTTCAATTGACAGTCAATCAAGATCACTCCTTGTGAATCTCTGTGCATATTACACATTAAAAAGTCATATTAAATTAGCCAGGTTGCAAATATGCTCCATGAAATGCTCACCGCTCCCAGGGTACCAAGGGCAATCTGTGGTACCCTGGGAGCCGTGAGCATTTCATGGAGCATATTTGCAACCTGGCTAATTTAATATGACTTTTTAATGTGTAATATGCACAGAGATTCACAAGGAGTGATCTTGATTGACTGTCAATTGAACTTGTTACTGTCTATTGAGTTTGCTACTCTGCATCTGCTGGATTGATACATCACTGTCTGGAAGGATACATTGTGTAACTACATCAATTGATGAATGTACATTGATTTTCTATTCATTGGATTGGCCAGCGATGTTTGATCGGCGTAGTGTTGACACCCATCACATTCACCAATCAGCTGTTCGGCAGAGCTAGGTTCCAGCACATATACAATAAATGGCCAGATGCTTTAGCACCATACATTGTGTAGTGGTGGAGCCAGGGTATTGCAGTTTAGCTTTCACTAAAATGAAAGGATAGCTGTGCTGCAATAACCAACCCAGCACCACCACTCCACAATGAACTGCGCCGAGGCTTCATACCCTTTATTGTGTATGTGCCAGAGCCACAGCTATGCTACACAGCTATCATATGGATATGCTTTCAATGTAAAATACCTGGAAAATCCCTTTCAATTTCTAAAGTGCCTCATAAAAAGTATAAATGACTTTCTATGGTTAGTAAAGCCTATTTAAAGAGGTACATTTAATAGTTCACTGACTGACCAACACCATGGCAGTACACCACTGTGGAATAGAACTAGAAAAATTGCCATGACTCCACTAATAAGTCTCCCCAACTTATAATTATTATTATCACAATATATGATGATATACATCACAATACTCAGACCAGCGTTACACAAAACAGATGATGGGATTCTACCAATCTTCCTAGATTAAAGTTTTAAGTCCCTTTTACTTGTGGTTTAAGTCAGTATTATGTATTAATATTTGTAAGCTAAAATAGAAGAAGAATTTCTGTCAAAATTGTTTAAATTCTGAAGAAAAATCTGTATGACAGTTAATTCTGTCTATATATGCATACACATGCAGGTATCCTGGGGATGTGCTATTGACTATTTTAGTGTACTTCCCCTAGTATATATTTTTGTAATGTAATAATAACTAGAAACATTTATTTGGTAGAAATTTAACAATACAGGAAAATAGAACATACAAGAGAAGTCTAAAGACATCTCTTCATGCAGGTCTAAAACATTCCTTAATGGGTCTTTCCCTACTATCACTTTGCCCCCTTTTGAGACCTCCAGGTCTTGGACATTCCAAAAGTGCCATATTTTGCTCTGTGCACATTCAGAGATTAGTTGGTGACGGGTTTATCCACCTGTATGTACAGTAACCTCCCTTATTTATAAAACATGGCTGGATCATTGTATCAATGAAGCATTTTCTACCTTTTGTCTCAACCCGATTCCACATAATCTGTAAGCTCTACGAGCAGGGCCTCTACCCCTCTGATTTGAATATTTAGTGTGTAATATTGGTAATATTGTAATGTCTGATAGTTGTCTTTATTTGTACTCACATAATTTTAAATGGCTGTAGAATATGTTACCACAATTTAAATAAATATTATTACTACGTAAAAAAAAAGTAGTCCAGTTTGTTAATGACTATGAAAACAGCCAAAGCAGGCTGTATCTTCAGACTGGGGTATTGCTTGGTTTCAATTTATAATGGTATTTAATCAAGTTCCTGTCGTAGAAATATTGTAGTCATAAAATTTATATAGTACAACTTAATACTAGTTCAGCTAAAATTAGTGTTTATGTCAGTCTTTATAGGACAAAAGTAGAATAAAGTTATTAGACACTATGAACCAATTTATATATCATCTGTACTAGAGGCTTCCTCCATATTTTACCTCTAATATCAACGGCATGACATTTTATCCTAAAATGGGGCTTGGTTGAATAGCCAATAAAAGCTGTCATCAGGTGTAAACATATTCAAAGCATTATATTCACCTAAATAACGAAAGACAATTATGATAGAGTTCCCTGCTCTTCATGTTAGGTCCCACAACATTTTAATACATTTGTTGTAGATCTATGGCCATCACAATTAAAAAAAAATGAAAATGTTGGTAGATGACTCCACCAGACAACTTCAGAACATCCAGTCACCACCAATATGATGAAGGCATTCCCCCTCTTAAAATAGATGCACTTACATGAAAACCTATATTAAAGGGGTACTCTGGTGAAAACCTTTTTTCTTTTAAATCAACTGGTGGCAGAAAGTTAAACATATTTGTAAATTAATGGAAACCTATAGCTTATGCCTCTAGGACCTCACCAATGGTGCATAATGGTGTGGGCAAAGATAGATATAACAGCGTTTGCTCAGAAATAGTTTTTTAATTCAGAATATAAAATATATATAAATAAGTAAAACAATAACAAAATATCACATTACACTGGCACTATCTGATGAAAATCTCACTGGGCCCTAGTGAGATATCCAAAATATAAAAAAGATATGTGAATAAATTAATATTCTAATAAGTCCATAAGTCTGCAGATAAAAAACAAAAATAAAATAAATCCGCAAAAGGTGTGAATAGATTTTTGGGTTTATGGCAAAATAATTGTAACATAAAGTCCATAAAAGAAATAAAATAAATAAATAGTTAATGAATGGATGATACAGAGTATCTCTCACCACTGTTTCTGGCTTGATGAATTGTGATAGATGAGTCGCAGCCTTGTGTTCCTCATGTGCCCCAATAGATGGAGGGGGGCACAAGTTGGTATGTCTCCCTTAGCAGCCCCGTTGGCAGGGGGGCGCAAATAGATGTTGCGTACCGTGAGCTCCGATAGCGGAGGAGCATGCAGCAACTTCAGCGCTGGTGACCTCGTTCGCTGGCTGACTTAGCACAGATGGCACTAGTCTGGCACTCCGACAGGAGTGTCAGTCGGCTCGGATGCGACAACGGGTCTGGCGATGGTGGTACGCCGGGAGCAATGGAAGATCCGGGATTGGCGTCCCACGTGGAAGCAGGAGATGAGGCTATGCGATGCTACAATTATTTTGCCATAAACCCAAAAATCTATCCACACCTTTTGCGGATTTATTTTATTTTTGTTTTTTATCTGCAGACTTATGGACTTATTAGAATATTAATTTATTCACATATCTTTTTTATATTTTGGATATCTCACTAGGGCCCAGTGAGATTTTCATCAGATAGTGCCAGTGTAATGTGATATTTTGTTATTGTTTTAATTTATATATATTTTACATTCTAATTAAAAAACTATTTCTGAGCAAACGCTGTTATATCTATCTTTGCCCACACCATTATGCACCATTGGTGAGGTCCTGGAGGCATAAGCTATAGGTTTCCATTATTTTTCATTATTGTTGCCGGTGGGGTCCGGCTTTAGCTTTAACTGCCTCGGTCCTTCTGTTGTGAGCTGCACCTTATTTTTAAGTTTTTATATTTGTAAATTACTTCTATTAAAAAATCTTAATCCTTCCTGTACTTATTAGCTGCTGAATACTACAGAGGAAATTCTTTTCTTTTTGGAATGCTCTCTGATGACATCACGAGCACAGTTCTCTCTGCTGACGTTATTATAATAATAATAATGCTTTATTTATTGTTGTCCTTAGTGGGATTTGAACCCAAGTCCCCAGCTCTGCAAAGCAGCAGTGCTAACCACTGAGCCACCATGCTGCAATTAGCATACATCTGCTATGCATCTGCTATGCATGGTTGCTAAAATGGACAGACATGTCAGCGGAGAGCACTGTGCTCGTGATGTCATCAGTGTTCCAAAAAGAAAGGAATTTCCTCTGTAGCATTCAGCAGCTAATAAGTACTGGAAGGATTACGATTTTTTTATAGAAGTAATTTACAAATATGTTTAACTTTCTGCCACCAGTTGATTTAAAAGAAAAAAGGTTTTCACCGGAGTACCCCTTTAAGTCTCTCCATGTACTGGTAAACATATAAAGCAAACATCAGCTCACAATTCTTGGAAACATGTAGCATTGACCTCGAAGCAAGTGAAACACCAGTCAGGCTGACTCTCAATGCCTAAACCAGATAGAAACAAAGAAGTCCCAGGCTCTAAATTTCTAAAACTAGAAATCTTTTTTCTTAAAGGGGTATTCCAGGCAAAACCTTTTTTTATATAAATCAACTGGCTCCGGAAAGTTAAACAGATTTGTAAATTACTTCTATTACAAAATCTTAATCCTTCCAATAGTTATTAGCTTCTAAAGTTTTCTGTCTAACTGCTCAATGATGATGTCACGTCCCGGGAGCTGTGCATGATGGGAGAATATCCCCATAGGAACTGCAAAGCTCCTGGGACGTGAGTCATCAGAGACCAGTTAGACAGAAAACAACAACTCAACTTCAGAAGCTAATAACTATTGGAAGGATTAAGATTTTTTTAATAGAAGTAATTTACAAATCTGTTTAACTTTCCGGAGCCAGTTGATATATTAAAAAAAAGTTTTGGCCTGGAATACCCCTTTAATAGGTAAAACACTGTACAGGAGTGGACTATAAAAATGCAAATGAAAAGCCAACATATTTCAAACTTTACAGTTCTTATTCATTGCATGCTATGAAGAAAACTGTGCAGTTTAGATGGTATCAGTATTTCACTTGCATTGCTATAGTCTATAATCCATACATTGTTTTTAAGGAGTGCCCCATGCCGGAACACTTATCCCCTGTCCAAAGAATCTGATTAGAGATGAGCGAACTTACAGTAAATTCGATTCGTCACGAACTTCTCGGCTCGGCAGTTGATGTCTTTTCCTGCATAAATGAGTTCAGCTTTCAGGTGCTCCCGTGGGCTGGAAAAGGTGGATACAGTCCTAGGAGACTCTTTCCTAGGAATGCATCCACCTTTTCCAGCCCACCGGAGCACCTGAAGGCTGAACTAATTTATGCAGGAAAAGCATCAACTGCCGAGCCGAGAAGTTCGCGACGAATCGAATTTACTGTAAGTTCGCTCATCTCTAGATCTGATTGTGGGGGGTCCAACCACTGGAACACCCTGCAATCTCCTGCATGGCACCCTGGCTCTCTCTAGGAATGGAGCGTGTCAACCTCTGCATAATGTGGTGGCTGACACTCCCCTCTATGTATCTCTATTGGACTCCCGTATAGATACATGGAAAGGGCGTGTGGGACACAGCTTTGTGGAGGGGTCGACATGCTCAATTCCTAGGGACTGCCATGGTGCCATGCAGGAGATCGTGGGGGTCCCAGTGGTCGGGTTCCAGTGGTCGGGTCCCAGCGGGTGGATTACCCTCGATCAGACGCTTTTTCCCTATCCTTTAACTATGAAACTGTGACGTTTTCAAATGTTATTCATTTGGAACTGGGGACCACTTCTCTGTTTCTACCGCTTCATGTACTGCCATATAGTGCCTTTGCAAAGCTCTGGGGATTCTCCCCCAGAAGTAACACACATCATGAAAATAACATGTCTCCAAATTCTATAGGTCCTGCACTGTGGCTTTGTACAATCCTGCAATACAGTTGGGGGGGGGGGGGGATGAGCCCTGAATATAATTTTACATGTAATTTATGGGCATATACAGTGATCCCTCAACTTACAATGGTCTCAACATACAATAGTTTCAACATACAATGGTCTTTTCTGGTTGTAACCAGACTCATCATACAATACTACAGATAGTCCAGATCTGTGAAACGTGTCAATGGCTGGAAGAACTGACCTATCAGAATTGGCATTTTACTGGTAAATCACCTGTATTACTGAAGCGTATGCACTGACTGGTGTCTGGTAGCGCCCCCGACAGTACAGGGAGGTATAATTATTACATGTTCTGTATACTTTACCTGTACCAGGTTTACCTGCTCCTTTGGACACCAGGTGAGGGCGACTCCATGTTACTTTTTTAGGACATTACATGTACTGTACAGGACCCTAAAGAAGCTCCTGTCCTCTACATAGACCAGTGTTTTCCAAGCAGGGAGCCTCCAGCTGTTGCAAAACTACAACTCCCAGCATGCCCGGACAGCCTTTGTCTGTCCGGGCATGCTGGGAGTTGTAGTTTTGCAACAGCTGGAGGCACCCTAGTTGGGAAACACTGACATAGACAGCGATTTACAGCTCACAGCAGATCTTTATTACTTTTATATGTAAGGATTTGCTTTATCTATATTAGTTATCTACTTATTTTTCTTTAATCCTCCCTTTTTCCTATTTTCGAATGACATTTTGGTGCCTTTAGAAGCAATTACCAGGTTTCCATAGAGTTATGATCTCAACATACAATGGTTTCAACTTACAATGGTCGTCCTGGAACCAATTAATATTGTAACTTGAGGGATTACTGTACCATATTTTAGAGCAACAAGAATAGACTATTGCAAACAAGGGCAAAATCTGAGGCTCCTAAACTCCAGTGCAAAATCAACAGCGTTCCTCAACTATTATGCATCATTTATAATGCAGGTCTCCTCCTATATGGCAGAAGGACCTTTGAGCCTCACAACACTATATTACAGTATGTATTTGGTTAGTGCAAACTGACGTATCCCCGAAAAAAGTACAAGACCCTAACAATGATCTGTCATGCTCAGGTTTTTTTTTAACAAAAACATGCTGAAAAAAGTTAGTGAGCCATAAAACTGCTGAAATGTAACTTTATATCAAATCCATATTATTGTCCAGAGCTATAACAATCTATCAAATTCTGCATGGGCCTCTGTTATCAACTAACAAAAAAAAATAGCTCTGTTGCCCATAGCAACCAATCACAGCACAGCTTTCTTGTTTTAAGTAGAAAAGAAATAAAATCTGCTTAGTGATATATTCACACTGCAATGTCACATAGCAATCCTACACTATAAAGCTGTCCTAGCCAGAAAAAATTAATAAAAAATAATAAATACCGAAAAACAGTCAACATCTATATATTAATGTGCTGCACTTATACATTTTCTACATTATAGAAACAAATAATAATTACAAGAGCCAAAATAGAACAGATTGTAAGCAGATACCCATTAGTTTTCGTATTGGCAAATCTAGTAAATACATCTTGGATTCATTTACACAGTTATAAAAATAAGCCCGAAGAGCATTTAAATGTGTATTTATATTTTCCTAAACTCTTTTATGGAATCTTGTAATTTCTTACAATGGAGAAAATAAAATAATGCATGAAATATGGAAAATTAGCATTTTTTTTTTATGATGAGCGCTGGTTAGCCATTAATAAGTTGTAAATGCGTTTTCCCACCAGTTAGCATCCAAGAGCACAATGGGGGGCATTTACTTATTAATTTGCGCCTGTAAATATGAGTAAATTAGATGTTTAGGCTGGTGTATGTTTGCTCGGAAGATTTGTAATAGGACTTTCGCTTGCGTCATTTGCGCAATGTACATCATGAGCCTCCTGTGAAGTAGGCGTGGCTTTATAGATGCAGGCATGTTCACCTGATTTATCATTGGTGTTTTCAAGTAACAAATAATTGATCATGTCCTACTCTACCATTGGGCACCCATATCTCACTACGCTGTGTTAACTTTTTAAAAGGCCACTTTACATGTCACTTTTAATTTTCATAAGTTTATTACCAGGCGTTAGACTAATATTAAAGTAGATCCATTAGCCAAACAAAATTGTGCAAACATTGTGCAAATCTTCACAACAAACCCCCCAAATATGAGGTTTCCCCCAACGTTTCCTCCACTACTTCTCAACAGGGGAGCACGTTGGCTCAGTGGTCAGCACGTTTGCTCAGTGGTCAACATATTGGCTCAGTAGTCAGCACGTTAGCTCAGTGGTTAGCACATTGGCTCAGTGGTCAGCACGTTGGCTCAGTGGTTAGTACATTGGCTCAGTGGTCAGCACGTTGGCTCAGTGGTTAACACATTGGCTCAGTGGTCAGCACGTTGGCTCAGTGGTTAGCACGTTGGCTCAGTGGTCAGCACATTGGCTCAGTGGTCAGCACATTGGCTCAGTGGTAAGCACATTGGCTCAGTAGTCAGCACATTGGCTCAGTGGTCAGTGTGTTGGCTTAGTGGTCAGCACATTGGCTCAGTGGTCAGCATGTTGGCTCAGTGGTTAGCACATTGGCTCAGTGGTTAACACATTGGCTCAGTGGTTAGCACATTGGCTCAGTGGTCAGCACATTGGCTCAGTGGTCAGCACGTTGGCTCAGTGGTAAGCACATTGGCTCAGTGGTCAGCACATTGGCTCAGTAGTCAGCACATTGGCTCAGTGGTCAGCACGTTGGCTCAGTGGTCAGCACATTGGCTCAGTGGTCAGCACGTTGGCTCAGTAGTCAGCACATTGGCTCAGTGGTCAGCAAGTTGGCTCAGTAGTCAGCACATTGGCTCAGTGGTCAGCACGTTGGCTCAGTGGTCAGCACATTGGCTCAGTGGTCAGCACGTTGGCTCAGTGGTTAGCACGTTGGCTCAGTGGTCAGCACATTGGCTCAGTGGTCAGCACATTGGTTCAGTGGTCAGCACATTGGCTCAGTGGTCAGCACATTGGCTCAGTGGTCAGTATGTTGGCTTATTGGTTAGCACTGGTGCCTTGCAGCACTGGGGTCCTGGGTTAAAAATCTGACCAAGGACAACAACTGCAAAGAGTTTGTATGTTCTCTGTGTTTTGTTTTTTGTTTGTGTGGGTTTCCTCTAACACTTCAAAACATACTGGTTTAGAGTATAAGCCCCAATCTATATAAATAAAGAATTATTATTATTAACTGTCCCCATTAGTTATAATGCTGTATATAGAATTGCTCTGAAAATAGGTTTAGATTGTGAGCCCCAGTATGTATAAATAAAGAATTATTATTATTATTGTTATTATTATTATAATTATTATTAACTGTCCCCAATAGCTCTAATGCTGTATATAGAATTGCTCTGAGAACCAATGCACTATTCTTCCAATACTGATACTCACATGGCCTTGGTCATCCAGCTCATTGTTCGTAAGTTTTAATTTATCAAAACTTATAACTTGTCTCATCCAGGTCTCTCCAGATGCTGGGGAATCCGGGTGGATATAGACTCGTGGAGGAACAGGAGAGTCTGCATTGCCAGCAACCATCCACTTGGAACTGTGGTAAACATAGCTGAAGGAATATATAAGAAAATGTGTTTATCTCATGATAATACTGATATTACAATTACTCACAATATTACATTTAAACTCTGCTGACAACTGTGTCATCAATTCCGTATTCCTGTTCCGTCATATGAGAAAGAAACAAAAATGAAAGATGACAAAATTGTCAAGTTCTCTTGTGGAATTCGTCATTTTGAGGGGAATAATAGCACTGCATGCCGTCAAAAATCATGGAGTCTGCAACAGAGCACCAAACTATGGTTAATGCTATCTAAATAAGGACAACTGGAAAGGTCACTTGCACATCATGTTCAGAAAAAATATTTTCCTAGATACATTTTAAGAATGTCTCTCCTTTTCCTTGTGCCAAAACCTGATCATAATGTGCAAGAGCCCAATAATCTGTGCATAATGGGTTGGACTAACAGTTTTTGTGTAATATGTCCTGTATCACATTTGATTTCAATTGAATTTTTTGTGAGTAGAGTATGTACATATTCTAAACATATACATATATATATATATATATATATATATATATATACATATTGTAAATAGATTTAATATTTTTTTATTTAACCACTCCTTCACATAGAAAGACCCTGACCACACCACATCAGGTAGTAACAACTAGTCATGACAGAGCAGATATAAAATGCTAACTAATGTACTTATGTAATGACATCAGTTTGATCTCCATATTAATGAGGCCCCTTTCACTTCCCTCCTTTGAATAATTTTTTTTTTTTTTTTTTTTTTTGCTATTTCAAAAGTAAGATGTGAAAGGAGATGAGATCGGCCAATTTATCCACTATGAACAGCCAAAGGTAAAAAAATAAAAAATGAATAATGAAATAAAGAAAAAGAATCAAACTGGAAAGCTTGGATGCATAGAATCTACATTCATAACAAAAGCATAATGTAAAAATGTTTGGTGCACGTCTCTGTCTCTGTCCATACTCTGCCTCTGTTGCCCTTACTCCATTGAACTCAATATGAAAAAAAAAATTGGAAACAGCAAATATTTCTGCAAACAATTTAGATGTCCATGGAATATAGATCACACACATGAAAAGTCAATCACAACTGCAGAATATTTTAAATCCTGTTGAAATGAATGGGATTTGGGAAAATATCTCTTTTTCCATTTTATTAACTAAAACATGTACAGAAAAAAAAAACTTAAATAGAAAGCCTGGCATGAACATGGTCTTAGGATGGAAACACAGCTTTTTTAGCCAAACACAGAAAGGTATATAAATAGAGCAGTACTTTCCTATATATTATTTTCTATTGGGTCCTTTTAAGCTAAATGCTTCAAAAACAACATGTATAAACCTAGCATTATATTAAAAGGTCTGGAAAAGTCCACATACTAATATAAACTGAATATCAGATCAGATCCAATCAATAACTTCACAGGGAAGGTATCTTTTAGTCCTACTATAGATGTTCTTTGTTCACTTATGAAATCATATTAGGGAAGTGAATGTGATGGCTTCTGCAATGCAGCGGATATAAACTTTCATTAGGAACAGAGAGCAAGTAAATAACATAGTATAACATGGCCAGACATTCTACAGCACACACAGATCTCTTCAATAGTAGCTGACATGTGCTATTTTATTGTTTCCTTCAGCAAAAGAATACTGTATCTGTACTGTACAATCTTCAGGATGTTAGATCCTTAATAACCTGCTGTATCCTTGTATTAATGTAAATCACCAAAGGAAAGAAGCACTATGAGTATAGGGAACAACATATATAGGGAACAACAATCCAATGGAACAACAATTAAGTCCTCTACATTAGAAAACAACACTGAAAGGACCATAGATTTTAAATATTGTGATATCTTTATAAGTACAATACATAAAAACTGTATAAAATCCCAAATAGGGTATGAAAAGAAAAGGATGGGAGGGGATTCCACAAGGTATGGTCATATAAAGTGAAAATATATATATATATTAATAGTTAGGTAATGCACAGACTATGTTATTCATGGTGAAATGTGATAAAACATAAAAGTAACCAGACTGATAACATTCTCAATTATCAAAAGAGAAATAATGTGACAAGTGTTTTAAGCCAATAAGTCAGAGACTATAGAGGTAAAATAAATTTAAAAAAATGTATTAATTAATTAAGAAGAAGAAGAGCAGCATATAGGAAAAGTGCAGACAATCATAATATGGATCCCCACACCCCAGTAACCCACCACACCCCCAACTAGTTTTGCCTACAGGCTTTATCCAGGAGTCCTATGTGGGACTTTATATCCTTTTTTATTTGTGTTGTACTAATTGAGATATCACTATATTTTTAATTTATGGTCCTTTCACTTTTTTTATTTTTAATGTAGCTTGTATTGTTGTAATTGTTGGAATGCCAAACTATTCAACACTTCATTTTTCTCAATGTGATAAACATTAAATCATCTTGGTCTGCATTTGCATTGCTTTGATATTTCCTAGAACATGTTTCTGTTATCTATCTATGATCTATCATTTTATATCTATTTCTGTTACTTGTATAGCACTGACATGGTTTGTAGAGCTGTACAGATTGCTACACATCAGTCCCTGTCCACCTATCTATCTACCTACCTATCTATCTGTCTGTCTATCTATCTTTCTGTTCATCCATGCAGGTATAGACATATTTTGGAGCCAACTTTAATTTTTTTTTTTATCCCACAGTCAAAAGTGTCTGCACAAAGAAGCAATCTGTCTGTCTATTTTAAATCCATTCCTAGATCGAGGCATGTATAAAACATATTTTTTTTATGTATTTATTTATTATCTATCAATCATTATTTATGTTTTTTTTTTTTGGTTTTTTTTTATCAGCAACACATTCTGCATTGTACTAGGATTTATATCAGTCACTGTCCAAACTGGGATTACCTATCTATTTATTTATTTGTTTATCTATCTATATATATATATATATATATATATATATATATATATATATATATATAGTAAATTTGAGTAGCCGTATTAGTCCAGTGATGCAGATGCAAATCATAAAATGTTGCAGTATCTTGTAATACCTTACAAGTGATATATATATATATATATATATATATATATATATATATATTAGTCCAATAAAAAAGGTATTACAAGATACTGCAACATTTTATTATTTGCATCTGCATATATATATATATATATATATATATATATATTATTATTATTATTACCTGATTAAAAATAATTATATATAATTACCTGCTTAAAAAATAAGCAAGTACTCCCATATTTTAAGAATTTACTATATTTTTTAACACTACTTTTTTCAGTATATTGTTTGGTATTTTTTAACCAAAACCAGAAGTGGAAGCAACACAGAAAAAGCTGCAAATCTTGCCATTATAGTTTTTTTTGCATTAGTTCTACTCCTGGTCTTAGTTAAAAAATACTAAGCATAATCCTGACCAAAATACTTCGTGTAAACATAGCATGCCAGTAAATAGTCAACATCTAAACATATGGTTAAAAACAAACACCAATAAACTCCAGCTGGAAAATACAGGGAAGGAACACCGAACAAATGATATCCCCAATTACAAGTGGAATACTTCGCTTATACACCAAGTAATATTTTCTGAAAGTATTTACACAAAAATAAATCCATGGAAAAATAAAGAGACGTCCTGTGCTCTTTAACCACGTGCATATTAATTCATTTCCACAGTAACCAGAGTTCAACCTGCCCTAAAAACACTGGAGATACAACAAATCCTCCAACAAAAAACAGCAAGCAAAACAAACCTAACGTCTGTATAAAATATAAACTATATATAAAATTCTTAACGAGGCATCCAGTGTATAATACAATCGAGGGTTCAAGGACACATACCATATAAACTGCAAACTATATCATGAACTATAAACTATATCATATCATAACTATAAATATATATATATATATATATATATATATATATATACATATATAAATATACATATCATAACTATAAACTATATCACTGTAAAAACGCTAGAAATAGTCTCCTGAACAATCATCCAGTAACTGCACCGAAAATTTCCCCAATTATTCGGTGACTATCACAATGAATATTCCAGGCACAATACCAAGTAAAAGGAGCCATAAATAAACATAATCATTCACAAATGTACAGTTATGTATCATAAATCACTAAAACCAATTAGACCCTCTGAGAACTAAATACCAGTGTGAACTCTTTAACACAAACTATTAGGTAAAACGCAAACAAACAAAAAAGTGTATATACAAACACATTAAAAAATAATTGTCCTCCAGGGCCTCCGGAACAGCGGCAAGGATAGATATATAAAAGAAATAAATGAGCTTTATAATTACCGGTATCTCTTATTGTCCACAGGCACTATGTCCATGGCTATATAATATTGCTGGTGAGGGTCTAGTCCAGATATCTTCACCCTCATTGCTGGAAACATCCGCCTGTGTGAATGCATACCAATAATAAAAAAACTTTAAATAAATAAATAAATAAATGAATAAATAAATAAATAAAAAGAATCAATAAACCGTTGAATTCATAATGAACTGAATCGTAAATAATCGGAATCACCTGAACTGGACCGAATGTATTTTTTTTTTTTTTTGTGTACAGTGAAGTATCATAAAAGCAAGAGCATGGGGCAGTGTTTCCCAACCAGGGTGCCTCCAGCTGTGGCAAAACTACAACTCCCAGCATGCCCGGACAGCCTTCGGCTGTCCGGGCATGCTGAGAGTTGTGGTTTTGTCACAGCTGGAGGGCCCCTGGTTGGGAAACACTGGTGCTGGATATTCTAGAGTTTTGTTTTTTTCTAGGTGTGTGGATGATTTATGATGACACAGTGTCCAGCCTGAGCCTCCAATGAATGGCAGACTCTGCAAAGCACTTTGACAGCCAAAAAAAAGTGTCCTCCAGATATTCCTCTCTATGCACCTGTAGAACATAGAGGTTTGGCTGGGACACCCCAGGACAAACAGTGCATTGTGCAGATGACTGTGTATAGATGACTGCTATAGAGAAATTTAGCCTGGAACATATGGATTTCATCAGATATGTTTGTGCAATATTTAATAAGCTGAGTTCCTTGTCCAATATCCAGGTTTTCTTGTACATCTGTCTTTGAACCGTGTCTTTTCAGGAGAAGCCCCCAATCCATGGCCTGTTCTAATGGGCCCTACAGCTACAGGACGCCCATCTGCAGTCACTTCATCATCCTGTAAGCTCCAATTTAGGGATGGGGACCCCCTCTTGCTGTCCTTCTAATATAGAAATCTAGACATGTCAGCTTTCGCTAGTGATCTCAGCAAAACAACATGTACATGAATCATTGTATTAAATACTAAAGAAAAGTGTTTATTGCCTCCATGTGTCTTAGTAGTGTTACTGGAGGACTGTTCAGAGGTCGTGGCTTTTTATTATTTCTTAAATTCTAGTGTTAAAATGTTGTTCAGTAAAACAAAACCTTCATGATTCTGGTGGCGATCTACATTAGTGTAAATGGTCAATTCTCACTATAGGAAATGACAGCTGCTCATATTTTCATTTCTTATGCACCTATTATGCCTTTCACTATATTTTTGTATAAAATAAATAAATAAAGAAAAAAGAAAAAGAAAAGAATAAAAATGATTGAAAAGGGGAAATGACAACTGCTCATATTTGCATTTCTTAAGCACTTATTATGCCTTTCACTATATTTTTGTAATAAATAAATAAATAAAAAATAAACAATAATAATAATGATTGAAAAGGGGAAATGACAACTGCTCATATTTGCATTTCTTATGCACTTATTATGCCTTTCACTATATTTTTGTAATAAATAAATAAATAAAAAATAAACAATAATAATAATGATTGAAAAGGGGAAATGACAACTGCTCATATTTGCATTTCTTATGCACTTATTATGCCTTCCACTTTATTTTTGTATATAAAAATAAATAAATAAATAAAAACAATAAAAATGATTGAAAAGGGGAAATGACAACTGCAACAAAGGTTTGGATTCAAACATTAGCCCCACTATAAGGGATCACTGCTCTATAGACCTGCTGGTCCCTTCATACTTGAACAGCAAACCTCTTTCCTGACCTAAGTTAACTTTTCTTGGCACATGTGGTGGTCTCATAGTCCCTCAGTGATATATATTGTAGAGCCCTGGCTTGAGGACTCCTATAAACCCTCCCATGAACCTGTATGCTGGACTGATAGAACTATATTTCACTTTAATCCTGGGTCTTGTTTACTCTCTCATTACTGACTGGAGATTATGAGTGAAGGTTTCATGGCAAAGTCCTCTCATCAGCTCCAGGTGAATATCCCATAATGTTTGTGGGAGTAGTTATGGCTGTAGGTTTTGGTGGAGACTGTAGACTATGTCATGGCAGAGGTGATTTACAGTGTATGGTGTTTATCCAGCAAACACATCATGGTGGAAACATTCGGAGTGAGAGGAGAGTGCCAAACCTTGTCTACTAGGATGTCACTGGCCTTCTGGCAGTCATTCTGTATCCAGCATCATGAAGGATTGCTGTGCACTTAGCTCATCTGTCTATGTATCTATCTTTTATTCATCTATCTATTTATCTATCTATCTTTTATCTATCTATCTTTATTTATTTATCTATCTATTGTCTATCTATTTATCTATTTATTTATCTATCTATTGTCTATCTATTTATCTATCTATCTTTTATCTATCTATATTTCTATTTATTTATCTATCTATTGTCTATCTATTTATCTATCTATCTTTTATCTATCTATATTTCTATTTATTTATTTATATATCTATTTATCTGTCTCTCTTTTATCTATCTATCTATCTATATTTTATCTATCTATCTAGAAGTAAAAGAACACTGCAGCACTCCAGTAGTAAGGTGAAAGAACTTGAAAAGGTGTTTATTCCATCAAGGTGCAATAGGCAACGTTTCAGCTGCAAGCATGCAGCCTTAAGGCTGCATGCTTGTGCTTGCAGCTGAAACGTTGCCTATTGCACCTTGATGGAATAAACACCTTTTCAAGTTCTTTCACCTTACTACTGGAGTGCTGCAGTGTTTTTTTTTTACTTCTGTATCGTTTTGGAGCCTAATGACCTGGGACTTCCACTGATTTGCACCCAACTCTCATCCATCTGCATGGTGTGCTGCTACCTTCTATCGTTTCTATATCTATCTAGAGATGAAGAAAAAACAGCACCTCCTCAATGTAGTAAATCCAAGATGGTGAATGCAGAGACCGGACCGGGGTCAGGGGTCCAAATATAAACAGAAAAAGGAATATCAGCGCACAGATGTCCGTGAAAAATAGTAGTAGTTTATTCCATGAAAACACAGTGTCCAAGAACAACGTTTCAACCAGCTCTCCTGGTCTTTTTCAGGAGGGCTGGTTGAAACGTTGTTCTTGGACACTCAGTTTTGATGGAATAAACTACTACTATTTTATACGGACATCTGTGTACTGTGGATCTTCTATCTATCTATCATCAATCTTTTTATCTATCTTCCTATCTATCATCGATTTATCCATCCATTATCTATTTATCTATCTACCTCTTATATCTATCTATTATATATTATCTATCTCATATCTATCTATCAATAATCTATCTTCTATCTATCATCTATCTTTTTATCTATCTATCCATCTATCTATCTATCTCATCTATCTATCTATATATCTATCTATGATCTATATATCTATCTCATATCTATCTATCTCTCTCATATCTATCTATCGATCTATCTATCCATCTATCTATCTCATATCTATCTCCTATCTATCTATCTATCCATCTATCTATCTATCTATCTATCTATCTATGATCTATCAATCTATCTATCTCTGGACAAGAGTGATATAACAGTAAACCATCCTCACCTCCCAGCCTTGGTGATGATCATCTCGGTCCCGATCTCATGAAAGCGCTTCCATAACTCTGCTCCTTGAAGATCCACACGAATGACCGAGGAGGCAGTTCCCACTGGGGCAGTGGCCACAGTAGAAGACAAGGGGGGACTACAAGTGCCAGCTGCCGCCGTAACTCCACCATAGCCATCCTCGCTGGGAGCTGCAGAGCCATACAGTGCAAAGTCAAGTCACAAACAACCATAAACATATATATATATATATATATATATATATATATATATATATATATATATATCATGCACACCGAAATCATATATGGCCACTAGAGAAGAGTCAGTGCTGGGTGTGCAAATAAATATAAAGTCTTGGAATTCGGGCAGTTTTCATAAAAATGGTAAGTCTACTATGACTTAAAACAATTAAAGAAAAAAAAAGATAAATTGTGTCAGCTAAATATAGGAAGGAATAATAATAATAAAAAAAAAAAAAAACGTATACCTTCAAAGATATTAGTTAAAATGTTACCGATTATAGTAAAATGCACCACTATAATAAACAGGCAAGATAATAATGATACAAATAATAATAATACGTTTAACAACAATGCTACAGCTAGTAATTATTTTAATGCTACATAAATCCAGTTCCAGCAGTAATTTCAATATTTCACCCCATGTTCCCACTTCAGCGGCAAATATTTTTTTTTAATATTTTCTTTGTAACCGATCGAACTCATCTAAACTGAGAGAAAAACTGATGCGCAGAACTCTGCAGTTTATATCAGTTTTCCAATGTTCTATATTAAGGATCCAAAGAAAAAAACAAAAAAACAAAAAAAAAGCCTAACCGATTAAACCGATACAAAGTGATGTAAAACGGATGCATTTCCGAATTCCATAGAAATAATAGGATCCCTCCACATATACTTTTCTTCACAAATATTGTTTAATGTTTATAAATATTTTATTCATAAATACGTGGCCTTAAATTTAGTGTCAGCACTAACGTGGACAGTAGCCAGATAGAAAAAATCCATTCTAAATATATATTGACGTTAACATGTCCGTGTGGACCCCAATTACAATGGCTTCTTAACTACAACCCCCCCCCCCCCCCAAAAAAAAAATAATAATAATAAAAAAAGGCTATATTTTGTACTTTCAATCGGTTGTCTAATCGTTCACACTTAGTGTTAAAAACAAGCCCCCAGAATAGTTCTGCTGTCCCACATGTACAACAGCCTGTACTATGGAAAGTATTCAGAGCCTGATCATCCTGGTGCCATCATATACTGGTACATGGTGTTCTGCCCAGTTCCCATCACAGAGGGCAGAGAGGGGGCTATATAAATGTGTGCACTCAGCTATCCATACAATAAAGTGTACCATTTGATCCAGAACCTGGATTACACATACCCTAATGCCACCCTACCTACTGGATGCAGCCTTATTGTAAAGTGGAAAATGATCTCATCTAACATGACATCATATCTTGTATTGTGCAGGTATAGACAGTGGTGGTGCCAACTATATAACTTAGGAAGTGAAGGAACATTAAATGTGGCAAATAGCATAAAAAGGAACTTTATAATGTAGCAAAGTAGACATAGTAGAGAGTGGACAAGAGTACTTAGGGTAATATGTTTAATAAAGTAGATTAGAGAAACTACTAGAGTACTAACAAGGAGTAACAAGTACTTCCAGGAGGGTAAAAGGTTGAATTAAAGTATATTAGAAAAATATTAGAGTACTTAGAGGATGGTAACGAGTACTTGCAGGAGGGTAAGATGTTATAGTAAAGTAGACAAGAGAGAATGCTGGAGTACTTACAGGAGGGTAAGATGTTGTAGTGCAGTAGACTATAGAAAGTGTTAGAGTACTTACAGGAGGGTAAGATGTTGTAGTGCAGTAGACTATAGAAAGTGTTAAAGTACTTACAGGAGGGTAAGATGTTGTAGTGCAGTAGACTATAGAAAGTGTTAAAGTACTTACAGGAGGGTAAGATGTTGTAGTGCAGTAGACTATAGAAAGTGTTAGAGTACTTATAGGAGGGTAAGATGCTGTAGTGCAGTAGACTATAGAAAGTGTTAGAGTACTTACAGGAGGGTAAGATGTTGTAGTGCAGTAGACTATAGAAAGTGTTAGAGTACTTACAGGAGGGTAAGATGTTGTAGTGCAGTAGACTATAGAAAGTGTTAGAGTACTTACAGGAGGGTAAGATGTTGTAGTGCAGTAGACTATAGAAAGTGTTAGAGTACTTACAGGAGGGTGAGATGTTGTAGTGCAGTAGACTATAGAAAGTGTTAGAGTACTTACAGGAGGGTAAGATGTTGTAGTGCAGTAGACTATAGAAAGTATTAGAGTACTTACAGGAGGGTAAGATGTTGTAGTGCAGTAGACTATAGAAAGTGTTAGAGTACTTACAGGAGGGTAAGATGTTGTAGTGCAGTAGACTATAGAAAGTGTTAGAGTACTTACAGGAGGGTAAGATGTTGTAGTGCAGTAGACTATAGAAAGTGTTAGAGTACTTACAGGAGGGTAAGATGTTGTAGTGCAGTAGACTATAGAAAGTGTTAGAGTACTTACAGGAGGGTAAGATGTTGTAGTGCAGTAGACTATAGAAAGTGTTAGAGTACTTACAGGAGGGTAAGATGTTGTAGTGCAGTAGACTATAGAAAGTGTTAGAGTACTTACAGGAGGGTAAGATGTTGTAGTGCAGTAGACTATAGAAAGTGTTAGAGTACTTACAGGAGGGTAAGATGTTGTAGTGCAGTAGACTATAGAAAGTGTTAGAGTACTTACAGGAGGGTAAGATGTTGTAGTGCAGTAGACTATAGAAAGTGTTAGAGTACTTACAGGAGGGTAAGATGTTGTAGTGCAGTAGACTATAGAAAGTGTTAGAGTACTTACAGGAGGGTAAGATGTTGTAGTGCAGTAGACTATAGAAAGTGTTAGAGTACTTACAGGAGGGTAAGATGTTGTAGTGCAGTAGACTATAGAAAGTGTTAGAGTACTTACAGGAGGGTAAGATGTTGTAGTGCAGTAGACTATAGAAAGTGTTAGAGTACTTACAGGAGGGTAAGATGTTGTAGTGCAGTAGACTATAGAAAGTGTTAGAGTACTTACAGGAGGGTAAGATGTTGTAGTGCAGTAGACTATAGAAAGTGTTAGAGTACTTACAGGAGGGTAAGATGTTGTAGTGCAGTAGACTATAGAAAGTGTTAGAGTACTTACAGGAGGGTAAGATGTTGTAGTGCAGTAGACTATAGAAAGTGTTAGAGTACTTACAGGAGGGTAAGATGTTGTAGTGCAGTAGACTATAGAAAGTGTTAGAGTACTTACAGGAGGGTAAGATGTTGTAGTGCAGTAGACTATAGAAAGTGTTAGAGTACTTACAGGAGGGTAAGATGTTGCAGTGCAGTAGACTATAGAAAGTGTTAGAGTACTTACAGGAGGGTAAGATGTTGTAGTGCAGTAGACTATAGAAAGTGTTAGAGTACTTACAGGAGGGTAAGATGTTGCACACAGGGTGCTCGAGCTCAGTGCCCCCGGGCTGCTCGGAGCTCTCCCTGTCCCCATCTTCCAGCTTCCTCCGCTTCTTCTTCTGCAGTTTTTCTGCCCCGATGAGAGCCTCCACAGAGAAGGCGTGCGCCTTGAGGCTCATGGTGCAGGGTGACCTCCTCTTGTCTGCCATGTCTGAGATGTGGAGCAGCTATTACACTGCACATATATATGACATGCCGCAGGAGAAGTGTAATCCACAGCCAGGCGGTGTCTGCCCTCCTGTGCCCAGTGTCCGCTCAGGCGTCCCGGGAAGCGGGGACACGGGGGACGCGGTGTCTTCCAGCTGCTAATTGATGTTTGTAGCCTTGATCTGTCAGCGCTGGAGAACAGGACAACGATGGAGACAACTCGCTCATTAAGTTACAATAAAGCGGCGGGACGGGGAGGGGCCTGACAAGTGTCAATCACCGAACTTCTGACCAACAGCAGCTGCTACTCCACAAGGGGGCGGAGCTGCTTCCTAATTAGGCAGTGTGGGAAGACAGATAATGGAATGGCCGAAAGTTATAACAACGTCCATCAACTAACTCTCCCCAAACCCAGAACTACTGCTGCCTATACCGAGGTGTTCTGTACTAATATGTGTAATGGTCATCATCAGTAACTCTACCCATAATGCTGTGTTCTGTACTCCTATGTGTAATGGTCATCATCAGTAACTCTACCCATAATGCTGTGTTCTGTACTCCTATGTGTAATGGTCATCATCAGTGACTCTACCCATAATGCTGTGTTCTGTACTCCTATGTGTAATGGTCATCATCAGTAACTCTACCCATAATGCTGTGTTCTGTACTCCTATGTGTAATGGTCATCATCAGTGACTCTACCCATAATGCTGTGTTCTGTACTCCTATGTGTAATGGTCATCATCAGTGACTCTACCCATAATGCTGTGTTCTGTACTCCTATGTGTAATGGTCATCATCAGTAACTCTACCCATACTGCTGTGTTCTGTACTCCTATGTGTAATAGTCATCATCAGTACCTCTACCCCTACTGCTGTGTTCTGTACTCCTATGTGTAATGGTCATCATCAGTGACTCTACCCATAATGCTGTGTTCTGTACTCCTATGTGTAATGGTCATCATCAGTAACTCTACCCATACTGCTGTGTTCTGTACTCCTATGTGTAATGGTCATCATCAGTACCTCTACCCCTACTGCTGTGTTCTGTACTCCTATGTGTAATGGTCATCATCAGTAACTCTACCCATACTGCTGTGTTCTGTACTCCTATGTGTAATGGTCATCATCAGTAACTCTTCCATAATGCTGTGTTCTGTACTCCTATGTGTAATGGTCATCATCAGTGACTCTACCCATAATGCTGTGTTCTGTACTCCTATGTGTAATGGTCATCATCAGTACCTCTACCCCTACTGCTGTGTTCTGTACTCCTATGTGTAATGGTCATCATCAGTAACTCTACCCATACTGCTGTGTTCTGTACTCCTATGTGTAATGGTCATCATCAGTGACTCTACCCACACTGCTGTGTTCTGTACTCCTATGTGTAATGGTCATCATCAGTAACTCTACCCATACTCCTGTGTTCTGTACTCCTATGTGTAATGGTCATCATCAGTGACTCTACCCATACTGCTGTGTTCTGTACTCCCATGTGTAATGGTCATCATCAGTAACTCTACCTATACTGCTGTGTTCTGTACTCCTATGTATAATGGTCATCATCAGTGACTCTACCCATACTGCTGTGTTCTGTACTCCTATGTGTAATGGTCATCATCAGTAACTCTACCCATAATGCTGTGTTCTGTACTCCTATGTGTAATGGTCATCATCAGTAACTCTACCTATACTGCTGTGTTCTGTACTCCTATGTGTAATGGTCATCATCAGTGACTCTACCCATACTGTTGTGTTCTGTACTCCTATGTGTAATGGTCATCATCAGTAACTCTACCCATACTGCTTTGTTCTGTACTCCTATGTGTAATGGTCATCATCAGTAACTCTACCCATACTGCTGTCTTCTGTACTCCTATGTGTAATGGTCATCATCAGCAACTCTACCCATACTGCTGTGTTCTGTACTCCTATGTGTAATGGTCATCATCAGTGACTCTACCCATACTGCTGTGTTCAGTACTCCTATGTATAATGGTCATCATCAGTGACTCTACCCATAATGCTGTGTTCTGTACTCCTATGTGTAATGGTCATCATCAGTAACTCTACTAATACTGCTGTGTTCTGTACTCCTATCTGTAATGGTCATCATCAGTAACTCTACCCATACTGCTGTGTTCTGTACTCCTATGTGTAATGGTCATCATCAGTGACTCTACCCATACTGCTGTGTTCTGTACTCCTATGTGTAACGGTCATCATCAGTAACTCTACCTAAACTGCTGTGTTCTGTACTCCTATGTGTAATGGTCATCATCAGTGACTCTACCCATACTGCTGTGTTCTGTACTCCTATGTGTAATGGTCATCATCAGTAACTCTACCCATACTGCTGTGTTCTGTACTCCTATGTGTAATGGTCATCATCAGTGACTCTACCCATACTGCTGTGTTCAGTACTCCTATGTGTAATGGTCATCATCAGTGACTCTACCCATAATGCTGTGTTCTGTACTCCTATGTGTAATGGTCATCATCAGTAACTCTACTAATACTGCTGTGTTCTGTACTCCTATCTGTAATGGTCATCATCAGTAACTCTACCCATACTGCTGTGTTCTGTACTCCTATGTGTAATGGTCATCATCAGTGACTCTACCCATACTGCTGTGTTCTGTACTCCTATGTGTAATGGTCATCATCAGTGACTCTACCCATACTGCTGTGTTCTGTACTCCTATGTGTAATGGTCATCATCAGTAACTCTACCCATACTGCTGTGTTCTGTACTCCTATGTGTAATGGTCATCATCAGTGACTCTACCCATACTGCTGTGTTCAGTACTCCTATGTGTAATGGTCATCATCAGTGACTCTACCCATAATGCTGTGTTCTGTACTCCTATGTGTAATGGTCATCATCAGTAACTCTACTAATACTGCTGTGTTCTGTACTCCTATCTGTAATGGTCATCATCAGTAACTCTACCCATACTGCTGTGTTCTGTACTCCTATGTGTAATGGTCATCATCAGTGACTCTACCCATACTGCTGTGTTCTGTACTCCTATGTGTAACGGTCATCATCAGTAACTCTACCTAAACTGCTGTGTTCTGTACTCCTATGTGTAATGGTCATCATCAGTGACTCTACCCATACTGCTGTGTTCTGTACTCCTATGTGTAATGGTCATCATCAGTAACTCTACCCATACTGCTGTGTTCTGTACTCCTATGTGTAATGGTCATCATCAGTGACTCTACCCATACTGCTGTGTTCTGTACTCCTATGTGTAATGGTCAGCAGTGACTCTACCCCTATTGCTGTGTTCTGTACTCCTATGTGTAATGGTCATCATCAGTAACTCTACCAATACTGGTGTGTTCTGTACTCCTATCTGTAATGGTCATCATCAGTAACTCTACCCATACTGCTGTGTTCTGTACTCCTATGTGTAATGGTCATCATCAGTGACTCTACCCATACTGCTGTGTTCTGTACTCCTATGTGTAATGGTCATCATCAGTAACTCTACCCATACTGCTGTGTTCTGTACTCCTATGTGTAATGGTCAGAAGTGACTCTACCCATATTGCTGTGTTCTGTACTCCTATGTGTAATGGTCATCATCAGTGACTCTACCCATACTGCTGTGTTCTGTACTCCTATGTGTAATGGTCATCATCAGTGACTCTACCCATACTGCTGTGTTCTGTACTCCTATGTGTAATGGTAATCATCAGTGACTCTACCCATACTGCTGTGTTCTGTACTCCTATGTGTAATGGTAATCATCAGTAACTCTACCTATAATGCTGTGTTCTGTACTCCTATGTGTAATGGTCATCATCAGTGACTCTACCCATACTGCTGTGTTCTGTTCTCCTATGTTTAATGGTCATCAGTGACTCTACCCATACTGCTGTGTTCTGTACTCCTATGTGTAATGGTCATCATCAGTAACTCTACCCATACTGCTGTGTTCTGTACTCCTATGTGTAACGGTCATCAGTGACTCTACCCATACTGCTGTGTTCTGTACTCCTATGTGTAATGGTCATCATCAGTACCTCCACCCCTACTGCTGTGTTCTGTACTCCTATGTGTAATGGTCATCATCAGTAACTCTACCTATACTGCTGTGTTCTGCACTCCTATGTGTAATGGTCATCATCAGTGACTCTACCCATACTGCTGTGTTCTGTTCTCCTATGTTAAATGGTCATCAGTGACTCTACCCATACTGCTGTGTTCTGTACTCCTATGTGTAATGGTCATCATCAGTAACTCTACCAATACTGCTGTGTTCTGTACTCCTATGTGTAACAGTCATCAGTGACTCTACCCATACTGCTGTGTTCTGTACACCTATGTGTAATGATCATCATCAGTAACTCTACCCATACTGCTGTGTTCTGTACTCCTATGTGTAATGGTCATCATCAGTGACTACCGATACTGCTGTGTTCTGTACTCCTATGTGTAATGGTCATCATCAGTAACTCTACCCATGCTGCTGTGTTCTGTACTCCTATGTGTAATGGTCATCAGTGACTCTACCCATACTGCTGCGTTCTGTACTCCTATGTGTAATAGTCATCATCAATGACTCTACCCATAATGCTGTGTTCTGCACTCCTATGTGTAATAGTCATCAGTGACTCTACTGGTACTGCAGTATTCTGTACTCCTATGTGTAATAGTCATCAGTGACTCTTCTCATACTGCTATGTTCTCTACCCCATAACCCTCTACTGTCTTCTCTACCCCTATGCGTAATAATCCCAAACTGCTGTGCAATCTACTCCTATGTGTAACTACTCCCATACTGCTGTGCAATCTACTCCTATGTGTAACTACTCCCATACTGCTGTGCAATCTACTCCTATGTGTAACTACTCCCATACTGCTCTGCAATCTACTCCTGTGTGTAACTGCTCCCATACTGCTGTGCAATCTACTCCTGTGTGTAACTACTCCCATACTGCTGTGCAATCTACTCCTATGTGTAACTACTCCCATACTGCTGTGCAATCTACTCCTATGTGTAACTACTCCCATACTGCTGTGCAATCTATTCCTATGTGTAACGACTCCCATTCTGCTGTGCAATCTATTCCTATGTGTAACTACTCCCATACTGCTGTGAAATCTACTCCTATGTGTAACAACTCCCATTCTGCTGTGCAATCTATTCCTATGTGTAACTACTCCCATACTGCTGTGAAATCTACTCCTATGTGTAACTACTCCCATACTGCTGTGCAATCTACTCCTATGTGTAACTACTCCCATACTGCTGTGCAATCTAGTTCTATGTGTAACTACTCCCATACTGCTGTGCAATCTGCTCCTATGTGTAACTACTCCCATACTGCTGTGCAATCTACTCCTATGTGTAACTACTCCCATACTGCTGTGCAATCTACTCCTATGTGTAACTACTCCCATACTGCTGTGCAATCTACTCCTATGTGTAACTACTCCCATACTGCTGTGCAATCTACTCCTATGTGTAACTACTCCCATACTGCTGTGCAATCTATTCCTATGTGTAACTACTCCCATACTGCTGTGCAATCTACTCCTATGTGTAACTACTCCCATACTGCTGTGCAATCTAGTCCTATGTGTAACTACTCCCATACTGCTGTGCAATCTACTCCTATGTGTAACTACTCCCATACTGCTGTGCAATCTACTCCTATGTGTAACTACTCCCATACTGCTGTGCAATCTACTCCTATGTGTAACTACTCCCATACTGCTGTGCAATCTACTCCTATGTGTAACTACTCCCATACTGCTGTGCAATCTAGTCCTATGTGCAACTACTACCATACTGCTGTGCAATCTAGTTCTATGTGTAACTACTCCCATACTGCTGTGAAATCTACTCCTATGTGTAACTACTCCCATACTGCTGTGCAATCTAGTTCTATGTGTAACTACTCCCATACTGCTGTGCAATCTACTCCTATGTGTAACTACTCCCATACTGCTGTGCAATCTACTCCTATGTGTAACTACTCCCATACTGCTGTGCAATCTACTCCTATGTGTAACTACTCCCATACTGCTGTGCAATCTAGTTCTATGTGTAACTACTCCCATACTGCTGTGCAATCTACTCCTATGTGTAACTACTCCTATACTGCTGTGCAATCTAGTCCTATGTGTAACTACTCCCATACTGCTGTGCAATCTACTCCTATGTGTAACTACTCCCATACTGCTGTGCAATCTACTCCTATGTGTAACTACTCCCATACTGCTGTGCAATCTAGTTCTATGTGTAACTACTCCCATACTCCTGTGCAATCTACTCCTATGTGTAACTACTCCCATACTGCTGTGCAATCTACTCCTATGTGTAACTACTCCCATACTGCTGTGCAATCTACTCCTGTTCCTATGTGTAACTACTCCCATACTGCTGTGCAATATACTCCTATGTGTAACTACTCCCATACTGCTGTGCAATCTACTCCTATGTGTAACTACTCCCATACTGCTGTGCAATCTACTCCTATGTGTAACTACTCCCATACTGCTGTGCAATCTAGTCCTATGTGTAACTACTCCCATACTGCTGTGCAATCTACTCCTATGTGTAACTACTCCCATACTGCTGTGCAATCTACTCCTGTGTGTAACTACTCCCATACTGCTGTGCAATCTACTCCTATGTGTAACTACTCCCATACTGCTGTGCAATCTACTCCTATGTGTAACAACTCCCATACTGCTGTGCAATCTACTCCTATGTGTAACTACTCCCATACTGCTGTGCAATCTAGTTCTATGTGTAACTACTCCCATACTGCTGTGCAATCTACTCCTATGTGTAACTACTCCCATACTGCTGTGCAATCTACTCCTATGTGTAACTACTCCCATACTGCTGTGCAATCTACTCCTATGTGTAACTACTCCCATACTGCTGTGCAATCTAGTTCTATGTGTAACTACTCCCATACTGCTGTGCAATCTACTCCTATGTGTAACTACTCCCATACTGCTGTGCAATCTAGTCCTATGTGTAACTACTCCCATACTGCTGTGCAATCTACTCCTATGTGTAACTACTCCCATACTGCTGTGCAATCTACTCCTATGTGTAACTACTCCCATACTGCTGTGCAATCTAGTTCTATGTGTAACTACTCCCATACTCCTGTGCAATCTACTCCTATGTGTAACTACTCCCATACTGCTGTGCAATCTACTCCTATGTGTAACTACTCCCATACTGCTGTGCAATCTACTCCTGTTCCTATGTGTAACTACTCCCATACTGCTGTGCAATATACTCCTATGTGTAACTACTCCCATACTGCTGTGCAATCTACTCCTATGTGTAACTACTCCCATACTGCTGTGCAATCTACTCCTATGTGTAACTACTCCCATACTGCTGTGCAATCTAGTCCTATGTGTAACTACTCCCATACTGCTGTGCAATCTACTCCTATGTGTAACTACTCCCATACTGCTGTGCAATCTACTCCTGTGTGTAACTACTCCCATACTGCTGTGCAATCTACTCCTATGTGTAACTACTCCCATACTGCTGTGCAATCTACTCCTATGTGTAACTACTCCTATACTGCTGTGCAATCTACTCCTATGTGGAACTACTCCCATACTGCTGTGCAATCTAGTCCTATGTGTAACTCCTCCCATACTGCTGTGCAATCTACTCCTATGTGTAAGTACTCCCATACTGCTGTGCAATCTACTCCTTTGTGTAACTACTCCCATACTGCTGTGCAATCTACTCCTATGTGTAACTACTCCCATACTGCTGTGCAATCTACTCCTATGTGTAACTACTCCCATACTGCTGTGCAATCTACTACAATGTGTTACTACTCCCATACTGCTGTGCAATCTACTACTATGTGTAACTACTCCCATACTGCTGTGCAATCTAGTCCTATGTGTAACTACTCCCATACTGCTGTGCAATCTACTCCTTTGTGTAACTACTCCCATACTGCTGTGCCATCTACTCCTATGTGTAACTACTCCCATACTGCTGTGCAATCTAGTCCTATGTGTAACTACTCCCATACTGCTGTGCAATCTAGTCCAATGTGTAACTTTTCCCATACTTCTGTGCAATCTACTCCTATGTGTAACTACTCCCATACTGCTGTGCAATCTACTCCTATGTGTAACTACTCCCATACTGCTGTGCAATCTACTCCTACTCCTATGTGTAACTACTTTCATACTGCTGTGCAATCTACTCCAATGTGTAACTACTCCCATACTGCTTCCTCCGCAAGGAAACAGCACCCAACACCAGGTCCAGGTAAAGTGCGAGCTACAGGGTCTTTATTGCATCAAGAGAGACAATGCGACGTTTCGGCTAACAAGCCTTTTAGCCGAAACGTCGCATTGTCTCTCTTGATGCAAAAAAGACCCTGTAGCTTGCACTTTACCTGGACCTGGTGTTGGGTGCTGTTTCCTTGCGGAGGAAGTTCTATGTGGATCCAGTGTGGCACACTGGGGGTTACACTGCACCACATCTGAGAAATCCTGTGCTGGAGTTCCCATAGTGATTACTATATACTCCCATACTGCTGTGCAATCTACTCCTATGTGTAACTACTCCCATACTGCTGTGCAATCTACTCCTATGTGTAACTACTCCCATACTGCTGTGCAATCTACTCCTATGTGTAACTACTCCCATACTGCTGTGCAATCTACTCCTTTGTGTAACTACTCCCATACTGCTGTGCAATCTACTCCTATGTGTAACTACTCCCATACTGCTGTGCAATCTACTCCAATGTGTAACTACTCCCATACTGCTGTGCTATCTACTCCTATGTGGAACTACTCCCATACTGCTGTGCAATCTAGTCCTATGTGTAACTACTCCCATACTGCTGTGCAATCTACTCCTATGTGTAACTACTCCCATACTGCTGTGCAATCTACTCCTTTGTGTAACTACTCCCATACTGCTGTGCAATCTACTCCTTTGTGTAACTACTCCCATACTGCTGTGCAATATACTCCTATGTGTAACTACTCCCATACTGCTGTGCAATCTACTCCTATGTGTAACTACTCCCATACTGCTGTGCAATCTACTCCTATGTGTAACTACTCCCATACTGCTGTGCAATATACTCCTATGTGTAACTACTCCCATACTGCTGTGCAATCTACTCCTATGTGTAACTACTCCCATACTGCTGTGCAATCTACTCCTATGTGTAACTACTCCCATACTGCTGTGCAATCTACTCCTATGTGTAACTACTCCCATACTGCTGTGCAATCTAGTCCTATGTGTAACTACTCCCATACTGCTGTGCAATCTACTCCTATGTGTAACTACTCCCATACTGCTGTGCAATCTACTCCTATGTGTAACTACTCCCATACTGCTGTGCAATCTAGTTCTATGTGTAACTACTCCCATACTCCTGTGCAATCTACTCCTATGTGTAACTACTCCCATACTGCTGTGCAATCTACTCCTATGTGTAACTACTCCCATACTGCTGTGCAATCTACTCCTGTTCCTATGTGTAACTACTCCCATACTGCTGTGCAATATACTCCTATGTGTAACTACTCCCATACTGCTGTGCAATCTACTCCTATGTGTAACTACTCCCATACTGCTGTGCAATCTACTCCTATGTGTAACTACTCCCATACTGCTGTGCAATCTAGTCCTATGTGTAACTACTCCCATACTGCTGTGCAATCTACTCCTATGTGTAACTACTCCCATACTGCTGTGCAATCTACTCCTGTGTGTAACTACTCCCATACTGCTGTGCAATCTACTCCTATGTGTAACTACTCCCATACTGCTGTGCAATCTACTCCTATGTGTAACTACTCCTATACTGCTGTGCAATCTACTCCTATGTGGAACTACTCCCATACTGCTGTGCAATCTAGTCCTATGTGTAACTCCTCCCATACTGCTGTGCAATCTACTCCTATGTGTAACTACTCCCATACTGCTGTGCAATATACTCCTATGTGTAACTACTCCCATACTGCTGTGCAATCTACTCCTATGTGTAACTACTCCCATACTGCTGTGCAATCTACTCCTATGTGTAACTACTCCCATACTGCTGTGCAATCTACTCCTATGTGTAACTACTCCCATACTGCTGTGCAATCTACTCCTATGTGTAACTACTCCCATACTGCTGTGCAATCTAGACCTATGTGTAACTACTCCCATACTGCTGTGCAATGTACTCCTATTCCTATGTGTAACTACTCCCATACTGCTGTGCAATCTACTCCTATGTGTAACTACTCCTATGCTGCTGTTTAATCTACTCCTATGTGTAACTACTCCCATACTGCTGTGCAATCTACTCCTATGTGTAACTACTCCTATGCTGCTGTGTAATCTACTCCTATGTGTAACTACTCCCATACTGCTGTGCAATCTACTCCTATGGGTAACTACTCCCATACTGCTGTGCAATCTACTCCTATGTGTAACTACTCCCATACTTTGTGCAATCTACTCCTATGTGTAACTACTCCCATACTGCTGTGCAATCTACTCCTATGTGTAACTACTCCCATACTGCTGTGCAATCTACTCCTGTGTGTAACTACTCCCATACTGCTGTTCAATCTACTCCTATGTGTAACTACTCCCATACTGCTGTGCAATCTACTCCTATGTGTAACTACTCCTATACTGCTGTGCAATCTACTCCTATGTGTAACTACTCCCATACTGCTGTGCAATCTACTCCTATGTGTAACTACTCCCATACTGCTGTGCAATCTACACCTATGTGTAACTACTCCCATACTGCTGTGCAATCTACTCCTATGTGTAACTACTCCCATACTGCTGTGCAATCTACACCTATGTGTAACTACTCCCATACTGCTGTGCAATCTACTCCTATGTGTAACTACTCCCATACTGCTGTGCAATCTACTCCTATGTGTAACTACTCCCATACTGCTGTGCAATCTACTCCTATGTGTAACTACTCCCATACTTTGTGCTATCTACTCCTATGTGTAATTACTCCCATACTGCTGTGCAATCTACTCCTATGTGTAACTACTCCCATACTGCTGTGCAATCTAGTACTATGTGTAACTACTCCCATACTGCTGTGCAATCTAGTCCTATGTGTAACTACTCCCATACTGCTGTGCAATCTACTCCTATGTGTAACTACTCCCATACTGCTGTGCAATCTACTCCTATGTGTAACTACTCCCATACTGCTGTGCAATCTACACCTATGTGTAACTACTCCCATACTGCTGTGCAATCTACTCCTGTGTGTAACTACTCCCATACTGCTGTTCAATCTACTCCTATGTGTAACTACTCCCATACTGCTGTGCAATCTACTCCTATGTGTAACTACTCCTATACTGCTGTGCAATCTACTCCTATGTGTAACTACTCCCATACTGCTGTGCAATCTACTCCTATGTGTAACTACTCCCATACTGCTGTGCAATCTACACCTATGTGTAACTACTCCCATACTGCTGTGCAATCTACTCCTATGTGTAACTACTCCCATACTGCTGTGCAATCTACACCTATGTGTAACTACTCCCATACTGCTGTGCAATCTACTCCTATGTGTAACTACTCCCATACTGCTGTGCAATCTACACCTATGTGTAACTACTCCCATACTGCTGTGCAATCTACTCCTATGTGTAACTACTCCCATACTGCTGTGCAATCTACACCTATGTGTAACTACTCCCATACTGCTGTGCAATCTACACCTATGTGTAACTACTCCCATACTGCTGTGCAATCTACTCCTATGTGTAACTACTCCCATACTGCTGTGCAATCTACACCTATGTGTAACTACTCCCATACTGCTGTGCAATCTACTCCTATGTGTAACTACTCCCATACTGCTGTGCAATCTACTCCTATGTGTAACTACTCCCATACTTTGTGCTATCTACTCCTATGTGTAACTACTCCCATACTGCTGTGCAATCTACTCCTATGTGTAACTACTCCCATACTGCTGTGCAATCTAGTACTATGTGTAACTACTCCCATACTGCTGTGCAATCTAGTCCTATGTGTAACTACTCCCATACTGCTGTGCAATCTACTCCTATGTGTAACTACTCCCATACTGCTGTGCAATCTACTCCTATGTGTAACTACTCCCATACTGCTGTGCAATCTATTCCTATGTGTAACTACTCCCATACTGCTGTGCAATCTACTCCAATGTGTAACTACTCCCATACTGCTGTGCAATCTACTCCTATGTGTAACTACTCCCATACTACTGTGCAATCTACTCCTATATGTAACTACTCCCATACTACTGTGCAATCTAGTCCTATGTGTAACTACTCCCATACTGCTGTGCAATCTACTCCTGTGTGTAACTACTCCCATACTGCTGTGCAATCTACTCCTATGTGTAACTACTCCCATACTGCTGTGCAATCTAGTCCTATGTGTAACTACTCCCATACTGCTGTGCAATCTACTCCTATGTGTAACTACTCCCATACTGCTGTGCAATCTACTCCTATGTGTAACTACTCCCATACTGCTGTGCAATCTACTCCTATGTGTAACTACTCCCATACTGCTGTGCAATCTACTCCTTTGTGTAACTACTCCCATACTGCTGTGCAATCTACTCCTATGTGTAACTACTCCCATACTGCTGTGCAATCTACTCCTATGTGTAACTACTCCCATACTGCTGTGCAATCTACTCCTATGTGTAACTACTCCCATACTGCTGTGCAATCTACTCCTATGTGTAACTACTCCCATACTGCTGTGCAATCTAGTCCTATGTGTAACTACTCCCATACTGCTGTGCAATCTACTCCTATGTGTAACTACTCCCATACTGCTGTGCAATCTACTCCTATGTGTAACTACTCCCATACTGCTGTGCAATCTACTCCTATGTGTAACTACTCCCATACTGCTGTGCAATCTACTCCTATGTGTAACTACTCCCATACTGCTGTGCAATCTACTCCTATGTGTAACTACTCCCATACTGCTGTGCAATCTACTCCTATGTGTAACTACTCCCATACTGCTGTGCAATCTATTCCTATGTGTAACTACTCCCATACTGCTGTGCAATCTACTCCTATGTGTAACTACTCCCATACTGCTGTGCAATCTACTCCAATGTGTAACTACTCCCATACTGCTGTGCAATCTACTCCTATGTGTAACTACTCCCATACTGCTGTGCAATCTACTCCTATGTGTAACTACTCCCATACTGCTGTGCAATCTACTCCTATGTGTAACTACTCCCATACTGCTGTGCAATCTAGTTCTATGTGTAACTACTCCCATACTCCTGTGCAATCTACTCCTATGTGTAACTACTCCCATACTGCTGTGCAATCTACTCCTATGTGTAACTACTCCCATACTGCTGTGCAATCTACTCCTATGTGTAACTACTCCCATACTGCTGTGCAATCTAGTCCTATGTGTAACTACTCCCATACTGCTGTGCAATCTACTCCTATGTGTAACTACTCCCATACTGCTGTGCAATCTACTCCTATGTGTAACTACTCCCATACTGCTGTGCAATCTAGTCCTATGTGTAACTACTCCCATACTGCTGTGCAATCTATTCCTATGTGTAACTACTCCCATACTGCTGTGCAATCTACTCCTATGTGTAACTTCTCCCATACTGCTGTGTTTTGCACTCATGTCTAGATGTGTTATAATGACATCATGGCCATCAGTTTATCTCTTCTAGCGATGACGAATTTCTGAAATGTAAAAGTAACCACATTATCATTCAATGACCTCACATTGGTGTTTGACACAGTTTGTAGCCATTGAGGAATGCCTACAGCCTGTGATGTGCTCGGATGACCAATACTGGGGTGAGTATGTTGTGTTTGGTGGCTGGATGATGATGGACAAGGTGCAGTAGTATTGAAGGCAGTGGAGGCCCCTAAATCTGCATGTGTGTTGGCTCCAGCAGTGTGCACAGCTCATCCCTATAATGCCAGGCTCTTGTAGTCCTGCCCAGCTCTGCGCCTTTCTTCTCATCCCAATTAGTCAGGTTTTCACCTAATTACAGTGTAATTTTATCACAGCAGCCGAGGCTCTGCCCTTCCTGCAGACTGAAGAAGATGGCTGTTTCCACCACACTCACTGAACTTGACACCTTCATAAAAAGTTAAGGCTTCCTCTTTATAGGTTGACAAGGTTTATGCAGGGAGTTGTTAAATGTGTAGAGGAATGGAGGACTTCACAGCTCTCCTGACACAGCCCCCCAGTCTCCCCTCATTCACAGCTCCCAGAACCTGGGGGTCTTGGTCTATTCACACATGTGGCCCAGATTTATTTCTTTTAATTCATACTCTGCACACATTTGCCTCAAATATTATTCAAGAGAACAAGTAATGTGAGATATTATTATTGTGACTTAAATGTTTCATTACAATGTGTATTTTGTACTGATAAAATTAAATCTTAGCAAATATCTATTAGTCTGTCCATCCATCTATTTCTATCTCTATTTCTCTATCTATCTATCTCATATCTATCTATCTATCTATCTATCATCTCTCTCTATCTATCTATTATCTATCTATCCATCTATCTATCTATCTATCATCTCTCTCTATCTATCTATTTATCATCTCTCTCTCTATCTATTATCTATCTATCTATCTATCATCTCTCTCTCTATCTATTATCTATCTATCTATCTATCTATCTATCTATCATCTCTCTCTCTCTCTATCTATTATCTATCTATCATCTCTCTCTCTCTATCTATTATCTATCTATCTGTCTATCATCTCTCTCTATCTATTATCTATCTATCTATCTATCATCTCTCTCTATCTATCTATCATCTCTCTCTCTCTATCTATTATCTATCTATCTATCTATCTATC